>NW_021703783.1:32264322-32455078 GCF_005190385.1 Monodon monoceros
ACCCTGATCTTGGACTTCCAGCCTCCAGAACTGTGAAAAATAAATATCTGTTATTTAAACCACTGAGTCTACAATACTTTTTTTATAGCAGCCAGAGCTAAGACAACTGACAGTAACAAATATCGTTGAAGATTTGGACCATCTGGAACCTTCATATATTGCTGGTAGAATATACAAATGGTGCAATCACTTGGGAGTACTGTTTAACAGTTTCTTGTAGAGTTAAATACTCTGCTCAAAAATTCCACATCTAGGTGTTGACCCAAGAATGTTCATAGCCTATTCACAACAACCTCAAACTGGAAACCAACCCAAATACTGATCAATAAGAAAATGGATAAGCAAATTGTGGTATACAACTCAGTAATTAAAAAAATTGTTTAAATTACAGCTGCTTGCAGCAACATGGATGAATCTCATACACGTTACGAAGTCAGACAAAAAAACTGTATGAGTCATTTATGTTAAGCCCAAGAATAGGCAAAACTAATCTATGCTTTTAAAAATCAGAAAGCAGGGGTGGTAAGGTGAACTGATTGAAAGGAATTTTCTGAGGGAAGGAAAAATGTCTATATTTTTATTTAGTGATAGTTACATGGGGTTGTACAATTACAAAATTGGTCAACCTGAACATCCAAGGCTCTGTGCATTTTATTGTATATAACTCTGTGTCAATAATAAACAAATTAATGAACAAATAGATAACTAAAATTTCATGCTGGTGACTCATTTTGAAACAAGTTTGCCTTCAGGATATAATTCCTAAGCAGTATTTCTCCAAATGAGTAACAGAAGTTACTTGTATAGAAATAACCTAAGGGCTGTGTTAAATATTAGATTCCAAGTGCTTCCCCACAACATATCAATCAGAGTAAAATGTACTAATATTGAATATATCCAAGTGTATAAAATATACACACATACATGTTTATGTGTGTATACATACTGATGTAAAACCAGAGGAATTTTAATAATAATGGCTACATGCTAATGTTATTACATTTGATTAATATTTGATATTACTTGCTACATTTTAATAATTAAAATTGGAGGAAAATAACATTATTTGGCCTGTGCATCCAACCTACCAACAGCTTATTAAAATAATTTTATGAACTTCCTATTCTATGAACTTCTGTTCCTTCCTTGGTGGAGGAAGAGAAGAAACATGGGAAGAAAGGATATAATGTAACTGGCATTATGCTAATATGTTCTTTTATTACTTAGTTTTCAGTTTTATATCATGCATATAATTTAAATATCAAAGGTCCTTGAAGGCTTAAAAAAAGAAACAACGGTCCCATACCCTACTCTCTCCCTGTCTCTGGCCTATCACTTTTTATTACTTTAGCAGAGTTTTCAGAGGGACTAAAACAACTCAATACAGTTTGCTATGTTTAACTAAAAGTCATGTTATATTTTCTAGTTTAGATAAGTGGTAACCATCATTATGCACCATTATTATGTTGGATAAAAATTGATAATAAGAATGTGACCCTAAATGGTTTCTTTCTCTCTAGTAGCTTTCAGTGCCTCTCTGAGTGCTGTATGAATGGTGTCCCTGTGTGTCTCTTTCTGAGAGACTACAGGAGTTCTCTATGTCCTAATATTTTAGTGGAAAGAGGGCCTTTCAGATTGAGCTCAGTATTCCATTGGTCAGAAATAGTCAACACTTGTTATTCCTAACTGCCTGATTAGAGTCAGCCTATCAGTGCAGCCTATCAGGGCATTTGGGGACACCAGAGATGCTCTGTCACATAAATTACTTCCTCCAGTTTTACTTACCTGCCTTCATTAGTTCAATTTAAATCACTGCCAAACTGTATTGAACAGGCTTCTTGCTAGACTCTTAAATCCCTGAGGGTAAGGATTCTTTCTTCCATACTTTTTAATCTCAGGGTCTAGTACATGCTAGGTGCTTAGTAAATAGTTGTTGATTCAACATATCAACAGAGCTAAAAACTGTCCTGTAGTGTATCCCCACAAAATTGTCTGTCCTTGCCATTAATCTTTAACAGAGATTTTCTACAGGATATTAATCCATTCTATTTTTCTCACTTGTAGTCTGTGTCTTTCCATTTTGACTTCAGAATATCATGAAAGAAGTAAGCCCTTTCCTGCCCGCCCCACCAGGTGTGTTCCCTTGCTGGGAACTGTGGACTCCAGGAACACTGAATTGCTTATAGTTTGTATGTCCATACCAGAATGTGTACTGCCTCCTTGCCTTTGGTTATGCTCCCCTCTCTGGCTGGAATACCCTCTCTTCATCCACATCCATTCTTCTGACAAATTCTTACTTTTTTTTTGGCAACCCCTCTACCTGAAAATCTTCCCTGATCCCTGGCCCTAGCAGTGTAAACTTCTCTCCTGGGTACCTACAATATCACACAGCCCTCCCTGAAATATCACTCCCTGAAACTCTTCATATCATGCTACATTCATCTGCAGCATATTACATGTTATGAATCTGTTTCTCATTAGACTGTGAGCCTATTAAGCATAAAGAATGTATTGACCTCTATACCTGCAAAACACACAGCAGGTATTTAATTCATGTGATTTGAGAGAATGAGTTCTGTCAAATGCTGAGTTCACATACAAAGTGCCTATGTTACCAAACCAAACTTGGGTCCCTTCGCCCACGCACAGTAAAGCCAATCTAGTGACACCAGGTTGTGGGGAAGGAAAGTGCAGCATTTATTGCAGGGAGTCAAGCAAGGAGAAAGGGCAGCTCAAGCTCAAAAGACCCAAACTCCCCAGTGGCTTTCAGAGAAGGGTTTTTAAAGGCAAGGTGAGGGAGGGGGCTGCAGGGTTCATGATCAGCTCCTGCACAATTCTTGGATTGGTTGGCATCAAGGTGAAGTGTCAAGCAAGCATCATCAGCCTTCTGGTTTCAACCAGTCTAGGGTCCATGTTCTTGCAGTCATCAGTTTTCATCTGGAGAGAGTCTGCTTCCTGTAAAAACCACTTAGGAATGGGTGCCAGGCCTTTATCTTTATCTTTCAGGGAACTGTGAGTTCGGTGTTTCTGCTATGTGGCAGGTTTATAGTCTAAATTGGTGGCGGGTTTATAGTCTAAATTGTTACTGGCTCAACAGCTATCCTTTGTTTCTACATCTTCACATTTCGCAATCATTAACTTTTGAGTCAGCCTTTTGAGACTCAAGGGAGGCCTGGGAAACTAAGGCAAAAAGCTTTTATTTCAAAGGAAGGGGACACAGGGATGTGTATATGGTTTCACCCACAGCCTCTCACACATCGCCAGCCAGTAGTGTTAGGAAGAACATCAGATCATTTCACTTTTTAGGTGGCTACTCACTAATTTTTTAATACTAAATTCTAGAACTTTGGGAGTAGAGTTGACATTAACATCACCAAATTCTGTTTATGACTCTTTCTACTTCTTTTATGGGGGGAGGACATTTGCTTATTTCTATTCTTCTGGAATCTCTTCCATTCTCTATATGAAGTGCCAAGATTTGGGGCTAAGATGGTAACTGTGAGTAAGGAAAGGAGGGAATAGCTATGGAAATATTCAAATGAGCAGCAGCACCGCCTGTGCATGAGGCTGAAGAAGAAGCAAAAGGAGACACAGACGCCTGCAAAACACTGAGTCTGACAACGTTCTAGGATGAGGAGACTGACCAACAGTAACCTGCCCATAGCTTTAGCCCATGGAGACAAAGGGATGTTATTTCAAGCAGAGGCCAGAGCATCAGCATGAACCTCAGACAGGGACCTAGCTTTGAAAGAACTGGTCGGGAAACACTAAGGGCTGAGAGCTGAAGTTGGTCACGTCCTTCTCTTTCGCTTGCTGCCCAGATGCCCCTCTTTTTTGAAGCTTTCATCTAGCTGACTGCTACACACCCTTTGAGTGTCAACAAAACATTTGTTTAGAACTTTACAGTTCATGAAGCCCTTTAGCATCAACAGTCTCATCAACCCTGTGCAGTAGATATGCATTTCCATTTTAGAGTCAAGGAATCTGAATGGTAATAAAGGGCAGTATTAGGGGTTGAACAGAGGTATCGTGATTCTGTGTTTATTCAATTTCTGCTCTTCAACACTATGTCAGGTTCTCTAAGAGACAGAAGCATAAGACATGGCATTTTGACCCCAGCGGGCTATCATCTTACTGGGGAAACAAACATAAAATACATCAAATGATTAGAGAATAAGTCAACTGTGTGCATCAAATAACTATTTATTAGTAGGTATATAACAGTATGTTAATATAGATGGTTATGTAACAACCTGCCACATTAAATCCAGTATTTCATTTGAGAGAAGAATTATTTATTTATTTGTTTGTTTGTTTATTTGTTTATTTTTATTTATTTCTGGCTGCATGACTTGTAGGATCTTAGTTCCCCAACCAGGGATCGAACCCGGGGCCCTGGCAGTGAGAGTGCCAAGTCCTAACAACTGGACTCCAGAGAATTCCCAAGAGAAGAATCTTTTAAATATTTATTCAGTCTCAGTGGCCAAAGACATAAAACAATACAGAACTGGAATATTTGTAGAGATTTTTATAGGACTTTTAGACTATATTTGACTATATAGGACCTGTATCTTGAGAAACTGAATTTCTTCACTTAAAAAAAGTAAGTATTTTTTCCTTGCCCATTGCCAAATAAAATAAAGCACATGTATAAAAGCTCCATAAGGTCAGTGTGGATATAAAAAAAAGAGAAAAATAAGCATATTTTAAACATAATATATCCATTTTATGCATTTGAGACTGAAATGAGAAGATGGAGCTCCTGGTGTGCATGATGGAAATATAACTTTAATATACAAACTTCATGTTCATTGATTTTTTTTGTACTAAAAATTCACTCTTTAATAATAGAAGAAAATAAAAATTGATTTCAAAAGGGAGTAATTTAGTTCTCCTATAGGAAATCACTTTGACCCTGATTTAAAATAATTTTCAGAACAGTGTCCCCTATAGAAACATGTTTTGCTTTTTGAGGATTAGCCTTTTCCAAGCAGGAGGTAAGCAGAATTTTTATAGAATAGTGTTTGTGGCCAAAAACAAAAAGAGGTAGTTTGAGGATTCTTCTCAAATCAGCATTCTACCTCAGGACCTCAGCCCTCAACAAGGTTGCATAAAAATAGGTTTTAGTCTTAAAGACGTTTCACCAAATTCCATAGTTTTTACAAACAAAATATTTTTTTTCTTATTTTGTCCTCAAAAAAATAAAAAACAGCTTTGAATCACTCTTCTTGGGTTATTTATACAACATCTTCCTTCTGCTTTCTGCCACCCAGGAGATGAAGTCTCTATTTTAGTTGAATAGCAGATTCTGAATTAAAAGAGCTTTACTACAAACAAGAACAAAGAAGGGAGGGAATGTTCTGTAAGAAAGGGCTTGGGTTAGAGAGGGAGCAGATAATTCATTTGATTTTATTTGTTAAGTTAAGCTATTCCTTTTTTCTTCCAAGGAGGCTGTATAGGAAGTGCATAAAAGTCTGGAGGCCTATCTCCAAGAGGAGAAGAGTGAGTCATCAAAGGCACCCAGTTGCGTGTGGGAATTATCAGTAGGGGTGGAATTATCAGGCCAAAAACAACTGGGCATGGCTCAGTTTCTGGAGCTGTTTCATGTCAAGGTTAACTCTCACTTCAAAGAAACCCAGCAGACGGGAAATGAAAGTTCAAGACATCTCCCTTTGAATCTGTTTTCAAAATGGCTCATGCAGTTTGCTGTCTGGTATCTTCGAAAGGCATATTTCAAGGTTTATCGTTACTATTTGCCTTTTATCGAGAGCCAATAATATGCACCGAAGATGCTCATGTACATATAAATTATTATTCTTCACTTATGAGACTTGTCCTTTGGAGAAGTATACCTAGAAAACTTGATGACTGCCACACATCCTCCATAGAAGACCAAGTCCAAATCAAGTAGTTGGAAAAAGGATAAATAAGAGATGAGAAGACTTTCAAGGAAAGATATAAGACCAGGATCTGGATACAAATTTAATGGAAGGGAGTAAATAAGCATTTCAAGGAAAAAGAGAAAAACAAGGACTTCCCCCACCCCACACTTGCTTCCCTCCCTTGTCTACAAAGTCAAATAGAACTAAACAGATTGTCTCAATTGAATCATCTGTGCCTTCTTGGTAAATAGATCTTCATCGTGTAAAGAAAACAAAAACCTCTCTGAGCAGCTTCAGACTCTGAACCTTGGACTTTTTCTGGTCCTCAGACCTTGATGGGTTAATTTGTTCTCTCCTCTTTGCTGCCACATATTATGCCAATAGCTGATAATCCAGATTTAACTAAGCCATGTGATATGAGCATGACACTAAAAACAGAGGTCACCGTAATTGTAAGCAAATCTGTTTTATCTAGTCCTACCCTAAAGGAACCAATGTAAGAAGAAGTTCCCAAGAGGTATCTCATAGCTCAGTGAAACAAAACAAACAAAACAAACACATTAAACAGCTCTCCTTGCTCTTTCTGAGTGGAAGACCCTCTTACTCTTTTCTTTCAGATATTCCAGTCCCATGACAATTCTTTCTCCATGTAGCCTGGCCTGGCTCTGCATACAAACTTCATCTCCATTCTGGGCTCCAACAGCCACTGGATGAAAATGGGGAAAACCATGGCCAAGGAGATTCTAGCATTTACAAAGTCACAGGCAAGCTCCTTGATATAATCACTTTGACTCATTCAAAGTGTCTTGCTATTATTATTTTGCACAACTGAGTTAAAACATTCTTTCCTTATGGTAAATATTTTATAATGTTAATTAAATTTTCATCTAATTTTGAAAAGTTAATACAGTCACGTGTTTTAAAACTAAAAACATACTAAAAAGTCTAGAGTAAAAATTCTCACTCCCATCTGAAGCTCACAGTTCTGCTTAGTTCATACCCTGCTGTACATCCCCACTGTCACCCTCAGCAAAGTAACCCTTGTTATTTACTTTCTTCTATGTATATACAGGGTTTCTTTACACAATAAATATAAATATTTATTATTATTGTATCCAAAAGATAGCATACTTCATACAGTATTTACATTTTGCTTTTTTTAACTTAAAAATATAAATTAGATATTTATATCAAATTATAGAGAATTCCCATATTCTTTTTATGGCTCCTTTTTACCTATTAGAATGGGTGTACCCTCTCACTAGTCACCTTCATAGGGACATTTAGATGGATTCCAGTCTTAACTGTATTGCAATGAATAATCTTGCATATGCTTTATTTGGCAGTTATTCAAGTACAACAGTAGCCCAAATATTCAAAGTAGAATTTGGAGCTAAAATTATATGTATTTGTAATGTCTATTAATATTGTGAAACTGTCCTTCATGGGGTTGAACTAATGTAAACTCTCATTAAATGTAGCAGAATACCTATTTCCCACAATCTCACCAACAGAATGTATGGTCTACTTTTGGATTTTTATTTATGTGAAATTTTTAAAAAATATATATTTCACTACAATTTTAATTTTCCATGTCTTTTACCATAAGTGAGGTTGAGTCTCTTTTTATAAGTTTAAAAGTCATTTGTTCAGATGTCTGTTTAAAGTTTTTGTCCTTTTGGGGCAAGAATCAGTAGTTTTTCTTATGGATTTTTAGAGTGCTTGAAATATGAAAATTAGCTTTTTTTCAAGTAATATGGGTTGCAACTATTATTTCTGAGCTTATCATTTGCTCTGGTGTTTATTTTGCCCCATGCATTTTTATTTTTATGTATTTGAATTTGTCAATTTGTTTCTTTTATGACATCTGGATTTTGATTCAGAAGGTAGAAAGGCTATTTTCATTACAGGGTTATAAAGGAATTCTTTTTTTTTTTTTCTGGTACGCGGGCCTCTCGCTGTTGTGGTCTCTCCCGCTGCGGAGCACAGGCTCTGGACGCACAGGCTCAGTGACCATGGCTCACGGGCCCAGCCGCTCCGCGGCATGTGGGATCTTCCCGGACTGGGGCATGAACCCGTGTCCCCTGCATCAGCAGGTGGACTCTCAACCACTGCGCCACCAGGGAAGCCCTAAAGGAATTCTTAGATTGATTTTTTTTACAGATTTTTTTCTGGCTATTTGTTTACCTTTTCCAATCTTTGGAATCAGATTGTACCATTCCAAAGAAACAAAGAAATAAAATAAATCAATAATTCCTTTGTATGTGATATTCAGTTTTCTTAATACCATTTATTGTAGAGATTATCATTTCCCCATTATATGTTCTTCACACCCATATAAAAGATTAGCTGACTGTATATGTGTGTGTTTACTTCTGGCTCTGGATTCTGTTTCATTGGTCCATGTGTCTTTTCTTAATGCCAGTACCATACTGTTTTGATTACTATAGCTTTGTAATAGAGTCTGAAATCAGGAAGTATGATGCTCTCAGCTTCGTCTTTTTCTCAAGATTGCTTTGGCTATTCAGGGTCTTTTGTGATTTTATATAAATTTTAGGATTGTTTTTACTATTTCTGTGAAAAATGCCATTGAAGTTTTCATAGGGGTTTCATAGGGATACATTTCTTTGGGAAATATAGACATTTTAACAATATTAATTCTTGCAGTTTATGAACACAGGACATCTTTCCATTTATTTGTGTCTTCCTCAATTTCTTTCATTGACATTTTATAGTTTTCAGTGTACTGGTCTTTTATTTCCTAGGTATTTTATTATTTTGATACTATTGTAAGTAGGATTGCTTTCTTAAACTCCCTTTCTTTTTTAAAAAAATTAATTAATTTATTTTATTTTTGGCTGTGTTGGGTCTTCGTTTCTGCACACGGGCTTTCTCTAGTTGCGGCCAGTGGGGGCTACTCTTCGTTGTGGTATGCAGGCTTCTCATTGCAGTGGCTTCTCTTGTTGCGGAGCACGGGCTCTAGGCACACAGGCTTCAGTAGTTGTGGCACTTGGGCTCAGTAGTTGTGGCTCGCGTGCTCTAGAACGCAGGCTTAGTAGTTGTGGCACACAACTTAGTTGTTCTGCGGCATGTGGAATCCTCTGAGTCCAGGGATCAAACCCATGTCCCCTGCATTGGCAGGTGGATTCTTAACCACTGTGCTACCAGGGAAATCCTTAATTTCCCTTTCTGATAGTTTGTTGATAGTGCAAAGGACCGTAACTAATATTTGTATACTGATTTTTGTCCTGCAAGTTTACTAAATTGATTAATTCCAACATTTTATTGGTGGAGTCTTTAGGGTTTTCTATATATAAGATCATGCCATCTGAAGAGACAATTTTACTTCTGCCTTGCCAATTTGTATGCCTTTTATTTATTTTTCTTACCCAATTGCTCTGGCTTCTAGTTCTATGTTGAATAGAAGTGGCTAGAATGGACATCCTTGCCTTGGTCCTAATCTTAGTGGAAAGCTTTAAACTTTTTTACCATTGAGTATTATGTTAGCTGTGGGCTTGTCATGTGTGACCTTTATTATGTTGAGGTACATTTTTCTATATGTAGTTTATTGAGAGTTTTTATTGTGAAAGAATATTAAGTTTTGTCAAATGCTTTCACTGCATGTATTGAGAAATTTTGAATCCTTTATTCTGTTAATGTGGTGTATCGCATTGATTGATTTCATATGTTGAACCATCTTGTAACCCAGGGATAAGTCCAACTTGATCATGATGTATAATCTTTTAATGTGCTGTTGAAAGGAGTGAGACTGAACTCCTATTTTATATCACATACAAATTAACTTGAAATGGAGTAAGGACTTAAATGTAAGATCTGAAACTGTGAAACTCCTAGAATAAAACATAGGGGAAAAAATCTCCTTGATATTGGTCTTGGCAATACTCTTTTTGGATATGACATTAAATATGCACACAACAAAAACAAGAATAAATAAATGGGACTACATCAAACTAAAAAGCTTCTGCATGGCAAAGAAAACAATCAACAAAATGAAAAGGCAACCTATGGAATGGGAGAAAATATTTCTAAACCATGTATCTGATAAGGGGTTAATATCTAAAATATATAAGAAACTCATACAACTCAACAACAACAACAACAAAATCTTATTTAAAAGTGGGCAAAGGACCTGCATAGACATTTTCTAATGGAGACATACAAATGACCAATAGGCACATGAAAATGTGCTTAACATCACTAATTATCATGGAAATGCAAATCATAGCCACAATGAAATATCACCTTACACCTGTTAGGATGGCTATTATCAAAGAGACAAGAGGTCTGTTGATAGATAAATGGATGAAAAAAATGTGGTATGTATATCTGTATATACAAGGAAAGCTTATTCAGCCATAAAAAGGAAATCTTGCTATTTACAACAACATGGAAGAATATGAAAAACATTATATTAAGTGAAATAAGTCAGACAAAGACAAATACATATGATCTCACTCATACATGGAATCCTTTTTTAAAAAAAAAACGTCAAATTCACAGAAACAGAGAGTAGAATGATGGCTGCCAGGGACTGGGGGGTGGGGAAAATGGGGAGAACTTCATCAAAGCATACAAACTTTCAGTCATAAGGTGAATCAGTTTTGGGGATCAAATGTAAAATATGATGACTATAATTAGTAATACTATGTTCTATACTTGAAATTTGTGAAGAGAGTAGACCCTTAGTGTTCTCACCACACACAAACACAAAAGTGATGACCACGTGAGGTAATGGATGTCTTCTTAAACTTAATGTGATAATTATATATCCTGTTTTATTCAGTCTTTATCCAACTTGGGGACATTTTCCTTCTTTTTTATGTTCTGGAATAATTAGAATAGCATTGAAAAATCTGTTTTTTAAAGGTTTCATCAAATTATCCCCTAAAACTTTATATAGGTTGCTCCATAAAAACTTTTTTCCTGTTAAAATGACTGTTTCAATTTTCTCTCTACTTGAGTCAGTTTTGGTAAATTACTGTATTAGGAAATTATCCACGTCACTCAGGTTTTATGTCCATGTTTCAGATGAAGAAACTGAAAGTGACATGCATTGATGCAGTGAGGACTTCAGGCCAGATATCTCCTCCTCCTAGGCGTCGGTTATATTGCTGATGTTGTCTTTTTAAAAAAACACACTAGGGCTTCCCTGGTGGCGAAGTGGTTCAGAGTCCACCTGCCGATGCAGGGGACACAGGTTTGTGTCCCTGTCCGGGAAGATCCCACGTGCCGCGGAGCGGCTGGACCCGTGAGCCGTGGCCGCTGAGCCTGCGCGTCCGGAGCCTGTGCTCCGCAACGAGAGAGGCCACAACAGTGAGAGGCCCGCGTACCGCAAAAAAAAAAACAAACAAACACTATTTCCATTGTAATGGTACCATGAAGAGTAACGAAGTGATGCAGGATAGGGGCAGTTTAGAAGGGTGGTGAGGAAAGAAGGCATTTTAGGTAAAGCAGTTAGAAGGAGCATATGCAATACAGATAGTGATTAAGAAAGGACACAAAATTAATTTTGGTGTAAATATATTCAATTAACAATAGAAATCTGAAGAGCTGGAAGCAGGTTTTTGAAGTTAAAAAAAGCATGGGGCATATCTAGAAACAGCATTACATAGTAGAAAAGGAAATAATTAAAATTATTTTTTGTTTAAACATTTACATTAATGATAGGAATAGGAGAAGTTGGAAACTTTTTCTTTTCTGCCTATAATTTCAACAAGTTTTTCCTCTTTCAAAAGTTAAAAACATTTTAGAAAATAAAATTCAATTTGCAAGTTTCTTCAGTCATTTATATTTGTAACGAAGAGAGGAATAAATATGCCCAATAAACAAATTGTATAAACAACAGGATGTCCTTATAGGGAAATATCCTTAAATTAGCCCCTATACCAAGTACTTCACTAGTCATATTTTTTTCCTTTGAAGGCAATCTAAAGTTTGTACATAGCATAAACTTAGGAGTTGAAGAAAAGTTCTCAAACCTATAGAATGACTTAACAAATACAGGAAGAGCTAGAGTTTCCTTAAAGAAAAAGCTGCTAAACACCAGGATCAAAAAAACCACACTAGAAAGACAATTATACTCCCCAGAGAAATAACTAAGGAATTCTTCAACATAAATCGTATAATGAAAAATAATTATTCAAAAGAATGAGAAAATTAAATCCATACAAAACCAGAAAAATTAAAATCTACATAAGGCAGTCAGAAGAGAAGAAACAATAAGTTGTATAAGACATACAATTTTGAATCCTACTTTCATTCTAATACTTAGCACATTATAAAGAGAGGCCTATTTTCCTTTGTTATTTTCCTTTCCTTTACTGCATCACATTTCTTTCTTCAGAGCACACATGACGTTATTTACCTTATAAGATTTAAACTCAAGGAATCTTCCCTTTCAAGAAACTTGTCTTTGTCAAGAAACTTAGAGTTGTCCTTTCAAGAACATTTTCGTTTTCAGCTATAATTTAAAATTGTTTTTAGAGAACAATCTTCTAGAACCGAGAATGCTTGTAAGGAGTTTTAGAAAGAAGCTCAAGCACTGTTTAGCTAATTCAAATACTTAAGCACTAAAATCTATAAAATAACAAGTCAGTCTTGTACAAGGGAGGAAAATATAGCGTAAAGGATAAAGAATAAAACCAGATAGAGATACAGAACCTAAAGATGAAATCAGATTAGAAGTTAATATTTCCTTTTTCTCTATCTAGTCAATTCAAAGCCTCTGATTTTAAGAAATTAATAAAATTTAGGAAAAATTAGAATCACTTTCTTTGGAAGAGAAAATCATCTAGCAAGAACATAGCTAGCAAAGGGCAAATTTTCAGTTCCAAGGGCTGGCACTTACAACTATACACAGTTCTAATCACATACGCGCTAATAATAAGGAAGAGGTTCAATCACTATTTCTTAATAGTGGTAATAGAAGTTATTTATTGATTCCTGATGAAGTAGCCTACAATATTTTCCTTTTGCTCCATTGGAAAGAATTGTAATTACATGAAATCCATGATAATGTATTAAAGATCTCATTTGCTACTCTACAGAGCACTTAGAACGGGGTAACATTACTCTGTACATAGCAATTAGAGTGCAAGTAATTAGTGTCACTTACTGTGAGAAGCAACTCATTAATTATGTTTAGACAGTGTTGCTGAGAGAAAACTCAGGGCCTACAGCTTCTAAATTGCATGCTCTGCCATTCAGCTAATAGAACACCTCTGCTAGCTCAAGAATCACTCCATACTTAATTCAGCCTCACTCTCTGGCTTATACAGGCACCCCTGAAGCTCTGCACTAATGCTATGTTCATGAAATGACTGTGCATCAAAATTACAATGTGCTTTTCCCTCTGTCACATTAGGAGAGCTGTGCAGCTACAAAACTTCTGGGCTCAGCTCAGTGGGCAGTAATCTATTTCATCATCATAGAAACAATATCCTGGCACCTCCAGCACTTAGGCAACTTTCTTCAATCAGGAAAATGAGAATCGCTCAAGGGTCAAAGGAAGAGATGTGAATACCTTTGTCACCTTCTGTGAAGCGATTGTGTTGAGAAGGCATTTTTTTAAAGGGTCCAACATCTCATCCCTGCATTCTACTAAATTCTCATTTACCCTCCAATATCCAGTCCTGCATTCCCAAATTGAATCTGATAATCACCCCTCTTCTGTCATCTCCATGTTTATGCCACACCAGGGTGGGAAGTGAGGCCAGATGTTTATTTGAAAATGTCTCAGCCGGCTTTGCAGCTGTTCCGAAATTTGTTCTTAAGGCTGAGAAAGAGAGAACCCATCTCCACGTCTGCTGTAGGCAGGAGCAGCAGTGGGCGGTCCAAGGTGAGCATTTATTCCTTCTTACAAATCCAGTGAGTTCTCTACTAGGAACAGAGCCTGACCCACCCGAGTTATGGAGATGGAGGGCCCCTCTGGCCTGAATTTTTAGGTCTACAATTTATAAGGTTAACTAGTACATCCCCTCTTATTTAATGCTTCATTTCTTCTCCATCTGTCACTGCCCAATTTCAGGCTTTGATGGGCCTCCATCTGTACTGTCAGCATTATAGGCCAGTCATCTCATATTTTAATTTTTTTTTTTTTTTTTTTTTTTTGTAGTACGTGGGCCTCTCACTGTTGTGGCCTCTCCCCTTGCAGAGCACAGGCTCCGGACGCGCAGGCTCAGTGGCCATGGCTTACGGGCCCAGCCGCTCCGCGGCATGCTGGATCTTCCCGGACAGGGGCACGAACCCGCGTCCCCTGCATCGGCAGGCGGACTCTCAACCACTGCGCCACCAGGGAAGCCCCTCATATTTTATTATGTAGATGAATTACCAATGAATCTTATTAACGTGCAATGTGACTAAACAATACTGTATTGTATACTTGAAATTGCTAACAGGATAGATCTAAAGAGTTTTCACAACAACAAAAAAAAGACGGAGGAGAAGAAGGAAAAGGAGAAAAGAAAATGGTAACTATGTGAGGTGATGGATGTAACTAGCTGGATAGTGGTGACTCACTATATATAATGATATATATATATATATATCTCAAAAATTATGTTGTAGGTACACTTTAAATATATAGAATTTTTCTTTGTCAATTATACCTCAATAAAGCTTTAAAAATGTGAATTCCGGGGCTTCCCTGGTGTCGCAGTGGTTGGGAGTCTGCCTGCCGATGCAGGGGACACGGGTTCGTGCCCCGGTCCGGGAAGATCCCACATGCCGCGGAGCGGCTGGGCCCGTGAGCCATGGCCGCTGAGCCTGCGCGTCCGGAGCCTGTGCTCCGCAATGGGAGAGGCCACAGCAGTGAGACGCCCGCGTACCGCAAAAAAAAAAAAAAAAAGTTAATTCTGATTCATTGGTTTTGCATCTGACCCAAGGTTCCCCATTTCCACTGAGTATCAGGGTCTTCTCAATGCTGTGAGCTGGCCAACCCCACTTTGAGTAGTAAGCGTCTAACTGACCTCTCTGTGTCTAGTTTCTCCCCTTCCAAGACACCCGTCGTATTGCATTTGGGTTAATTTCTTTAAAATGGCGTTTTTCATGAAACGTGACTCCAGAACTTTCTGTAACAGAATCGGCTGGATCCCATATCAGACCTAATGTGTCATAACTTCTCAGGGTGAAGTCCTCAAATCTGCATTTTTAACAATCACCCCCAGGGTTCTTATGCACCCTAAAATCTGAATACTACTATTGTAAAGCAGAGTCCAAATAAGGTTAATTTTTCTTCTTGAAACATCTTTAATGGTCTCTTATTGACTATTGAATAAAATTCCAAATTTCTTACCCTGGCATTTAACTTCTTACATTTTCTGTTTCCCATGCCTTTGTCTTGCTGGTTCACACACCTAGAAGGAGGAAAACAGACATAATACAAATGATAATAAGAGCTATCATTACTGAGGACCTATGGATATCTCATGTAATCTATTGAAATCTCACTATCCATGTGTAATAAGTTATCTCATTTCACTATCTTTTAAGCCTTGAGGTAGGTGATATTTCCTCCAGTTTACAGATGACAAATCTGAATCACAGCGATAGAGACAGGTTTATAAGTGTGATAGATTCAAAAGCTCACATTATTTTCAGTCTCCCATGTTTCCAACCCTGGAAAGTCACTTGAATTTGTCTTATAAAAGGTTCACTCTCAAATAATTGTTAATATAGTAAATGCTTGTAATGGGGCTTCTCCATTTTTTGTTACCCTAAAATATGTTAATTTCTAGTGCATGCAATGAACACTGGACATATGTGTTAGAAAAAATTAACAGTTTTGCTGCATTGATGAAACATAGTGTTCCTACTTATCCTTTTACTTTCTGAAGTTCTGTTAAATTTTATTTTCCATATTCAATATCTCAGAATAACTCTCCAGACTAGTTGCAACAAATAATACTACAAAATACACAGGCCATAAATCCACAGTAAAAACTTAAAGCCATCTGTGTATTCTTTGTCTCGTAGAGAATGTATTTATTTGTACACTTCATGTACATTCTGTTGCTGTAGAATTTCAACTAATCATAAAGAGCTGTTGACGAATTTGAAGTAATATTTAGTGTTGTTTATAAAAGATATTACTGGAAAAATGTAAAAACTATTTTAATTTGGAGACATGAGATTGAATTTGGCCATTTTTTACATTAACACCTTATAAATGGAGTGTATAAATCAGTCATCAGGTAGCATGTATTAAGACTCTCAAGCACACGGTGCTAGTCAAGCCACAGCGTGAATAAAGTAGACACATCTTCGTGATCTCCATTCCTAAGATGGAAACTATGATATGGCAAAGAGTGCACAGTAACAGTTTTGTATCTCTTAATGTACTTGTCCCATTTGTCATAGGATTAAGGAAAAGAGTGAGGACAGTTTACCACAAACCATTACTTTTAGTGGGATTCAGAGTTTGGGAGAATCAAAGAAATTTTTTTTTTACTGGTGTAGTATCTATAGTGTTCTCAGAAAGTACAGATGACCTAATGTTGATTGGGTATCATCAGTATCAAGCTAAGGATTTTGAAATGTCAGTTAGTGCTCTGTTCTGATTTTCTGAATAAACCAAAGAAAGCAAGTCAGTCAGTAGGAAGATCTTAAATGAGTTCTATAACATCACACAAGTAAAACCTAATTATTTCACACAAGCTAAGAGAAAAATATCCTCTCAAGTAGTTTTTTTTTTTAGTTTTTCCTTTTATGTATTGTCTTTTATTTTCCTTTTTATTTTTACATTTTTATTGGAGTATAAATGCTTTACAATGTTGTGTTAGCTTCATCTATACAACAAGGTGAATCAGCTATATGTATACATATACTGTCTGATCAAATAAGTCAAAGTCCAATTCTAAATGCCTATACATCAAAAATTACAAGTTATATGTAACATCATAGAGCATATGGGGCACAGAAACAAATTAAAAGCAACAACAATAACAATGAAAAAACCAGAGAAGCAGTTACTATACTACTGCTATGATTTCTGGTTTAAATTATTTTCCATCTTCGAATTAGCCACATCGTTATAGCACAACAAATGCTGAGAGGCAATATGCTCGTTTCTTAAAATATTATACTGCTGCTTACCATTCTAATATTCCATTCTTCTGCTTTTCCATAGGATCTTTTCTTATGAGTCTTTCACCTTAATGAAAGAAAGCAAATGAGTTTAAGTTGCTACTTTAATAGCTGAGATATAGTTCATTATTTTCAAGCCGCAGAGTAAAACTTTCCATGTATGATTTTTTTAGACATTTGACCGATTCCTTAGACTCAGGGCTTTTAAATTCAGAAACACATGACATAGCTTTGTGTGGCTATCCTCTAATAGAATTTATTTCCTCTAGATATAGAGAAATGTATTAGGTTCCAAAGTTTCAGCCACTGAACTCAAAAGTTTCAAGTATGTGAGTTAAAAGAGCATTAAATATTATAGGTTCAATTCTATTAAGATTCTTTGTTGGGCTTCCCTGATGGCGCGGTGGTTGAGAGTCCGCCTGCCGATGCAGGGGACACGGGTTCGTGCCCCGGTCCGGGAAGATCCCACATGCCGCGGAGCAGCTGGGCCTGTGAGCCATGGCCGCTGAGCCTGCGCGTCCGGAGCCTGTGCTCCACAGCGGGAGAGGCCACAACAGTGAGAGGCCCGCGTGCCGCAAAAAAAAAAAAAGATGATTCTTTGTTATCCAAAAATAGGCTATTGGAACAGGTTATCTGAGCATGAATAGTAACCTTCCTTGGAGGACACCCACTCCCTTGCCTTCTGTTCCAGAAAACTCATTCCTGATAATTAGAAGTGTGTCTGTCAAGTCACTGTCAGAGATGATCCAGCCCCATCATTCTGTCTTATTCAAAGTAGTAAATTTTCTCTGGACACAGATATTGAATTTCATAAACCAATAAAAAATGTAGATGGATTCAGAACAATACCCCTAATTTTTGCTTTTCTAACTATATGTGCCCTATTAAGGCCAGATACTCCCTTTGTCCTCCCAAACCCCAGTTCATAGATGGACATTCATCAATTCCTCTCTAAATCCTCAATCTTTCTCTCTTCATTCCCCTTCCTTTCTCCCTCCCTTCCTTCTCTCCTTCCTTCCTTCCTCCCTTGTATCAGTTCATATTCCCTTTAGACTTTACATACTTTATGACACTTTCTGTGGAAACTGTCCACCATTAATAATTTAATGGCTGGTTGTAATAATCACCTGATTGTACATGGACCTATAACAAATCCTATATTAGACAGCAGATTCCTAATAAATTGACTTTTCACGCTGAAGCTATGAGCCATTAACGTTCATTTTTGGTCTGAGGCATCATTCTTAAGAGGGAGATCATTCAGGGATTTACCACTTTAGGAAAAAAAAATGGGGTTGGGAAGTCATGTTAACATATGAAATGAAACCAGAAAACTGTTCTGTTGGCAATTCTTTCCATAGATGTATATGCATATAACCATGAATATAATGACATGGAGACCGACCTTCATGGCAGCAGTCATGAAATTAATAGTCAACCTAATACCTAAGATATCAGAAACTTGGTGGCCATTTAATTGAGTCTAACAGAAAATATAATTAAACCCACACAGACTCAGCTCTTGCTAAACGTGGACCCCACTGGAAGTTATTCTTTCCATACAAAATGAATACTACTGTAGCAGCTTGCAAAGTATCAGGAGAGGCCAGTACTCTCACTCATGAGTAATTTGTAGCAGTCATTTTGAGCTACAAACATCCTTAGGACTGGAACTGAGAAAGTCTGAGAATATTTTACAGTTGTAAGAAATAAAAGCCTTGATATAGAGAAACGACTTCCTTGCTATAGAACAGAATGGGACACAAATAAATAAATAATTTGGAAAATAAAATACAAGAAATTTGCACTGGGCCAGCATAGAGAACACAAATTCATTTCCAAACCCTACTATATACTATTTATAGGTTGTTTTATTTATTTATGGTCCCAATAAGGGCATGGACTCTCAAGTCAGATGGCCTTGATTTAAATTATTTCTCCACCACTTCTAGCTCTGTGACCTTGGGCAAATGGCTTAACTTCTCTGAGCCTTCTCATCTTTAAAATGGAGATAATAGTACACAGCAGCTATAAGATCCAGCAGCATAGATGTTATTATGTTATTATTTTTTTTATATATTTTGAGCCCCTCTGATTTACTTTACAGGTTTATTCAGTGAAAAAGCAGAGATCGTTTGAAGCAACACATCACAGATGCATGAACAAGTACTGATGGAAATGAATTAATGTACCACATTCATCACAACTTTGCACAGCACATAAAACATATCATATGCTCTAATGTGATATCTGTAAGTCATTTATAATGTCTGTTGTGTTTCCAGATATTAAGGTCACCTTCTCTGTCTCATGGAGTTTTTAGAGAGATTAAATGTGTGCAGGTGTCAAAGTGCTGAGACATCTAGGCCATGGTGAGCACTTTATAAGTGCTAGGTGTTATCACTGTTATTTACATGAAAAGGTGGACTGAGTTTTTACTCTTTATTGTGGTTTTAATAATATGAGGATGTTTAGACTGGTTTATCCACCTGACTTTCGCAGTTGTTATTCTAGAGGCCAGAATGGGTAGATCATAGGCGTGATCCATCTAATAGAATGCTACCCTAACCAAGCATATTTTTCACTGGTGATCAAATGTGTTGCCATTGTATAAAATACCATTTGTCATTAAGATAATAACAAATCAAAATTTTGTTCATTTCCATGAGGGACTTAGCTGTTTATTCAAGGGAAGCACCTCTTAGGCCCCGAACAAGAAGACCAGATGAATTCTCTGTTATTTGTGGACTCTGTGCAGTAGTGGTACAAAGTGTTATTAAACAAACCAGTTGTGTGTAGCTTAACACATGATTCTGGGATTGCTTTAAGTCACACTCTTAGCAGGTTCCTGAAGCAATAAAACAGGTAAAAAAGGACCAGGCCTTTAACAAGTGACCTTTGTAGCTACAAAAACTACTCCACCCTGAATCAGCGAAAACAGAGAAGACCGGAAGGCAAAATGGACAAAAGTATGATTGAACCACAGGGCAATCTGGCATATGTAAGACTCCACCTTAACTGACATGGTCTTTAATCATCAGGGGTGGGCATTTTGTGGTGAGTTTTATAGTGACTGGAGAATGCTTTTTTGCTTACTTTACTTTGTGTCTCCAGAGACTTGTCAGACAATACCGTGAAAATGTTAAGACTAGATAAATCTAAAGAAGCTTTTCTTCCAAAGCATGTGTGGTGGATTATCTCATTAGCTCTTCTAAGGAAATAGCAATCTAAATTCAAAGAAGTTTGAAAATCTAAACATTCTGCATTCTAAACACCCGTTTTACAGATTCACAGGGCATATTGATATAGCAAAGTTTCTGGTAAATTCTTTTGTGAAGAAACCTAATTTTGTTTCACCCAGCAGTTTCTAATCATATCTGACAGTGGAACCTTTTTGTTCATTTAACAGAGATTTTTATTCATTCATCATGTTCCGTGGGATAGGCTGGGGAAATGCTGCTCTGGATGTGAACTTCTGGAATTTGCCTGGAGTCACTTATGGAACACCAATATTCATAGCAGCAGGAACTGAATTAAATCTGCCTTAACTACCTGCCCTTCAGTTCAGAAATGATTCCAGAATCATTGACCACCTCAAACCTTCCCTCCTTTCAACTGCCACCCTTTGTGCCTGGCTTATTTGATTTTGCACCAAGATGCCACTACTTTTGCCCAGTCCTCTTGGGACAAAAACTTGACTTCGGACTTTTGGTTTCCAGTCCACTTATAAGGAACTTGGAAATGGCCACTCTGTCCTAACACGTAAGATCTGAACAGACTGGAAAATAAATTCTTCTTGGATCCATAAGTCAAGGGAGGACACAAGGCAAACCACTGCTCCCAAGACTGGAGAGTCAGAAGGGAGCACAGAGTCATGGCATACCAGAGCAGAGACTTGGGAGCAAAAACCTTCTGGGGTAGGAAAACCTGAACTGTCACTGATGAACTGCTGGAAGCTCAGTGTGGACAAGTCTGAGAGTTAAAAATTGCTGGGGTACCCAGTCATAAAGAGACTGCCACAAAATTGTGAGATTTACTTCCAGATGCTCGACCTGATTCCCACAGTAAATATCAGAGAAAAATCGCCTCCCACTCTGGAAGGTGAAGGGAAAAGGAACCATTTTGAAACATGCCAAAGCATTCTGTTGTGCTTAACAAAGCCTGCTCTCAGGGGAAACTAGAACCTAACCTGCTGGAGTATTACCAGAGCCTACGTGACTTGGGGAGGGGAAAGACCCTACTCCAGCCCACTCCAGCCATCCTGTCCCACCTAGAGGGAGAAAGAAAAAAACTAAGAAACACCTGTGAAGTTTACATCCCGGGAGCATAGGCTCACTAAAACACTGATACCTAATCCTAGCACTATAACGTGCTTCCTCACCTCCTGTGAAAGACAATGTTAGCAGAATGAACAGACAAGCCACAGGCTGGAAGAAAATGTTGGCAAAAGACATCTGATAAAATATTGTTATCCAAAATATACAAAGAACTCTTAAAACTCAGTAAGAAATCAAAAAACTCAATTTAATAAATGGCCAAAGACCTTAACAAACGGCTCACCAAAGAATACACACAGCTGACAAATAAGTATATGAAAAGACACTCCACATCATATGTAATCAAGGAAATGCAAATCAAAACAACGAGATACCCCTGTGCACCTATTAGAATAAACTAAACCCCAAACATTGACAATACCAAAAGCTGGTGGGAATGTGGAGCAACAGAAACTCTCGTACATTAATGGGAATGCAAAATGGTACAGCTAACTTTGAAAGACCGTGAAAGTTTCTTACAAAATTAAATATACTCTTACCATACGATCCAGTGATCGTGTTCCTTGATATTTGCCCAAGGGAATTAAAAACTTATGTGCACACAAAAACCTGCACCTGGATGTTTATAGCAGTTTCATTCATAATTACCAAAACTTGGAAACAGCCAAAATGTCCTTTAGCAGGTGAATGGATGGATAAACTGTGGTATATCCAGACAATGAAATATTATTCAGAGCTAAAAAGAAATGAACTGTCAGGCCATGAAAAGATATGGAAGAACCTTAAATGAATTCTACTAAGTAAAAGAAACCAACAAGAGCAAACCCTAAGATAAACTATGGGCATTGGGTGATTATAATTTGTCACTGTACGTTCATCCTTGGTAAAAAATGTACCTTTCTGGTGAATGATGTCAATAATGGTGGAGGCTATGTATGTGTGTGGGCAGGGGAATCTTTGTACTTCCTTCTCAATTTTGTTGGAAACCTAAACTGTTGTAAAAAAATGAAGTCACTAATAATAAAAAATAAACAAAACTTGACTTCAAAGTACTTTTGAAGTATATTTTGGCTGATGAGAAATCTGCTGTCAGTCTAGTTGTTGACCTTTTATAGGGCACCTGCCTTTTCTCTCTGATAGCTTTGAAGATGGTCTCTTGATGCCTGATGTTCTGAAATTTCATTTGGATGTGTCTTTGTTTAGATTGTATTCATTCTACCCTTCTCTTTTTGTATTATTTCTGCCTGAGAATTTATTTTTCTTCCAGTTCTGGAAATATTCAGCCATTATCATTTTGACAGTTTCTTCACACTTTCCATTATTTTCTACTTCTGGGACTCTTATTAGAACTATACTAGAGCCTTTCCATCTAACCATTATTTCTCCAGTTTCCTTGTTTTTCTTGTTATCTCCCTGTGCTTCATTTTGGCTGAATTTTAAGTACTATCATATTTTTTCAGTGAGTAGGTCCAGTTTAAAATTCCTATCTATTGAGCTCTTCAATCCAAAAGCTATCTTTTTTATTACAAGGATTTCTAACTTGTTACTTTTTACCTTAATTTATAGCTATCTACCAGTATTTTATAATTCATTTTTATGGTTATTTTCCTTTCTTTACCTGTTTGATGATTAACATACATTTAAGCCATTTTAAAATTCTATATTACTTTCATTTTTGTCAAAAGTGAATACGACTCCTTTTTATCGATTTTGTTCCTCCTCTTCCTTAATGTTACATTTTCTGTATGTGATCGGAAAGTTCACTTTTGGGCTCATAATTGGTGGAAACTACTTACCATTCCATTCCTCCCCATTCCCTTTTATGCCTACTGGTGGCCTCTGTCCCATGGTTTCATTGGAGAAGTTGCAGATTTAGTCACTGAATCAGCAGGTGGTTTGGCCCAGGTGCTGCTTGCTTAGATGCTGCTTCTTTCTCCAGAAGCTTTCAGAAGCCACGGCCCCAGGCAACAGTCGCAGCATTCTCTGATCTCTTGTCAAGGGTAGCAAAGTCCTACAGCAGCCCCAGGTTTCCTGTCATGAACTTGGATCCAGTTCCCTAACCTGTATATGGTGCTTTTTGTCCTTGTTACCCTGTAGGAATCCACCTCCCAGGCTCTTTTAGACCTAGGGTCCAGCAAGCCCATGGCTTCATCCTCCATGCAGCTTGTGTTTGTTCTGTTTCTGGTTCAAAGAGATATTAACTTAAAGATACACCTGTACCTCTTTTCATTTTGGTTCTAGTAATTTATTTATCATTGCTATATGTTTGGGTTTGGATGGAGAGATTCTAAAACCTAAATTCATAGTACTACCATGACCAGAAATCTTTGAAAAATTATTTAAACTCAATTTAAGTATGTGAAAGGCTGTTGCCCAACATAAGGTTGTTTGATAATTCAAGTGCTGTAAATAACTGTCAGGAACCTGTTGTTGTTGGTGTCAGGTTTACAATGAATGATAGAAAAAGTTATCTATAAAAATAATAAATGTTTTTTCTTTGGAACCATTTAGGGAAAGCCAAAGTCATTGACCAATATGTCTTTATTGGGTCATCATGTGCCATATACTACAAACATTTAGATTACTTTTAAATATCTTAATCTATTGTATGTCACCAGACCTAATTCTAAATCAATTTTTTAATGCAAAGAGTTTCTAAATATGTTGTTTGAATATATCCAAGCTAACATAAAAATCACCTCTTAGAACCGCAGAAAAAAGACTTTCCAAAAAACAGATTCAGTTATGAGTGGGAAAATCAGTGAAAAATTATAACATGCATGAATTCCTTGGGTAGTTATTCTACTCACATTTCATAGTCATGAAGTGGTATGAAAGGATTATCTTCTACCACTCTATGGGAGAAAGACAACATAGTTGGAAAGCAATAGCTGGTGACCAGAGAAGGAGCTTTAGAAATTATGCTCTTCAAAGCTTGGAGGTAGGTGGCAAGAAAAATTCAAGTTGCATTTCTGTTTACCTAACTAAAGGTGTATGATTTCCTCAGAGAGGAATCACCAAAGAATATTCAAAAGAGTCTGTACTCCATTAATTGTTAAAGGTTGACAAAAATGGTTGTGGGAATTTTGGGCTCCCTTGATAATCGCTGAGGCTTTGTTAGTGTATGTGTAATGTACATCATTGTTCTTGCATAGTGAGCAATCGGTTTCTCATTGCCATCTGGCATTCTCTGGCTAAACACAGATGCAACACCATAAGGCAAAATACCAGTGGTAACAAATAATAGTTAATATTTATCATAATGTCTAGCACAGAACCAGAAGCCAGTACCTGCTTAACGTCTCCCAAATCTCTCTTAATGTTTATTGTTTTTGTTTTGCTTTTGCTTTGTCTTTTTTTTTTTGACGTCAGTAGACAATGAAGTGGTTCAGCAATGATTAGATATGGAAGAGAAAAAGATGGTAGAATTTTAGTAGGCCTGTCTTTGTTTTTGGAATCAGCACACTTTCTTGAATAGGGTTAATTTATGGACGCTGTCATCTAAAAAGTGTTTTTAGAAAGTTTTAGTTCCCTTTATGATCACAGGGCCTAGAACTGATTATTGGCATCAGAGATACAATGATGAACAACAAGGACATGAAAACCCTCATATGTGACATCCAAACAAATACCCTTTTTTTGGAGATGACCTGCAGTTGGCGGCATGAGCAAGACATTTTAAAATTACAGCATCGTAATTGCAGTTTTGAGGAAGCAGAACTCATTTTCATGTTCCAGAGTCATTTGAAATTTTGTACTGAAAGAGCTTAGGTTATTGCTTTTATTCTGGAAGATAATAAGTGGATGTAGCCATATACCAAAATCCAATTTTAAATACACTTGGCCATATAACATTTATTTTTCTCCTGAAAAATGGCATCACATTGATTGATGGTAGTAGACAGGTACAGAAGATGAAGCTGTTTGAGTGTCTTATTCACTAGACAGATGTGTTCTCACAGTCACACCTTTCTATGAGGCTTTTGTGTTGACGGCAGGGGCACAACCCTTCAGATATGTGGAAATGCTTAGAGACCATTTTTTAAAATTAACTGCAGAAGTTTTTCTACAATGTTTTCCTTATAGCAAAAGGTAAATTTATAATCTTGAGGTGGTTAGAACAAGACAAAATGACATTTGTAATATTTAGTTCCCAAAAGAATACCTTGAAAAACCTGTAAAAAACAATCCCTATATGTACTTATGCTCTTCTACTGATATAAATATCTTGAAGACAAATTATATAAATAGAAACAACATCCTTTTTCAATAACCCCCTAAAAGACCAGGAGACATACCTGATTGTTTTAATCTCCTCCCTTCCTTCAGGTCAAAATCTTTCATAGTCTTCTTGTGTGATATTTGTGTTACATCAAGATCCAAGGAGATTTTAGCAACCTTGTAGGCAATACCCTAACTTCACCATTCCCTGACCTCCTTAGACGGAGATCTCCTCTGTCCAATGTGATAGCCACTAATCACATATGGCTACTGGCTGGCTTTAATCGAGGATTGCAAAGTGTAAAATACACTCCTGATAGCAAAGACTTAGTATGAAAAATGAATATAAAATGTCTCATTATTGTTACATATTATATGTATTGTTATATGTTGAAATAATAATATTTTAATATATTGGGTTAAATAAAGTATATTATCAAATTTCACCTGTTTCTTCTTACTTTTTTTAGTATAACTAATAGAAAATTTAAAATTAAATATGTAACTCACACTATATTTTTTATGGATAGTGTTATTCCAGAGAGCTACTACATGATTAGGAATGTATGTATGTTGGAAGCAACCTAAATGTCCATCAACAGATGAATAAAGAAGATGTGATAGGGCTTCCCTGGTGGCGCAGTGGTTGAGAGTCCGCCTGCCGTTGAAGGGGACACGGGTTCGTGCCCCGGTCTGGGAGGATTCCACATGCTGCGGAGCGGCTAGGCCCATGAGCCATGGCTGCTGGGCCTACACGTCCAGAGCCTGTGCTCTGCAACGGGAGAGGCCACAACAGTGAGAGGCCCGCCTACTGCAAAAAAAAAAAAAAAAAAAGATGTGATATATATATACACAATGGAATATTACTCAGCCATATAAAAAAATGAAGTAATGCCACTTGCAGCAATATGGATGGACCTAGGGATTATCATATTAAGTGAAGTAAATCAGACAGAGAAAGACAAATATCACATGATATCATTTATATGTGGAATCTAAAACACATGATATAAATGAACTTATTTACAAAACAGAAATAGAATCACAGACATAGAAAATAAATTTATGATTACCAAAGGGGATGGGTGTGGGGGGGATAAATTAGGAGTTTGGAATTAACATATACACACTATTATTTATAAAATAGGTAAGCAACAAAGATGTACTGTATAGCACAGGGAACTATATTCAATATCTTATAATAACCTATAATGGAAAAGAATCTGAAAAAGAATATGTATATATAACTGAAACACTTTGCTGTGCACTTGAAACCAGCACAACATTGTAAGTTAACTATACTTCAATAAAAAATAGTATCAGAATTTTTTTTTAAGTTTTCAATTAAAAAAAAAATGTATATGTGTATAAGTGTTATACACATTTCACATTTATCTCCTTATCCTATTCTGAGCTCATAGCTTTAGTTCTTTTATTTCTTTTAATTTTCTTTATTTCTCTATTTCTCCTTATCAGTCATCTTGATACTTCCTTTCAACTCATCTTGAACCCAGGAATGATCTGACCTCCGGTTTCTCCAGTTCCTGCTATTCCCATGTGCTGTTGTCTTTTCACCATGTGCACTCCACAAAATCTGACTTTAAATCAATGCTACACTCATTGGTTTTCTTTATATGCATACATAGAGAACAGCAATAACTATGTAAATTGGAACTTCTACAAATTCAGAGCACAAACACCACGACCCTCTGCTGCCTGGCAATCATGTAACTTGTGTCTGATAAGCAATCTTTTCAATCCTCTCAATAACAGCTAAATCTCTATAATTGCATTCATTGTATTCATTTATTCATTTACTGATTTATTTATTTATTTTTGCCTCACCAAGCTTTTATTGAATTGTCCTTTTCATGCAAAGAGCAGGAAATAAAGTAATGAAAAAAACACAGTCCCTTGTTTCAATGAATATATAATCTCATACAGTACTTGCAAAGCATTTGGAATACTTTCAGCTACATAGTAAGAACAGTAAAAGTGTTCATTAAAATAATATAGTGCACACAATATAATCATTACTATAATTCAGAAGAAGGAGAAACTTAATAAGGATTAGATAAGTAATTAAGTCAATCTGAGCCTTCTCGGAGTGCGTGGTGCTTGTCAACTTTCCAGGCAGAATGGCCGTTTCTCCACAGTTATAAAAATGGTTCTAGAGCTCAGGATAGAGGATTAGATTTAAGATAAAAATACCAAAATCCTCGAAGTTTAAGTCATGGTTAAATATTTGATAAAATCATCAAAAAACAGTGAAAATGAGAAGAGGATCAAGAGAAAAGCTTGGGGATATTAAGAAGTCAGTGCAAAGAAAGGGGCTTCCAAAGGAAACAACAACAAAAAACACACAAAAAAAGATGGACCAGAAAGGTAGGAGAAGATCTCTACAAAACTGGCTCCTTCCCATTACCAAATGCTTAGGTCAGAAGTCTCCTCTTCAAGGAGGTCTTACCTCATCACATCATCAAAAATAATATACACACCTCCTCAATAACTTTTTATTCCATGCTCTGGTTTTATTTTCTTCATAGCACTTTCTACTTTTGAAATTATCATACTGATTTACTCATTTACAGTCTATCTTTCCTAGCTGAGAGGTAAGCTCTTTGAAGGCAAGAATGTTGCCTGTTTCGTTAACCAATGTCTCCCCAAAGCCTAGGATTGTGTCCTGCTCTGGGTAGACATTAACTGAATATGTGTGAAATTAATGACAAAATAAGGAAGAAAATGGGAGAGAGGGAAGAATCAAGAAAAGGAAGGGAGACCAGATGGAACAGCCACTACTTGACAGAGCTATTGTTGCCACCTGGGTTCACAGCCCTAGAGTGTCAAATATTTCAATTTTCTGAAAGAAGCCAGAAATCCAGATATTTACCATATTTCATTGTTTCTAAAACATTTTTTCACACTTTAACAACTCTGAAATTAGGATGTGTCTTCTTAGATTCAATGAAATTAAGGATGTGAAAATTTCTGTTTTAAAACCACAAAACACTGTTTAGGTCAAGAAAAACCTTCTATTGTCTTGAGTTATCTGTTACCAAATGGGATCATGGACTCAAAAGTTTTTTTTTACAACACTTTCCTTGCATTACTCTGTCCTCCAGTGGTTTTCTATTTCATTCCTCTCAACAATGAAAATGTTAAAACATGGACATTGGGCACAGTGGCCAAGTCATTATTATGGTAGTTTACTTAAGGGCTTTAGTAAGCAGAAAACAAAACATCTCATTATTCTTCACTTCTGGACAGCATACAATGTGTGCCAAATGCTATATATTGCATATATGCAGATACTTGGTCTTTGAGTTTAGTTCTAATCATGGAAAAAAAAAATGAAGAATAGAAAAAAGAAAAAGAAAAAAGGGAAAGTATCACCAAGGTGCTTTTGTCTGGCATTCACATCTTTGGCTAGTGAATACATTTCTAGTTTACTTTCAGTCTATTTTTCTTTGAGGATTGTATAAACTATTTCTTTATAACCCTTACCATATGCTTAAAACTACATAAATGAAAAAAATATATAAATAAATTCCACTATGCTAAGAAAGTAATTGGGAGAAAGAGTTAAAATGTACTTAAAAGTTCCAATATATAAAGGGAAGAATACAAAATCTACATGATTCTCATTTTACTTAGGACAAGGGAGTGCAAGAAATGTAATTTTCTATAAGAAGAAAGCACTGTTGTTTCTTCCTTGACTCTTCCCCTTTCATATTGATGTTTATTTTTAGTAGGAAATACTAGTTGAGCTCTAGCTGATGTACTGTGCTTACAAAATAAATGCAAAATTCCTGTTATTACCTTCTTAAATACAGGCAACATCTTCATATTTCCACTTACTAAGAAAGAGTAAACTCCTAACTGCCATTTTGATCTCATGATGTGTTTAATAAAAAGCACATAACAGTAAATGGTAGTGTTGGGTTCATGTGTTGACATAAATCAATTTATAAACTCTAGGTTACATTTAATGAGTATTTTACATTTTGCAAATAGTACACTGAGAACAGGTCAGACACTGCTGCTTTTTATTTCATCACATTAATGTCAACAATGAGCTTTGATGTGTTATGGTGTTAAATCACCTCTAAGGCCTTAACTTACCATGGAACCATCATATAGAATTTAGGCAAATAAATCTGAGAATGATTTACTGACTAGCAACTTCTACTTTCTAAATTACAAAATGCAGAATAATATAAAAAGGATTAAAATGCAGTGTTTAGTATATGCATTTTAAACATTAAAAAATTTCTATAGGAATCAGAATGTTAAGGAAGGACAGTTTATGTTTTAAAAAAGAGTGCAACTTTTAAAATAATTATATTTTAAGTAATACTTTTAATGTAAATATAGAGGGTGACATAGGATTGAATATTTCATTTAGTGAATTTATGTGTGCTCCCTAAACATGGTGTCCGCAGACAATGAAAGGAGAATTTCAGGGATAAACAGGAACTATATTATATGGCAAAGAGAAAATTAGATAAGATTAGGACTTTAAGTAACTGAATTGAATAGAGAGTCTGTGTGTAACTTAGCATGGAGTTCAGATTTCAGAATTTGGAGTAGGACATAGAATTCAAAATCCACCTTTGCTATTCACTTAAAGTGTGACTTCAACAAGACCCTTCACCTATCTCAGACTCATCTTCCTCACCTACAAAAGGCAGGTAATACTATTTAATTCACAGGGTTGTTTTGAGGATAAATAAAACAAGCAGGTTCTCGTGGTATCTGGTTAGCACACAGTAAAACTAATCACTTGTCGTGAGTCAGTAATTTATTCAACAATAAGTATGTAGTGCTTCCTTTTTGTGAAAGATGAATAGAATATAGGCTTTTATTTTGAGAAGTTCAGAGTCTGAAGGGAAGAAGATGCAAATGAATAATTACAGTAAAACAGACAGAAGTATGAATAAGGTAAGGGGGCCACAGAGGACCCCAATCAGTCTCAAGGCATCAAAACTATTTGAGCGAGTACCATTTTTATTAGTCTTAAATGAGGAGTTTGTCCAATACCTAAGATGAAGGTACTCATGGGGATTAAGGGGAGGTAGTGGGGAAAATTTCCAATAGGACAATATATAAGAGGGGTTAAACTAATGGGTCTTACATAAAATGTATGTGGTTCAGAAATATTGGAGCATCCTGAGGTTAACCATTTCTAAGGCCATATTATTAAGTGATATATTTCTTTTACGAAGTAGTAGTGTAGGAATCACTGTTTCATTTAAGTCAGCAGATATTTATTGAGCATCTACTATGTGGAGGCTAGGCTCTCAGAATACAATGGTGAGCAAAATATGCCCTTGGGAACCTTAAAATATAGTAGGAGAGACTGACATTAATTTGATTCAAACAATTTTAACATCTTTTTTTTTTTTTTGCGGTATGTGGGCCTCTCACTGTTGTGGCCTCTCCCGTTTGTGGAGCACAGGCTCCGGACGCGCAGGCTCAGTGGCCATGGCTCATGGGCCCAGCTGCTCTGAGGCATGTGCGATCTTCCCAGACTGGGGCACGAACCCGTGTCCCCTGCATCGGCAGGCGGACTCTCAACCACTGCGCCACCAGGGAAGCCCCCAATTTTAACATCTTTAAAGGAGAAGTTCTTGGTGCTAGAAGAATCAGAGTTCTATTTTGATATGTAATTTGGCCATTGTCTGTTTGTATATTCGATCTGTCACATCTATGTTTTTTCAAAACAATAAATAAACCAAAACAGATATCAGTTATGAATGGACTGAAATAAATGAGCATGATACAATTGACCTTTGCTTGAATATGCACTTTTATTGATATTAAGCAACTCAAAAACTCAAAACATCAGGAAGCAAGGAAATCCTGAGTCCCACTAGTTCTATATTGACAAGGTAGAGCAAATACATAAGAACATATGGTACTTTGTACCCAACAAGAGCAAAAATGTTTACAACAAAAATATTTTACGTTTTTCTTTTACCTATATCACAAATTAGTTTATTATCAAAAAGTTGAGGGAGAACTTTTTTACATAGCAGAGTATATAAGGACCTAAGAACAACTTATAATTACTGCATCCTGCCTCAAATTTGATTTAATAATTTATATTTTTTTCCTACACAGAGTGATAATTTCTAAATATTTTGTGCATATTTTAGAGCATCCAGCTTTGCTCCACACTCATCCTTCAAACCCACCAGCATATAGATTTTCAAATTATTGCTGAGTTCTGTATTAATGCAGAATAATTTTATACATTTCTTTTGGATAAATTTGTACTTTGAAATCTCTCTTTCCCTGGGGGTAGGCTTTTGCAGACATCTCTCTTCTAGCTTTCCCCCTACCCTTTCTCCATAGGGCTCTTCCATATCTGTTTTCCAAGGTGGAGTGCACTTTTTAATCACTCAGCTATGGAATCATATTCATGAGGAACTACCTGTCCCATAAATGGTTTCTTTCAGTAACCTCTTTTCCAACAGAAATTCGGGACTTTCTACAAACTGGATCATTTACCTTTTTTATTTTTTAAAGAACTGATTAAGTTTGAAGTTCCTCACAAAAACATTACTTGGATTTTAGCCAGCTGAAATCTAAATTCTATCTAAAAAAATTGAAATGATTAGCATGAAAAGATCATTATGATGATAAAATCTTCAAATTTCAACACTTATTCAAATATATCATTAAAGATGAAAAATATTTTCTGACATTCATCATGAGTTTTCTCTCGTTGGGTGGTGATTGAAGAAATCCAAAGTTTCTTGAGCCTGAGCTATTTGAGATGTACAATTTATAAGGATGTTTTTGCTGCTTCTGTGTGTGACACATTGCCACCATGGAAATAAAGAATTCCAGACCAACTGTAGGTTGACACCAATATAATTAGATTTGAGCTCCCCAAGGAACAAATTCTCAGTGCCTGGTAGATGAATTATCACATGAACTATTCTTTCCTCAACTCCAGAGAATGATTCTCTATTTTATCCCATTGGAAAAGACTCCTTAGGAAAAAACGTTGTGGTTTGGGGTTTTTTTGTTTTTTGTTTTTTTTCCTGTAGCAGTTTACAGAATTTACTTAAGGGCCACAACTAGGCATCAAATCTAAGTTCCACCATATAACTTACTTTTTTTTTTTTTAATACAAATTTATTTATTTATTTATGTTTGCTGTGTTGGGTCTTCGTTTCTGTGTGAGGGCTTTCTCCAGTTGCGGCGAGCGGGGGCCACTCTTCATCGCGGTGCGCGGGCCTCTCACTGTTGTGGCCTCTCCCGTTGCGGAGCACAGGCTCCAGACGCGCAGGCTCAGTAGTTGTGGTTCACGGGCTTAGTTGCTCCGCGGCATGTGGGATCTTCCCGGACCAGGGCTCGAATCCGTGTCCCCTGCATTGGCAGGCAGATTCCAAACCACTGCGCCACAAGGGAAGCCCAACTTACATATTTTTAACACACGATTGGCAATTTGTTCCTTCCCCTCCCTGCTTTTCACCTACAAATGTCAAATGTACACACCAACATGTACCTGATCATTTTTTTTTTTTCCCTTCAAATCAAAGGGAGTTTCCCTCCTCTATTCAAAGGCCATTTCTTTGCCACATGAGCAAGGTCCTACCACCTTTGACTCCTCAGGGACCTCACTTCATTTCAAATCTCTAACTCATGCTTCTTTAACCTTCTTAAACCTTTAGTGTTTCCCATATTTATTTTAAAAACTCAGTCCTGGTCCTACATCATTCTCTTACTAAACCTACTCCTCTTCATATCCAAAAAATTTTATGGCATTTTTCCATTCACTCAAAAACATTTGTATTGACCGTCTGCTTTGTACTGGGAACTATTTATTGTCTACTATGTGCCAGGTATTATTCAAGGCAAGATAGAAAGACTCAAACAAAAACACAAAGAAAATTTGGAAAAGTACAAAAATATTCTAGAAATTTAAAAAACTATAATGGTAAAATAACATATGAACGGCTAAAGAGCTAGTTAAACTTAGAGACAGAGAACTGGAAGTTGAGTTCATATTTTCATACTTCCCTTTAATTTCTTTCAGCATATTAAGTAAATCTTTCTCTCATAATTTCAATTTTTAATATTTGAGTCAGATATTTTTTGCTCTGTTCCAATGCGTTTAACTCAGTGACTTATTTCCTTGTGTTTTGTGATTTTTGAGTGTAAAATGTTCATTTTCTTTAGAACTTTTTAAACTTTAGAAACAGTGCTCCTGTAAATATAATTCACCTTTGCTTCTGAAAATGGACTTTAAACCAAACGAACATAACTTTAAAGTGAATTTTAATCCTCAGCTTTCACAGAACATACAGGTAGTATTGATTCAGGTTATAAACTCATTTGAAGGTTGGCTTCTGGCTATGAATTCTCAAGGATGCTTTGTATTATCCTCCTGACAACATTTAGGCCAAAAAATGTCATTTTCCTCAGTGTATCTTTTGCACAATTTGTTTACTTCTGATACTGTATTGTCCTTCTAGGCCCTAGTTTTATGTTGAGGTCCCTAGTTAGAATCTTAATCCTGGAAGGATTAATCCTTATCAGTTCTCCTCTTTCCTTTCCAGCTATCAGTTGTAGAAGCTAACGTTTTCTTGAGCTCAGCTGAAACACTTAAGGCAAAAGCATTCTTTGGTATTTAATTGTCTTACCGAACTTTTACTTTATTTTTGGCTTCTGAAGATTACTTTGCATTCTAATTCAGCTATGTATTTAAAGTAAAACACTTTAAAATATATTTTATTTAGCAGTTTTTCCCATTGGGACATTTACTCAGAGAGCTTATTCTGTCATATGCTAAGATCTAAAATTATTATTTTGATTCTTTCTTGTTTGAGTTAGTCATAAATTTTTAAGGTCAATCATGTTCCTATATCTCACCTAAATGTCTTCTGGCTGGAATGTTTCTCACAATGGTGCTGGAATATCTGGTGATTCATATGGGAAAACAATGAATGCCCACGATTATCTTTCAGTATATACAAAAATTAATTGAAAATTGTTTATATGCCTAGATATAAAATATATTAACATAAAGCTTCAAGAAGAAAATATAGGATATTATCTTTGTTACTTAGGGTAAATAAAGATTTCTTAAGACATAAAATTGAAGAAAAAAAGATGTTAAGTTTAATAAGAATTAAGAACTTCTGCTATTAAAACTAATTCCCTTGCTCAAAACTTTGTAATGTCTTCCCATTTACCTTCACGTAAAATCTAACAAACACCCTCTGCCATACCTTAAAGCCTCTGCATGAATTGGCCTCTTTCTACATCTCCAATTGGTGTTGACTGTCATATCAACTATATAAAACTTTTTCAGTGTCTCAATCACACCCCACTATCTCATGCATCAGAGGCTTCACTTACGCTGTTTCCTTGTCTGAATGTTTTTCCTCTACCCTACTCCTTTATGTGTCATTTTAACATGATTTCTTAGCAAAGACTTCCCTGATCTTTTTTTTCTCCAATCTAAATTTGTTCTTCGTTATGATCCCTTGAAACACTTCAAATATCATTTGAAATATTCGTTTTTTCCCTTTACCACTTACACAATTGTATATAATTTTATATTCATCTATTTATCTGTTTATCTACCTACCTATCATCTATCTATCTAATCTGTGATGTACCTCAGACTATAAATAACTAAAGAAAGGCTATAGGTTGTAACGTATATCTGTGTGACCAAATACTGTAATAGAATCACAGACTGCTTGAATAATGGCAGTAAGTAGAGAAGCCTAGGCAGCAACCCATTAAACCTTATTTACATAATGGTAATCCCTGGTTAAGATAAATCCTTCTTTTCTTAGGAACAGAGGTAACACCAGAAGGTCAGTGTTAATATTTATGCTGAGCATATAGTTAAGAAGTAAGGGGCGTTCCTCTCTCCCCGCTTCCCTCCTTCCTTCCTTCCTTCCCTCCTTTATATACGTATTGAGACCTTACTATCTAGTAATACTTGGAACTCTGCTATATGGGGGAATCCTAATCCAGGCCAGATAGGGGGAAATCAGAGAACACCTTCTCGAGATGTGCATTACCACATCTGAACATGGCTAGGAGGGTCATTTTAACAGTGAGATGTATAAATCATTGCTACACAGAATTTTCAGTCATCTACAGAGACAATCTTGCTAGGACTATTTCTTTACTGATTGACTAAAGCCATTGATTGCCCAAACTAGAAAATGTGGCATTTCATACATAAGCATTTGTTTACGTTATAGAAATTGTCAAGAATCTGGGTCCTTTTGTAAATACTTGCTGTAATTTTGCATTAGGCACCTGCTTGTTGGAGATTATTTAATATGTGACTCCTTTGTCTAGAACTGTATCAACTGCAGGTAGTGTATCACAGCTCAATTCAGTAATCATTAATACAACACCTACTATGCTCCTAGCAATATGAACTCATTTAGATAATAGCATCTACAATAAAAAATGACAAATATGAGTCAATAAAAGTCTTACTTGTTTAAATTTTAAAATATTTTATAGAACTGCTTTATTGGCAGCTAAATTACCTTAAAAATTGCCTCTAGTTTCTACGGTGCTCATGCGTAGCCATACCTAACTTCTAACACTGGAGCACACAATAAAGGTTATAAAGATAAGCAGTTCTATTTGCATTTATTCAATAAAACTGTTAAGAAAAACAGGTTTTCCAGATTATAACATTATTATTTTGCAAAGATTTATTATATTTAATTCAGAATACTAAACTCTGCTAAAGAGACACCTATCAAGTTAAAACATATTTTATGCAAAGTTTAATATGTGATTGCCAAAATAGATTTACAAATAGAGCTGCATTTCAGCTTAGTCCCTTTCTCCTTTAAATTGGTAATCATTCTTCTGTCAGTGTTTAAGTAGCATATACTATACGTGTTCATATTTACTATAATTAGGGATATCCAAGGCATTAATATATATCAACCTGTTTTCAAAGAATCCTTATAATTTATAATGCTTAAACAGGTAGAAGTAATAATTGAACATATCAAATAGGATAGCAATATAATAAATATACTCTAGAATATTAGAGGTCAATGACATCTTAGGAATCATCAGAGTCAACATTTTCCCCATGTGAATTATTATCAAAATCAGAATCTGCAGGCATATAGCCCTAGGAAACATTTTTTGCTGTTGTTGTTATTGCTGATGTTTGGTTTAGTTTGTTTGCTCTTTAATTTCCCCAGAAGTTTCTGATAACTTGCCAGGGTATAGCTATTGATTTCTTCCATTTTACAGAAAGGAAAGCTGAGGCTGACATACAGAGGAGAAAAGCAAAGAAAATTCACACTTACTGAGCACCTATAAAGAACAGAGCACTGGTACTGGGGTCCCGTATTTCCCTTAACATACAATTCCCTTACCAACTATGTGAAGTAAATCTTTTTTGGCTTTCCTTTCTTTTTATTTTTGAAAATGACTATACTGAATTTGTAAATAAAATACATACTGTTTGTAAAATTTCAAAAAGTGCAAAATAATGTAAATTAAAATAATCTTTATTGATTATCTTATATTCTCCGTCCTGAATACACACTGTTAAAACTTTGAGGAACCATCTTTTGGCCATGTATTCATGTACACATTCATATGTAGATAAATTTGTAGAACTATTTTTACTTGGAATCAGACTATAAATGCAGTATTCTAACATGCTGAGTGTTTTTTTTACTCAAAAGTATGTTAAATATGTCAACAAACATATTGAATATAAATACCTTTACCAACCCCTAGCAAATGGAAACTTAAAATGTTTGTGATTTTTTTCCTATTTTAATATATATGATCATCACCTTTGTGCATAATTTATCATTCAAAGGTCAATAGGTGTCAACTTTCATGTTAAGATTTAGACATAACTGATTCAACTTCTATTCCACAAATTATGGGAAATTCAGTGCTTCTCCAGAGATTTCTATGTATTCCTAGGGGATGCTTATTTTCATCATTACTGGTGGGTTGAGTTCCTTTTTCCACTGATTTGATTTAATGAACATTTCATCACTCTGCTTATGTTAGTCCTCTTCTGTTCAGAGTCAGAACTCCAGTCTTCTTGAATATCATCCAAAAATCTCCTACACACAGAAATCATTTGTGTGAGGCATTGAAGATTTGGGAAGATGAAGGGAACTGCATCATAGCACGGCAAACAATCCACACTTTATATTATGCATTAATGTTGCTAAAAATGTCTTGGTCATTCTAAGTTCAGATTCCAGCTTCCCATCATGCTACTCCATCCCTCATCCCCACACAACTGTTGATTCCCGATATGTGACAGATGGCTTTCTCACTGGTACCTCCCCATCCTCAACTTGAACAAATTATTATGGTATTTTCTTTTCTTTTCTTTTTTTTATTATTATTATTTTTTTGCGGTACGTGGGCCTCTCACTGTTGTGGCCTCTCCCGTTGCGGAGCACAGGCTCCGGACGCGCAGGCTCAGCGGCCATGGCTCACGGGCCCAGCCACTCCACGGCATGTGGGATCTTCCTGGACCGGGGCACGAACCCGTGTCCCCTGCATCGGCAGGCGGACTCTCAACCACTGCGCCACCAGGGAAGCCCTTATTATGGTATTTTCTATCAGACAGTTCCCTTTCTTAAAGGATAGGCGATTACTTTCAAAAATGGTATGATTATGTCCTTTGGGTTAGTACATTTTCATACTGATACACATTTTTTGGCTCTTGTATGCTTAACTTCTTAGGGAAATTTCTTAGAGTGAAGCTGTTGCATAAATGGATATTTGCCATTTACATTTTAATGCACATTACCAAACTACCATTCTGAAAATTTGAACCAATTTTTATAATCCTTGTTTTTCAGGTGGGCTTCAAAGCAGTAGCTCTATTGCCCCAGTCACCAAGCTAGTGACTTAGTAGACTGGATATTCAAAATCAGGTTTTTCTCTTTCCATTATATCTATAAACATTAATTGTGGTAACACATGAACGTCAAAGGTCCTCAATAATATATCTAAATACTAAATGGAAAAAGTATACATTGTCATTACTACAAGTTTTGAGTCTTCACTAGAGTATGCTTATTTCTCTTCTTTAATCTTGTAATGCTTACCACCAGCACTCTCATACCACCTATCACAGTGGAACAAAACAATTTCAGACACATGGGTAAAATCTACCACGTATCCTCTGAGCTTGTATTGGTCCTTTCCTAAAATCTCTACATTTTCCTTAACATCTTGCAGATTCCTTTGTAAGCAAATTACTCCAGTTCTCTACACACTGGTTCTGTCAATTCCTATGCAAAATTTTTCTTCCATATTGCTTTTAAAAAATTAATGAAAACGGTATCATTAGTGGAAAGAGCTCAGTCTTTAAGTTATGATTCTTCTACTTCCTAGCTATCTAATATTGTGAAAGTAACTTTAACTCTCTAATCCTAATATTATCCATCTTACAGGATTTTTGTTAAGATTAAATAAGGCAACAATATGTCAAAACAGATCCTAAGGTCCTTGCCATTTAATACATATCAATTTCCTCTCTTACCTTACCTTTTATGTTTACTATTAACTGTGCTTCTGTTCTTTTAATTTAACAATGATTAAGTTCCTTAGACATGGAGTAAAAATACTTTTTCGGGATATGATAAGACAGAATGGTAGAGTAGAAATAGCATATAACTAAAGTCAACTACATCTAGGTTTGCATATTGACCCTTTCACCTCTTAGCTCTGTGATTTTTGATAAATTGTTTAACTCTTTATATGTCTCTTTCTGATGGAGCTAATAAAATCTCCCTCCTAGAGTTGTTGTCAGAATTGAACCTAAAAATGTCCCAGAGAAAGTTATGTGTAGTTGCCTGCTTATTCCCAATATCAGCAGCCTCACCTACCTAATTAAATGAATGATGAAGATTTCCTTCCATTGTGTTTAAAGTGTCAGCTCATACCTAGAAATAACAAATTAGTCTGGCCTATTAAAATACTGTCTTTACAATACTTACTTTAACTCTTCATTTGATTGAATATGTATCTCAGGAACAGAATATCATAATTCCTCAAAGGTTTCACTTCACAGTAAAGACAGGCATACACAATTACAGCAGAGCTGATGAATGAGGAACTGAGCAGGGACACTAACATTTTATTTTGGGGCCCTGGCCTCTGACATATTGGTCAAAATATGGTGTAATCCCTTACCTACCTAAGATATTAAAGTAGTCATGATAACCAGTTTTTGCAAACCGATTAAAAACAGGAAAGAATAGGGTAAAATAAAATATTTGAAAAGAAAATTGGTGGTGTAAAATGTCTTCCCCTTTACTCTATTTGTTGAAGTAAAGCAACTAATTTCCAGTGGTGTCATATCCACTATATGCTCACTTAGGAGTCACACTCTTATGGGGCCAAAAGAACTTTGCTTTTTGCTTTGTTATAAAAGGCATAACCTATTAAGTGAGTAAGGTTAAAAATGATTAATAGAGAGAGAACATACATTCACTGTTGAGCTGTTTTAAGAGACTCTGTGTGTGTGTGTGTGTTTCATCTTTCTCCTGAACCTCCCCTATAAAATACCATTCACTGTGAGAAAGAAACAATAATGTCTTCACCTCGGCCGTTGCCTTTGGGGCTCTGTCTTGAATCCCCAAAGAGCCTGTAAAAAGTGCCCGTTGTCTGGATGGATGGAGAGCAGTGTGCAAGTGTTATTCTCATGGACACTTTAGGGAAAGTGCTCAATCTGTTCTTGTGTCACTGGTGCAAACCCATAAAATTTGAGAGTGGTGGTCCTACACGTTCATGAAAAATAATTGAAGCAAAGCAATTAACTCTGGAATGATGACAATGGTCTGGATCTCAAAATTGATATGCTGTCAGCTTTGAGGTCCTCACAAAGTTGATAGTCATTAATATCAAAGATAGGTTATGACAACTTCCTCCACTGCAATGACAACAAACTAGTTAGGGTCTCAATGAAAACAACAAAGTGACCCTGAAACAAGAGCATTAAAGCAGATGACAGAAAGAACTACTGTATATTTCTAAGCAGCAGTCAAAGAAAAACTCTGCCAGGAAATTTCAGAAATGAATAACTTGTTTTGCTTAATCTCAGATCACCTACTGAAACAATACATGTTTTTTAATTGCTAAATTGTAGAATTAATTCATTCTTGCTCATTTTTATTTCCCTTTTAATGAGGAATCCAAGACTTCCAGAAACCAGAAAAAATGATTAATGACACAATAATTGCCAAATATAACTTAATAATTACTTTTACTTCAAGTGGATTTATGTTTTATCAGATATACTAAGTAAATTATTTGACTTCACAATTTACGTTTCTTGTGTGTGACACAGAGAAGCTAAATCGAAGTATGTAACTCCCTTCCTCTTTGAAGAATTTTTACCATGAAGCAAAATGGAGCTTAATAGAAATGTTACATTGAGAGAGAGCATACAGTCACTGCTCAGTACAGCTGAGCAGAAAATAAAAGTCTATACTAGAAAACTAGAAAATAACCCAAATACATTTTTTTTGTGATTTCATTTTTATGACATAACGTTTGGAAAAAAATCTTTTAAAAAAAGTTGGTATGCTCACCAGGGTCCTAAGGGAACTATCAAAAATTGATTCCAGCCTGTTAAAGCAGTAAAAATAATTTATTTAAACAATTTTGAGAGATACTCATAATCGTATGGAAGGCTAGAGAACTGGGTCCCCAAATCAAAGACAGCTGGGTAGCTAGAACCCCAGGCATATCATGCCACACCATTAGCCAGTGGGGGAACAGAGGTGCACCACTGAGCATTGGATGTCTAGCTTGTCTCACTGGTACAGCTGATGCCACACCCTGGACATCACCCTTGTAACTCTGGACACTCCTGTCGCTTAAACACTAGAAACTGAAGACTACTTCTAACATCAGTAACCCAAAGGAATTTGCCACTATCTCTGCACAGGGGCCTGGGAAAGTGAGTATGTAGCAATTTTAGATTCTGTAGTGGGAGACAACTAACTTCTCTCTCCCCATAAAAAGCCAACAAATATCCACTTCAGTCCATCCTAGCACAATATTAAAATCATCCTCTTTTCATACTTCACGTTTTTAAAATTATGACTTTCTAACAAAAATGCAAACATTGCTCATACAAACCAAGCGCTCTCACCCTCTCAACAAATGGAGCACCTCAATTTCTCATTAGGGCAATGTTCAGAATTTGAAAGTGATGTCTATTCCTCCTCTAGTCCCATCAGGATGCTGATTCAATCATATCAACTAGTTAATAAATATCCCAATATGTACCTTATATACAACAATGAAATACGCATATGTGTTGTATATAAACTTATGTACATACACACATGAATATATACATATATCTGCATGTTTATATATGCATGTAGACATACACATACGTGTGTGTGTGTGTATATATATACACATACACATAAGAAGTGACTACAATTGTCATTTCCACAGTTTGTCATAGGTATTAGCTGAATATTTGACTTCCCTTTTCTACTTTATATTCCAGGTTCCTCTATCCTTGATATACATTTCAGTTGGTTAGGGATCTAAGCCTCTTGTAGTAGTCTTCAACTTTTACTACCAGACATGGCAGTAAAAGGAAGTATCCCCAGAGAATGACCTGTGTTCCATCCACAGTCCTTCCAGCCCCCACTGAGTAGCAACAATCTCATCTCTTCCTGATAGTAAGGATAAATTAAATCTGCTTTTGCCTATTCAGTCAATGGTGTGAAAATTCCCAAATGATAAGTTAGCAGTTTTATTTTCCAGTTCAATAGAGCCATTGGGTTATGTCACTCAGTGAAAAAATAAGGCAAAAGAGCAAAGAATTTTAGGAACAGAAAGCAAAAACAAACATTTTGTGAGTGATTTATTTGGTATGATATGAGAAATTCTCCCCAAGTCTACCTTTTAATTCTCAGACTCTTGTGTTACAGCTACAGAAGAAACAGAACCACTGGTTCAGAACATATATCCTTTCCTGCAGGACAGCATCTCAACCTCACAGGGTCCCCAGATGGTGAGGTAAATGAGTCTTTTACAAAGCACTCAACCATTCTGTAAGGCCAGCTGCTTATGGGAAACGGAGTCTTCATAAGAACAGTGAATTTATGGGCATTAGCTCCAGGTCTTGAATCTTTCATTGTAAAGCGAGGAGAATACATTTGGTACAGGATATGATGATGGCATACAAAGCATTAGTAGGTCCGCTGATAATGGTGCTGGAAGAAGTATGGTAAACAGGAGGAGCAAACTTCATTTAGAATAAATATCTTCTAATGAGAACAAATTGGAATAGGTACTTGCACCCAAGAAGAAAGCATTCCATTACAATCAACCAGCCACCGGGTAACTAACTAGCTAACTTAACATAATGGGAATTCATGGCAGGTTGCTGCTGTTTGCAAAATGAGAAGTCGGTGATGGCAGTAGTTGAGTCAACCTTAGTGAAAGCAAGTCCTTTTACTTTAGTCCATGCAAATCACTTATCCTTAAGAATATGACCCTTTTCATCAAGGTCCTCTGTTTCTACGAGACACAATAATAGATTTCTTTGCATTTGGAGGCAATGTATAATACATAAAGTATAATACTTTACCTTTGAGCTGAAAGGCTATCATTTTTATTGGATCCAGAGCTAGAGGAGGTCTATGTAGTCCAGACTGCAATGCATGAACTTCTGCTACTGTGCCATGAACCCACTGTCAATGACTGAGAAATGGGGCTCAAGGATATCTACAGAATTTGTCAACAAGTGTGAGCTTTTTGGTGGGCATTCACATTGGCCATATTATAAGATGATTCTAGGAGTTTTATCTCCATATCTCTTCCTAAAAGTTCATGAGTCACAGACTTAAGATTTATATGTATCCTTGATTTAGACCATCATATCTCCTTCCACTATAAGAGAAAAAAGAGATACTTCACCTGATTTTTTATACAGGTGAAATATCACTTCTTCATTATTTACTATGATCATAATTTAATGGGGCTCTAATGTATCCACAGACCATTTTCAGCTGGTGCCAGAATACCACAGAAATATATTTGTAAAATAAGCCAAATGAATTATTCCATCTTCACTTCATTCTCATCATAGAGAATGCCCCCATGAAACCATAAGTTGTGTTCAATAAGGGCTGGCAAAGCAGATATAGAAAGGCAAGAAATTTAAGAAATTTAAGCAACTGACTCATGCATATATTTGTTTCTACAGAATCAGTTCAGCTCCAACCTCATTTTTTTTACTTCTACTTGTTGGCGAAGTACAGCTTGGAATGTTTGACTTTATGTCTATGTAGATTACAGAGCATCCAGTTCATGATGGGCACTTTGGATTACATAGTCATATAGTTAGTATTCAATGTATACCAGGTTAAAGTTTTTCGAAAGCAGATACTTGCTAAAGAATTTAAGGCTGTGCTCTGAAATCCTAAGACCCTCCACTATGCCATATTCTTCACATGGTCTTTTAATCTGCTAGAAACACCATGAGAGCCACTGAAATCTCTGTGTCAGGTGAGTGGCAGAACTGCATCCATTGTCGTCTGAACCACTTTTTCTTTCTATGGACCCAGTCAAAACCAGCATTTCAGGCTAAAGGTAAAAATATTATATTTATACCTCAGTGTAATACACCTTGCCTCCAAAATGCAAAGAAACTCATGGATTGCTATGGTGATTAATGGCACAGTAGCAACTTCTTAACTTTAAAGGGGAAATCTTTACATGCTTTAGTCATATAGACTAGAGGTTGGCGAACTACAACCTGCAGGTCAAATCTAGCCTGCCACTTATTATTTTTAACAACCTGTGAGCACAGCTTGAAGGGATAGCACTGTAAGCCATGGGTACCTACAAAACTTTGGATTGCCAGTGAGTCTTTTGTAGACAGCATACAGTTGGATCATGCATTTTTATCTACCCTACCAATCTCTTTCTTTTGATTGGAGAGTTTAATTCATTTACATTTAAAGCAATTACTGTTAGGGAGAAATTTCTTTCTCCTTTCCTTTTGTGTATATTCTATGGCTATTTTTTTGGTGGTTACCATGGAGATTTCATTTAACGTCTTGAAGTTATAACACTCTAAGTTGAATTTATACCAGCTTAACTTCAATAACATACAAAAATTCTGCTTCTTTACAGCTCCATCCCCACCTCTTTTGGTTGTTGATGTCACAAAATTGCATATTTATATATTGTGTGCCCTATCACATAAACTAATAATCCTTTTAAATGTATCAGTCTCTTAAATTATGTAAAACAGGATTCAGATATAGTAACAAAAGTTACAGTAATGATAACTATAACTTCCCATGTATTTACCTTTATTTCTCCATACAGCTCCAAGTCATTGTCCAGTGTCTTTTCATTTTTCTCTGAATGATTCCCTTCAGCATTTCTTGCAGGACAGTCTAGTGGTCACAAACTCCTTCAGCTTTTGTTTATCTGGGAATGTCTTAATTTCTCTCTCAATTTTAAAGGACAGTTTTGCTGGATATAGGATTCTTGATTGACAGGTTTTTTTTCTTTTAGTTCTTTGACTATATTGACCCACTGTCTTCTGGTCTCCAAAGTTTCTGATGAGAAATCTACTGATATTCTTAATAAATATCCCTTGTGTGTGATGATTCATTTTTGTTCTGCTGCTTTTAAGGTTCTGTCTTTGTATTTGGCTTTTAAAATTTTTTATTATGTTTCTCAGTATGGGTCTTTTAGTTCATCTTAAAGTTCATTGAGCTTCTTGGATGTTTATATTCACATCTATCATCAAATTTGTGAAGTTTTCAGCCATTGTTTCTTCAAATATTCTCCTTATCCTTTATTCTCTTCCTTCCTTCTCTTTTTGGGACTCCCATGGTGCATATGTGATGGCATCCCACAGGTCCCTTAGGCTCTGTTGGATTTCCTCACCATTTTTCTTACTGTTCCTCAGCCTTGATAATTTCCATTGTCAAGTTTGCTGATTCTTCTGTCTGCTCAAATCTGCCTTTGAATCCCTCTAGTGAATTTTTCATTTTGGTTATTGTACTTTTCAGCATTTTTTGGTTTCTTTTTAGATTTTCTCTTTATTGATATTTCTATTTTGTTCAAACATCATTTTCTTGACTTCCTCTACATATTCCTTTAGTTCTTTGAACATCTTTAAAATAATTGTTTTAAAGTATTTGTCTAGTATATCAGCCATTAGGTCTTTCAGAGACAGTTTCTGTAGATTATTCTTTTTCCTTTGAGTAGGTCATACTTTCCTGATTTTTGTATGTGCGTTGCCTGCCACGTGGCTTGGGGTGGTGGTTGAGGTGAAGGGTAGCTTCTACTGTAATAAGAGCTAAAATTGACTGAAATTAACTACAACTTACTATCCAAGTTTTTCCCTGGAAGTTGCAAGCCTTCAGCAGCTCTAGAGTTTCAAAATAGTTACATCTGACAGTGCAATTATTTTTCTAAGTAGGGAGATATTCCTGGTGTATCATATTGTCATCTTCAGCTAGTACTAGCTTTGAATCAAGGTTTTAGTCAACAGACTAAGTAAATTAAAACTAATTTTAACTGTTTAAAATTGTGCATGGAATCTCTGATAAGTGTTCCTACATGTAAAATTCACCCTGAACTAATGCTTTTTCCTCATTTGTTTAGCATCCTTTTAATCCATTTTCACAACTATGCCCCAGATATTTACTGATGTAAATTAGAATTCTTTGCAATTCTCCTTAAGCTTGATTTTGTAATTTTCCTCCTTTATTAGTTGCCTCTTTTTTTACAAGAGCCGTACTAAGAAGTCATGATAAAATGATAGTCTACACCCTCAAGGAGTTTACATCTGATGTTATTCCTTGTCATTATTTTGAGCTACCTAAATAAATTCCATACCTAAAGGCTGCAAATTGTCAGCCTAAAGCTGTGGTTTTTAAATGAGAAAGACTTTGTGTCCTAGGAGACATTTGGTAAAGCCTGGAGATACTTTTGGTTGTCACAATTAAGGGTGCTACTATCATCTAGTGAGGAGAAACCAGGGATGTTGCTTAACATCCTAAAATGCACAGGGCAGCTCTTCTCTCCCCAACAATGAAGAATATACATCCACAAAATCAATTATTCTGAAGTTGAGAAATCTTGATTTTAAAATTGCAATTGGCTGTCTTCACTCCCCTTATCAAGAATATTTTACTGACTGTTTTTTTTCTTTCTGATTTCAAAAATATGGAACACTTCACAAATTTGCTTGTCATCCTTGTGCAGGTGCCATGCTAATCTCTGCATCATTCCAGTTTTAGGATATCTGCTGTTGAAGTGAGCACCTGACTGCCTTTTAATTATCATTCAAAGCATATCTGAGAGAGTTTGATCTCTCTGATTCTTAATGACAAAAGTGCAAATGACATTTTCCTAATTTATACTTTAAGTAGTCCCTCAGTAAACTTCCTCTCTTTAGATTCTATTGGATAGAAGTTAGTTTTAAAATAATCTATTTCACCATAACAATGTGCTTTGACTTCAGGAGAGACATATATATCTTAAAATCATAAGGGCAGATCACTAAATAAACTAACAATTAGTCTTATGTTGAAGCAAAATTTCTCTTGAAAAGTTAATAGTATAAACCTAACATTACTTTTGCATTCTTTATTTTCTTAAAACTATATAAAATACTTACCTAGTGTGTTATTTTACTCACTTAAATGAATGAAAAGAATAAAATCCTTGTTACTATTATTTCATCTTCCTATAGGTGTTTATTAACACTTTAAGTTAATTCCCTTTACACTTAGACTAATACTCATCATCATCTCTATCTTCTGTTTCTATGACTTTCTAACTAATAACCTGTTTAATATTTTTGTGGGTATGCACAAATCAGATGCATAGGTTCATCAGACTGTTGGATTTAAGTTATATATGTCAAGCCCTATTTTAAACCAGACTTAAAGTCCGCATATTCTTCACAAGATCTTTTATATCTTATAATAAAAAAGATAATATTATTGCAACTTAAAGAATTTCAAGACTCAGCTCTACCCACCACCAGTCCCTCCCAGCAGGAAACGTGTGCAAGCCTCTTAGATAGGCTTATCCACCAGAGGACAGACAGCAGAAGAAAGAAGAACTACAATCCTGCAGCTTGTGGAACAAAAACTACATTCACAGAAAGAGAGACAAGATAAAAAGGCAGCTGAAGGAACAAGATAAAACCCCAGAAAAACAACTAAATGAAGTGGAGATAGGCAACCTTCCAGAAAAAGAATTCAGAATAATGATAGTGAATATGATCCACGACCTCGTAAAAAGAATGGAGGCAAAGATCAAGAAGATGCAAGAAATGTTTAACAAAGACCTAGAAGAATTAGAGAACAAACAAACAGAGATAAACTATACAATAACTGAAATGAAAACTACACTAGAAGGAATCAACAGCAGAAAAACTGAGGCAGAAGAATGGATAAGTGATCTGGAAGACACAATGGTGTAATTCAGTGCTGCAGAACAAAATAAAGAAAAAAGAATGAAAAGAAATGAAGACAGCCTAATAGACCTCTGGGACAACATTAAATGCAACAACATTTGCATTTTAGGGGTTGCAGAAGGAGAAGAGAGAGAGAGAGGACCCAAGAAAATAATTGAAGAGATTATAGTGGAAAATTTTCTTAACATAGAAAAGGAAATAGCCACCCAAGTCCAGGAAGCATGGAGAGTCCCATACAGGATAAACACAAGGAGAAACACACTGAGACACATAGTAATCAAATTGGCAAAATTAAAAACAAAAAAATTATTGAAAGCAGCAAGGGAAAAACAACAAATAACATGCAAGGGAATTCCCATAAGGTTAACAGCTGATTTCTCAGCAGAAACTCTACAAGCCAGAAGGGAGTGGCATGATATATTTAAAGTGATGAAAGGGAAAAATCTACAACCAAGATTACTCTACCCGCCAAGGATCTCATTCAGATTCGATGGAGAAATAAAAAGCTTTACAGACAAGCAAAAGCTAAGAGAATTCAGCATCACCAAACCAACTCTACAACAAATGCTAAAGGAACTTCTCTAAGTGGGAAACACAAAAGAAGAAAAGGACCTGCAAAAACAAACCTGAAACAATTAAGAAAATGGTCATAGGAACATACGTATCGATAATTACTTAAACGTGAATGGATTAAATGCTCCAACCAAAAGACACAGGCTTGCTGAATGGATACAAAAACAAGACCTATATATATGCTATCTACAAGAGACCGACTTCAGACCCAGGGACACATACAGACTGAAAGTTAGGGGATGGAAAAAGATATTCCATGCAAATGGAAATCAAAAGAAAGCTGGAGTAGCAATTCTCATAGCAGACAAAATAGACTTTAAAATAAAGAATGTTACAAGAGACAAGGAAGGACACTACATAATGATCAAGGGATCAATCCAGGAAGAAGATATAACAATTATAAATATATATGCACCCAACAGAGGAGCACCTCAATACATAAGGAAACTGCTAACAGCTGTAAAAGAGGAAATCGACAGTAACACAGTGCTAGTGGGGGACTTTAACACCTCACTTACACCAATGGAGAGATTATCCAAAATGAAAATAAATAAGGAAACAGAAGCTTTAAATGATACAACAGACCAGATAGATTTAATTGATCCTTACAGTACATTCCATCCAAAAACAGCAGATTACACTTTCTTGCCAAGTGAGCATGGAATGTTCTCCAGGATAGATCACATCTTGGGTCACAAATCAAGCCTCAGTAAATTTAAGAAAATTGAAATCATATTGAGTTTCTGACCACAATGCTATGAGATTAGAAATGAATTACAGGGGAAAAAACGTTAAAAACACAAACACATGGAGGCTAAACACTATGTTACTAAATGACCAAGAGATCACTGAAGAAATCAAAGAGGAAATAAAAAAATACCTGGAGACAAATGACAATGAAAACACGACAATCCAAAACCTATGGGTTGCAGAAAAAGCAGTTCTAAGAGGGAAGTTCATAGCTATACAAGTGTACCTCAAGAAACAAGAAAAATCTCAAAAAATAATCTAACCTTACACATAAAGGAACTAGAGAAAGAAGAACAAACAAAACCCAAAGTTAGCAGAAGGAAAGAAATCATAAAGATCAGAGCAGAAATAAATGATTAGAAACAAAGAAAACAATAGCAAAGATCAATAAAACTAAAAGCTGGTTCTTTGAGAAGTTAAACAAAATTGATAAACCATTAGCCAGACTTATCAAGAAAAAGAGAGAGGGGACTCAAATCAATAAAATTAGAATGAAAGAGGAGAAGTTACAACAGACACCGCAGAAATACAAAGCATCCTAAGAGACTACTATAAGCAACTCTATGCCAATAAAATGGACAACCTGGAAGAAATGGACAAATTCTTAGAAAGATATAACCTTCCAAGACTGAATCAGGAAGAAATAGAAAATATGAACAGACCAATCACAAACAATGAAATTGAAACTGTGATTAGAAGTCTTCCAAGAAACAAAAGTCCAGGACCAGATGGCTTCACAGATGAATTCCATCAAACATTTAGAGAAGAGCTAAACACCCATTCTTCTCAAACTCTTCCAAAAATTTTCAGAGGAAGGAACACTCCCAAACTCATTCTATGAGGCCACCATCACTCTAATTCCAAAATCAGACAAAGATACTACAAAAAAAAGAAAATTACAGGCTGATATTACTGATGAATATAGATGCAAAAATCCTCAATAAAATACTAGCAAACAGAATCCAACAACACATTAAAAGGATCATACACCATGATCAAGTGGGATTTATCCCAGGGATGCAAGAATTTTTCAATATATGAAAATCAACCAGTGTGATACACCATATTAACAAATCGAAGAAGAAAAACCATATGGTCATCTCAATAGATGCAGAAAAAGCTTTTGACAAAATTCATCACCCATTTATGATAAAAACTCTCCAGAAAGTGGGCATAGAGGGAACCTCCCTCAACATAATAAAGGGCATTTATGACAAACCCACAGCAAACATCACTCTTAATGATAAAAAAACTGAAAGCATTTCCTCTAATATCAGGAACAAGACAAGGATGTCCACTCTCACCGCTATTATTCAACGTAGCTTTGGAAGTCCTAGCTTCAGCAATCAGAGAAGAAAATGAAATAAAAGGAATACAAATTGGAAAAGAAGGAGTAAAACTGTCACTGTTTGAAGATGACACGATACTATACATAGAGAAACCTAAAGATGCCACCAGAAAACTACTAGAGCTAACCAATGAATTTTGTAAAGTTGGCAGGATACAAAATTAATGCACAGAAATATCTTGCATTCCTATACACTAATGATGAAAAATCTGAAAGTTAAATGAAGAAAACACTCCCATATACCATTGCAACAAAAAGAATAAAATACCTAGGACTAAACCTACCTAGGGAGACAAAAGACCTGCATGCAGAAAACTGATGCAGACACTGATGAAAGAAATTAAAGATGATACCAACAGATGGAGAGATATACCATGTTCTTGGATTGGAAGAATCAATATTGTGGAAATGACTATACTACCCAAAGTAAACTACAGATTCAATGCAATCCCTATCAAATTATCAATGGCATTTTTTAGACAACTAGAACAAAAAATCTTAAAATTTCTATGGAGACACAAAAGACCCCGAATAGCCAAAGCAGTCTTGAGGGAAAAAAACACAGTGGTAGGAATCAGACTCCCTGACTTCAGACTATACTACAAAGCTACAGTAATCAAGACAATATGGTACTGGCACAAAAACAGAAACATAGATCAATGGAACAAGATAGAAAGCCCAGAGATAAACCCACGCACCTATGGTCAACTAATCTATGACAAAAGAGGCAAGGATATACAATAGAGAAAAGACAGTCTCTTCAATAAGTTGGGCTGGGAAGACTGGACAGCTACATGTAAAAGAATGAAATTAGAGCACTCCCTAACACCATACACAAAAATAAACTCAAAATGGATTAGAGACCTAAATGTAAGACCAAACCTATAAAACTCTTAGAGGAAAACATAGGAAGAACATTCTTTGACATAAATCACAGCAAGATCTTTTTTGAGCCACCTCCTAGAGAAATGGAAATAAAAACAAAAATGAAAAAATGGGAACTAATGAAACTTCAAAGCTTTTGCACAGCAAAGGAAACCATAAACAAGACAAAAAGACAACCCTCAGAATGGGAGAAAATATTTGCAAATGAATAAACAGACAAAGGATTAATCTCCAAAATATATAAACAGCTCATGCAGCTCGATATTAAAAAAACAAACAACCCAATCCAAAAATGGGCAGGAGACCTAAATAGACATTTCTCCAAAGAAGACATACAGATGGCCAAGAAGCTCATGAAAAGCTGTTCAACATCACTAATTATTAGAGAAATGCAAATCATACCTCATACAGTGAGGTATCACCTCACACCGGTTAGAGTGGGTGTCATCAGGAAATCTACAAACATCAAATGCTGGAGAGGGTGTGGAGAAAAGGAAACCCTCTTGCACTGTTGGTGGAAATGTAAATTGATACAGCCACTATGGAGAACAGTATGGAGGTTCCTTAAAAAACTAAAAATAGAATTACTGTATGATCCAGCAATCCTACTACTGGGCATATACCCAGAGAAAATCACAATTCAAAAAGACATGTGCACCCCAATGTTCATTACAGCACTATTTACAATAGCCAGGTCATGGAAGCAACCTAAATGCCCATCGACAGACGAATGGATGAAGAAGATGTGGTACATATATACAATGGAATATTACTCAGCCATAAAAAGGAACAAAATTGTGTCATTTTTTGAGATGTGGATGGATCTAGAGACTGTCATTACAGAGTGAAGTAAGTCAGAAAGAGAAAAACAAATATCGTGTATTAACGCATATACGTGGAACCTAGAAAAATGGTACAGATGAACCGGTATTCAGGGCAGAAATTGAGACACAGATGTAGAGAACAAACGTGTGGACACCAAGGGGGGAAAGCCGTGGGGCGGTGGGGGTGGTGGTGTGATGAATTGGGCGATTGGTATTGACATGTATACACTGATGTGTATAAAATTGATGACTAATAAGAACCTGCTGTATATAAAAAAAAGAATTTCAAGATTAACTTCTAGTCAAATCCTCCTTAAAATATTTATTTCCTCAAATGAAGAAAGAGATTAAATAAAGTTATGATGCTCTCTGGGAAAACTTAGTGCTGAAAATGTGTCAATGGATTAATGGTTGCTCCAGAGGAAGGTGTAATTCACATTCCGAGAGGAGCAGCTGTTCCATGATAAATGTACTCAGATTACACTTCAGGTTTTTGATACCAGACAGCACACCTGATTGACATCTAGCAAGAGTTGATCAGATTATGTTTTCGGTTTTCATTGCTTTTGTTTCTTACTATTCCCTAGAATGGAGCTAGTTATATTAAACTTAAGAGTCTGATCATTATTCTCTTCACATAGCAGTGGTATTTCGGCTAGTATTAATTTTGTTGTTAAAGATACAGCTGTTGTAGAAAATATTTTGAATTTTTAGTACCATCTGGTGCGCTGAAGGAAGAAGTAATGCTCTAAACATTGGCATCAATCCACTTTCTAAGTGGGTAATACTAGTGCTTTGAAAAAGGGGCTGTCAAAATGAGAGATGAGAGAGTCATTAATCTGAACCGTTTTCATCTTTGTATCTCACTACAAATACTGCAGTACACCAATTAAAATAAACATATTGTATATGTGTGCGTGTTAAAAATCCTTCAGAGTAGTTTATCACTTACATGTAACATTGACATTATTAACAGTTCATGTCCAGAAATTTAAATGTCACAATAAAATAATAAAAACTGAAATGGTAACTATCAGTGAGGAGAAGAAGATGTGTCAGGTTGGCCTACAATTGTTAAAAGAGGCAATAAATTGGTACTCAGAGTTAAATTGGTTTTCCCCTCCATCATTCATTATCATCAGATACTTCTTCAGATGCCCACTGAATTCTCATTTTCCCCACAAAACAGGTATTGATTTAGTATGAACTAAAAACATGCAATTACTTATGACATAATTTATTTTGCTTCAAAGATTTGAGATCGTTTTTTACAAAGATTGTTTTCAGCACCTGAAAGTTCCCCAGAGATCAGAAAAAGTATAAATAAGATAGTCAAGTAATTTGCCTAGGACACAAGTCTAAATAGGGTACTAAAACTTCATTGGGGCATAATACATAAAATAAAATGAAGACTATGTGTATATCAGAAGTCCTTATAAGTGGCAGAAGAAATTTTTGATAGGACAGACTGGGTGTAGGGTGAGGAACATTCTTAAGGCGCTTGCTTAAATAATAGGTTACTATTAATGTTAATTTTAAAACAAGTGTATTGGATTTGCTTACAAAGTGAGATATGATGTGGGGATCCAAGGCTGAATCTTTAGAGAGAACATCTTGAATGATAGTGGTTTACTTCTGTTCATTCCCCATGCAACTTTCATTCCCTTCTCCAAATAAATGGTAAAAACATACCTAGAAACTGTCTTCTTCAACAAGCACAAAATGATCAGCTTCCCAGGGCACTTACAGATTTCATAATAACCCTGAGTCAGAGAGATATTCCATAAATTGTAAAGTTATACTGCAAGTTCTTATAGGCTAAGGGGTACACTTGAGGTTTAAAGTGCTATGGAGTTTCAGAATAGGCAGACTTCTTTATAGTTGGTCAAATGGGCTGAATGAAGGAAAAAGCATCCTGGAAGAATAAGCATTTTAGCTAAACCTTAAGAGGATTTCAGTCATTGATTTTAATGAGATGTCCGGGCAGAAGGAAAATATGAATTTTCAAACAAAAGAAAATTCAGAATGTTTGTGTAGCAGCAGGTAGTCTAATGTTGAGCTACGAACACCTTGTAGGAGAATAATGGGATGTAAGATTGTAAGGATTGAATGTAAACAGGACATGGAAGAGCTTAAATGGTGAGTGTGACTATTTATTGGGAAACTTCCAAAATTTTCTGAGACAGTATACAGCAACATGGCCATGGGCGGAAGGACAGATGTTGGCAGATGTTAATGAGAGAGTAGAAGTGGGTTACACAGTCTAGGTGGCTACTGCAGTGATTTAAAGTTGTTGATGGTTAAGAGTTGATGGAGATGTGCGTTAAAATAAATGAAAATGGAAAGACAGAGACAAATATAAGCAAATTTTAGAGATAGAAGCAATAAGACAGCAACAGAGCAGATGTTAGAATTCTAGTGAGATGGGGGAATTCAAAGAATGATGGAACATCTACAACATGAATTGGAATAAAGCAATCAGGAAATAAAGATGCCATGGAAAAAATGAGGGGGTGATGATATGAGTAGGGTTTGGTACATATTAAGTTGATTTTAATATGATTTAACATCATTCCCTTCTTTGTAGCATATCATGAAAGAGGGGCACCTTGGTGAAATAATAATAACTATAATTTATTGAACAGCTATAATTCATCAGTTATAATGTAAGATGTTTCACATATGAAGTCCTCCTAAAACCAAAACAACTCTGGAATATAAGTGTTCATTCATCCCCACTTTAAGATGATGAAACTGAAATTCTGATAGGTTACATTATCTGATCAAGGTGACATAACTGATAAGGAGGGCATGTGGAATTTGAATCTACATCTGTCTGACTTTATTAAACAGAAGAATGAAAATACAATGGAAAGAAAATAGCCTTGGGAGACTAACAGGGGAATATTTGACTTTAGAAAGGGGGTTTTATCTCTCTAAGGTAGAAAAGGAAATAAGAGAAATGAGAGACTGAGCAATTCTATACAGTGTAGATAGCACATGACGTAGTCTTCTGATTGATGACCAGGAAATTGTTAAAGTTGTAATTGTAGGACACACTTGATTTCAGAAACATTAAATCCTGAAATAATAGGCATCTTAGAATTGAAACTATATTGTGTCAAACTATATTTTATGTAACTATACTATATGAGCTTGTTTATTATTTTAAGACTGATATTGTCTATGACTAGAAAGAAGCTTCCTTCTGTTCCTTACTTAATAGACTTTTTTCCATTTTTGTTGCTTTTAAATAGAAAGGGATGTTGGATAAAATTAAATAATTCTCTTACAGCTAAGCATGTGTTTATTATTTTCTTCTTTTACTTCTCCAATTCTGCCACCCACTTACAGTCAATCAATCTTCAAGGCTTCCCCATTTTACTTCCTCCTAGATTATTTCCTAAAACTCTCCATTTTTCCCATCTCCAGTGCTATCATCCTTCCTAGTCTTGAACACAGTCTTGCTGTTTTACAAACTACTCTCTACACTGAAGCCCTTGTGATTATTTAAAAGTGTAAAATCTCTCTCCTATTTAAAACTCTTCAATAGATTCTTACTGTGCTTTAGATAAAGACCAAATTTTTTTTAAATGACCCAGATTCAAGTCTGTGTGAGCTGGGCTCTGCCTGTATTTTCAGAGTCGGGTGCAGACAGTCGGTATCTCAGAGTCATGTTGCCTTTGTGGCTGTCTTTCCTATTCAGAATCATGAAGACTGGATATAATAATGGGCTGCAAAAACAATACAATTACTGTCAATTTACCCTGGATTTTTGACACGTTGTTTCCTCTTTACTTCCTAGGGGCGATGCCAGTTTTGGTCTTTAAAACGTACATTCATAGAAGTTTCGATTAGAAGTCAAGGGAAAGAGTTAGAATTGGGAATTGGAGCCATGAACCAGCATTTCTGACTTTCCATATTAAACTAGAAATCATTGTTTCAAAGGTCTGTTGTAGGTTTACGTGTTTGGTGAATATGCATTAAATAGCACTCAGAGAAAAATTGAGGTAATGATTTCAGGGGAGTTAACTTTCTTCTCTCACCACACTTCTCTTTTTGGGGTTTATTTGAGTGTCAGATTCAAGGTACACAGACTGGAGATAATCATATTCCAGAAACAAGCCAACATAGAGGTTATGCTCATCTAAGACCTGTATTCTGTATACATCAGACTTTAGAGCTTGGTTGTATGAACGAGGATGTTATACATTCAGGTTATTACATCTTATTATACAACTTACATATAACTTGAACTCAAAACATAAAAGCATCTCATTTTTTATGTGGAAATATTTACAATCTGTACAACCCGAGACATTTACTTTGTTCTATGTTCAAACTATATTCTGAGGTTTAAAATCACCAGAACACAAACTATGTTAGAGAAACATAACTGAGAAACCAAATGTAAGGCATCAGGAGAATGGGACTAGAACAATTTGACCAAACCTTAAACATTTTTTGGAGAGAAACACAACACTGAATTGAATTTGCCAGAAGAAGGTGAGGTAACTAATTAATTAGACAACACTCTCTCAAGAAAGCCACCACCTTCATGCTGTCCAGGTTGGGCAGGGCTTTTCTTTGCAATGACACTTCTGATAACACACAATTTCCCAAACTCCCTCCTTCTCCCCAGAAACATATGTGTTTTGTGTTCCATTCATTCTAGATGACTGCCAACTAATCTTTTAAACTAAGCAATACAAACATTTAAACTGGTTCTAAAAGGTTAATGTTATTCCTCCCATTAGGGCTGAACTGCCATAACTCAAAGAAGTTACTCTAATGGTGCTTATTATAGACACCAAGGCAGGCCAGAGAGCAATTAGGGGTCTTCACTCTATCGGTGCCCCTTAAATCATACACATAAGCAATTGCTTAGTCAGGCTATGGAAAGTCACCCAGACCTTTTTGTTCAAAACTCTATTGAACACTAGGTGCCTATCTTTGGGTGAGTGCATGTACTGGAGATAGAGAGCATTGCTCCAGAGGACAGGCCAGCTAACATGCTGTCCTACCCGGGACCAGAAGAATGTACTACTGCTGATATTGCATGATTTAGGGGGAACTATGGAAATTTCTTCTCCTACTGGCCCGAAACATACCAATGACAACCCAACCTCCTTCCCCCACTTGTTTGTAACTGAATATCAAATTCTAGAACTGAAGTTTTATTAAATGTCTTCTTCGCAATGAAAATTCAAATCCAAATCTTACATTTGTAAACACCTGGGAAGACAACACATTAGATTACCAACAACAGAGTAGTATCGTGAGAAAATTAGGTATCTAGAAAGCAGGTTGGAATATGCAGGGTATGTCTCTATTTTCCTACCTGAAGTATTTCTCCTCTGCCTAAACTTTGAGGCCAATATAAAATGAAATGTCCTCAGAGCCTTGGAGTTATCAGAGATCCTCAGAGAACAAAGAAGAGGTGTATGTGGTGTGTGTGTGTGTGTGTGTGTGTGTGTGTGTGTGTGTGTGTATGTGTGTGTGATGCACAGAGAGGAAGAGGAGGCGAGGGACAGCCTACACATATTTGAATTTTGCTATCAGCCAAATCACTCTGCCTCTTAATACCACAGAAACAAGAGCTACCTCTAGAAAGTCCATATAGAAGATCTTCTAACTATCTTAAGAAGCCTCAGCCAGGGCCCAGAGACAGAAAAATAAATATAAGAGTTTAAGTGCAGTTAGTTTCATGCAGAAACATCAGCTTAACAGGGACAAGACATGAAACAGACCTATGGTTCAAACATACCACTGAGTATCCAGACTATTTCCTGTAATGAGCTTCTTGGATATAAATAGCATAGTAATACAAATATACATACTTTTTACTAACACCATTTTAACTCTTTCTGGACTCAGCTTTGTAATAAATCTGAAAATGCAATGCATTTGGTTAAGGAGAGTTAGGTTTGGAAGCTTAATGAGCATGATGGCTAACAGGGACAATGCTTTAAAATTCCATTTAGGGCCAAAATAATATTAAAAAGAATGTGCTTTTTTAAAATTAATAATCCCTCATTTTTTTTTGTATTTTACACATAGACAAATCCTTCAGAAATTAATGTACTAAAAAAAGACAACCAACAGTTAGCTAACAATTTGATTACCATTCTTACCCAGATTAAGCTGATCTTTTTAATAAACACATCATTAGTTTAATCATGATAATGAGTGACTGCAATGGTCTTTTGAATATTTACTAGGAAATTTAGAAAATTATAAGATGATGTAAAAAGACAATTTTAAAAGTTTCCATTTAAAACACAGAAAAATATTGTTACCATTTTGATGTATTTTCTTCTAGAATTTTTCTCGTGTGTTTGACTGTACAGTTGGTATTCTGATTGTAGCTGTTTCTTTTTGACTTGCAATCCTCCTAAATTTAACAAATAGATTTTTTTAATTTTATGAGACAATTGGGGAAATTTCATCACTAAAAATATATTTGCTCATATTTAGTAAATAATTGTTCATTTTTAACATAATAATGTTATTGAAATTATGTACAAGAGATAAAAAGTGAATGTTAGTAGTTGGATGGTATGATGCCTTGGATTTGCTTTAAAATAATCCAGAGTGGGATGACGTGATATAGGCTAGGAGTTAACAGTTACTGAAGATGAATGACGGGTACATGGAGGTTTATGACAGTGTTCAATGGAAAGTTTAAAATACTTAAGTAAGTAATAGGCTATGATTTGTGATACAATATGTTTTATATAAATATATTGGCATATATATATTCATAAACACCTTGGTTTAACTTTAGTAACTATATAACTTAAAATTTCTATACTCATTTATTTTTAAGCCAGTTTAACTTGTTAAAAGCTGAAATGGGTGTGTAATGTCACTCACACAACTCTGTTTGGTTAATTTTTTTCTAAGGTTTTTGCTGGTTGTTTGTTTTCCTTTATCCTGAAGTTAACTTATTCATTCTGTTAATATATGTCAATGTTCTTTTTTCATTTATGTGTATACATTTTATTGATGTCTCTCTAGTCCTGCTTAAGTTTTTTGCTTTACGTTCTAACTTCCACATGTTTTTCATTTATTTGTCCTTGCTTGATAATTCTTGAGCATCCATCATTGTTCTGATTGTTGTTGTTTAACATTCTCTGACACTTTGTCTTTAGAAAATCTGCTTAAGAAGCATATATTGGATTGGCTAAAAAGTTCGTTCGAGTTTTTCCGTATGATGGCACAGAAAATCCCGAGCCAACTTTTTGGCCAACCCAAATAGCTGTTGTTGTTGTTGTTGTCCTTTGAAAAAAATGAATATCTTTTTATTTAATTGAGGAATAAAATTGATTTTCTCTCAAATTCAAATTGTAGGTCTCATCTTGAGTCTTCTTTTTTCTCATTGGTATGTATGTGTGGACGCATACACACTCACACATACAAATACATACACACAACATATGGACCATTTATATTTTCCTTCAAACTCTGCAGAAGGAAATAGTACTAGTACTATTAATACTAGTAATAAAATTTAAGTACTATCAAAACATTTTTAAATCTTGTTTTTTATAAATTTGAAAGCCAGGAATGAAAAGGTTTGGGTTAATTCTACCCTATATAAGATGAGAAATCCAACATATTTTTTTCTCCCTGTCCACACCCTACCCATTACTATTCTTTGTTGATGTAACATAAGCTTTGCTTTCAAAATACTTTTATTAAATTGTTTACACAAGAGAGCTTCTCCTTCACATTGTTTTGACTTATAATTCACTTCTGTAGAATTCACAATAACAAAAATATTTAGATAACATGTTTTATTGATTTAATGTTCATCTGTAATTTTACATTGTGGCATATATATCTTCTATATGAAACATTATAGTGTGTATATTGTAAAACATTATAAAACACAGAATTCTAATCTCACCTTATATTGTTTATTTCTAAATCTATAGTACTAGTAGAATTTGTTTTCTTCAAATGATCCTATGAGAAACTATGAGAGGAAGGAACACTTCCTTACTCAAACTACAAGGCCAAAATACCCTGATACCAATACCATTCAAAGACATTACAGAAAAGAAAGCTACAGACCAATACACTTTTTGAATTTAACTGCAAAATTCTTAAGAAAATGTTGCAAATAGAATCCAGAATAAGTTTTAACATTACTAAGTAGGGTTCATCCCAGGGATAGTTTTATAGGTTGATAAAGAATCAACGCAATTTAACATTTTAACAAACTAAAGAAGAAGAAGAAAAAATATATATATATATATTATCTTCTAAGTAAATGTAGGAAAACCTTTTTGCAAAATTCAGCACTCATTCATGATACAAAATCTCAGTAAACTAAGAATACAAGGAGCTTCCTCAACTTGATAAATGCCATCAAACATAAATCCACAGCATCATACTTAATGGCTTTTTTCTATAATCAGGAACAAATCAAGGAAGTTAGCTCTTAGCCTTTTCACTCAATATTGTACTGGAATTCCTAGATGGGTTGGGAAAGTAGAAGTAAAACTATTTTTGTTCAAAAACAATATAATCATCTATGTAGAAAATCCTAAGGAAATCACCAAAAGAAACCCATTAGTAATAGTAAGAGAGTTTAGCAAGTTCATAGAATGTAAAATTAATATAAAACCCTTTTTATTTCTAGGTACTAGCAAAAGTTGGAAATTACAAATTTTAAATACCCTTTAGAACAGCATCAATAATATGAAATGTGTAGGAATAATTTAACAGAATATGTGCAAGACCTGTATACAGTACATGATAAAATATCACGGAGACAAGTTAAAGATCTAAATAAATGGATAGATCATGTATATGGATTGGAAGACTTGATATTGTTATGATGCCATTTATCTCTATTTTGATCTATGGATTCAATTTAATTCCAGCCAGACTCCCAGAAAGCTATATTATAGAATTTGAAAATTACATCTAAAATACATAGGGAAGGAAGTATGTCAATTAAGATGGTGGACTAGGAAGACACAAAACTCCCCTCACAAACACACTGGAAATACATCTACACGTGGAACAATTCTCATTGAAAACTAAACAGTAGACTGGCAAAAAGACTCCTGTACAACCAAAGCTGTAAGAAAATCCACATGGAATTGTGTAGGAGGGGAAGAAAAGCCATTGGGTCAAGACCTGTGCCCCTGGGAGAGGACTCAGAGGAAAAGGGAGATTATACAGGTAGAGATTCTCCTTGGGGATGCAACAGTTTGAGACAAATATTGGGATCCCCAGCTCTGTGGTCTGACACAAGGAAGATGAGTCTAGTTGGTGGGTTAGAGAGCTTGTGGAACTGACAGGAGGAATATGGGAAGCCAGGACTCCACTCGTGAAAAGGGCACATATCCTTGCTTGCTCCCAAAGAAGGGTGGAGGGGGCAGATTGAAAATTGCATTAGTGGCTGGTATGTTTCCCACAACTTCCCAGGGTGGGCCTCTCCCGAGCCAAGTGAATGCTCGAGCTCCACTTGGGAGCTTGGCTGTGAGACACAGAAGCAGGTCAGACCCAAAGTGTTATCTGAGCAGCATGGGGGAAACCATTACTGACAATTACATGGACAGTGCATCAGAAACATTCCAGATGGCTGACTGAGAACCACCACAGCCCGTGTCATGACACACAAAGAGTGTGCACACCAGTCCCTCTTGCTTCAGCACTGCTCCCCTCTGGGATGAAGATGCCAATTCTGGTGGGGGAGAACACAGTCTTAAAGGGAACAGACCTGGCTCAGACCCAAACCTCATGGCTTCTGCTTCAGAACCTTGAGACCCACCTCTGCCCCCAATAGGGCAGTGATGGCCACTGAGCAGAGGAAAAGCTCCAGCTCATACCTGCCTCTGACCTTAGCACCTGCTTCTCCAGACCTACCGCCCACCAAGGCGATAGCTGGCAGCACACCCTGAGGAAAAATGTGACTTGCGTTCATGTCAAATCCAGCTCTCCCACTGAAGCCACTGGGCACACAGAGACTGTATAAGGATGCTCCCACATAAGGACACAACTTCAGACTGTCATAAGAAACTGTTTCACTTAATTTCACAAAGAAGAGAAAGTTAAGCAAAATGAGAAGACAGAGAAATTTGTCTCAATTGAAAGAGCAAGAGAACTCCTGAAAAAACAACTAATAAAAAAGAAGTAAACAGTTTACCAGATAAAGAATTCAAAGCATTAGTAGTAAGAATGCTAACTGAATTGAGGAAAAGAATAGATGAACACAGTGAGAATTTTAACAAGGAACTAGAAAATATTTTTTAAAAGATCCAGTCAGAACTGAAGAATACAAAAACTGACATGAAAAACACACTTGAAGGAATTAATAGCAGACTAGGTGATATAGAACACATAAGTGATCTGAAAGATAAAATAATGGAAATCACCCAATCAGATCAGAGAAAGGAAAACAAATTTTAAAAATGAGAACATTTTAAGGGACCTGTGGGACATTAAGCAAACCAACATTCACATTATAGGGGTCCCAGAAGGAGAAGAGGGAGAGATGAAGGTTGAAAATGTACTTGATAAAATTATGGCTGAAAACTTCCCAAACTTGAAGAAGGAAACATATTCATGTACAGGAGGCACAGAAGGTCCCAAACAAGATGAACCCAGACCCACACCAAGACATATCATAATTAAAATGGCAAAAGTTAAAGAGAGAATTCTAAAGGCAGCAAGAAAAAAACAAAGAGTCATATTCAAGGAAACCACCACAAGGCTATCAGCTGACTTCTTTGCAGAAACTTTGCAGGCTGAAGGGAGTGGCATGATATATTCAAAGTGCTGAAAGGGAAAATCTGGAATCTAGGATACTCTACCAGGCAGGATTATCATTTAGAATTTAAGAAAAGAGAAAGAAATTCTCAATCAAAAACTAAAAGAGTTCATCAACTAAACCTACCCTAAAAGAAGAAAAGGAACTTCTCTAAGTGGGAAAGAAAAGGTTAAAACAAGAGATAAGAATCTAGAGCAAAGGAAAAAAATCCCACTACTAAAGACAAATACATAGTAAAGGCTGAGGATCAACCACATAAATAAGCAAGTATGAATATCAAAAGACAAAAAATGGTAAAATCAACTATAAATACATTAATCAGTAAAGAGATAAACAAGATGTTGTAAAATATGACATAAAACAATGCAAAATGTGGAGGAGGGGAGTATAAAATGTAGATCTCTTAGAATGCACTTGAACTTGCAGAACTACCTGTTTAAAACAAGTAGATATAGTTATAGGTCAACATATATAAACCCCACGGTAGCCACAAATCAAAAACCTACAAAAGATACACAAAAACTGGAGATAAGGGAACACAAGCATGACACTATAGAAAATCATCAAACCACAAAAAAAAAACAAAAAAAAGAAAAAAACACAGAAGAACTACAAAAACAAACAAGAAAACAAGTAGTGAAATGGCAATAACTACATACCTATCAATAATTACTTTAAATGTCAATGAACTAAATGCTCCAATCTAAAGATATAGGCTGATTGAATTAAAAAAAAAAAAGATCGATCTATATATTGCTTACAAGACACTCGTCAGAGGTAAAGACACATGCAGGCTGAACATGAGGGGATGGAAAAAAATATTTCATGCAAATGGAAACAAGAAAGCAGGAGTAGCAATACTCATATCAAACAAAATAGACTTTAAAACAAAGGTTATAACAAAAGACAAAGAAAGGCATTATATAATGATAAAGGGATCAAAACAAGAAGAAGATATTACATTCATTAACATATATGCACCCAATATAGGAGCACCTAAATATATAAAGCAAATATTAACAGACATAAAGGGAGAAATTGACAATAATACAATAATAATATGGGACTTTAATACCTCACTTAATTCAGACATAAAAATCAATAAGGAAACAGTGTGGTCTTAAATGATACAAATGATAAGTCCAAATGATTATTGGACTTAATAGATATCTACAGGACATTACATCCAAAAACGGCAGAATACACATTCTTTTCAAGTGCACATGGAACATTCTCCAGGATAGATAACATACTAGACCACAAAACAAGTCTCAAAATTTATAATTTTTTCTGACCACAACAGTATGAAACTAGAAATCAACTACAGAAAGAAAAAAATGGGAAAAAAACCAAACGTGGAGGCTAAACAACATGCCCCTAAAAAATCGGTGGGTCAATAAAGAAATCAAAGAAGAAATCAGAAAATACCCCAAGAGAAATGAAAATGGAAACACAACTTTCCAAAATCTATGGGATATAGCAAAAGCAGTTCTAAGATGGAAGTTTATAGCGATAGAGGCCTACCTCAAGAAACAAACAAACAAAAATCTCAAATAAGCAACCTAACTTAACATTTAAAAGAAGTGGAAAAAGAACAAACCAAGCCCAATAGGCAGAAGGAAGGAAGTAATAAAGATCAGAGAGGAAATAAATAAAATAAAGACCAAAAGAATACAATAGATTAGATTAATGAAACAAAAAGCTGTTTTTTTAAAAGATAAACCTTTAGTCAGGCTCATTAAGAAGAAAAGAGAGAGGACTCAAATAAACAAAATAAGAAATGAAAGAGGAAAAATAACAATCAGTAGCACAGAGATGCAAAAATTTATGAGAATACTATGAACAGTTATAAGCCAACAAATTGGACAACCTATAAGAAATGGACAAATTTCTAGAAACATACAATCTGCCAAGGCTGAATCAGGAAGAAACAGACAATCTGAACAGACCAATCACTAGTAGTAAAATTGAATTTGTAATTTAAAAACTCCCAGCAAATAAAAGTTCATGACCAGACAGCTTTATTGGGGAATTCTACCAAACATATAAAGAAATAATACCTACCCTTCTCAAACTATTCCAAAAAAATTGAAGAGGAAGAATAATTTGCAAATTCATTCTATGAGGCCACCTTTACCCTGATACAAAAACCAGGCAAAGACACTACAAAAAAAGAAAATTGCTGGACAATACCTTTGATGAATACAGGTGTAAAAATCCTAAGCAGAATATTAGCAAACTGATTTCAACAATATGGAAAAAGGATCATACATTTTGATCAAGTGGGATCTATTCCAGGGGTGCAAGGATGGCTCAATATTTGCACATCAATGTGATACACCACATTAACAAAAGGAAGGATGAAAATCACACAATCATCTCAATAGACACAGAAAAAGCATTTGACAAAATTCAGCATCCATTTATGATAAGCTCTCATCAAAATTGTTACAGAGGAAACATATCACAACATAATAAAAGTCATTTATGACATACGCAGAACTAACATCATACTCAACAGTGCAAAACTCAAAGCTCTTCTTCTAAAAACAGGAACAAGACAAGGATGTCCACATTTCTATGCCCACCACTTCTATTTAACCTAATATTATAAGTCCCATCTATAGTAATCAGACAAGAAAAAGAAATAAAAGACATCTAAATTAGAAGGGAAGAAATAAAACTGTCACTATTTGCAGATGATATGATACTTTGTATATATAGAAAACCCTAAAGTCTCCACCAAAAAACTGTTTAGAACTAATAAAGGAATTCAGTAAAGTTACAGGATACAAGATTAATATACAGAAACCTGTTTCTTTGCTATACAGTATTAATGAACTATCCAAAAGCAAAAGCAAAACAACAAAAATCTCATTTAAAATCATACCAAAAAGAACAAAATATCTAGGAATAAACTTAACCAAAGAGGTGAAATACTTATACTCTGAAAATTATAAAACATTGATGAGTGAAATTGAAGATGATACAAAGAAGTGAAAAGATAGCCCTTGCTCTTGGATTGGAAGAATTAATATTGTTAAAATGGCCATACTATCCAAAGAAGTCTACACATTTAATGCAATACTCATGACATTTTTCACAGAACTAGAACAAATAATCCTAAAATTTATGTGGAATCATCAAAGACCCCAACTGCCAAAGCTATCTTGAGCAAAAAGAAAGAAGCTGAAGGTATCACACTCCCTGACATCAGACTATATACTACAAAGCTACAGTAATCAAAACAGTATGGTCCTGCACAAGAACAGACACATAGATCAATGGAATGGAATAGAGAACCCAGAAAAAATCCCACACTTATGGACAATTAAACTTCAATAATAAAAGCAAGAATATACAATGGAGAAGACAGCCTCTTCAATAAGTGGTGCTGAGAAAACTAAAAAACTAAATGTAAAAGAATGAGTTAGGGCTTCCCTGGTGGTGCAGTGGTTGAGAGTCCACCTGCCGATGCAGGGGACATGGATTCATGCCCCGGTCTGGGAAGATCGCACATGCCGTGGAGCGGCTGGGTCCGTGAGCCATGGACACTGAACCTGCGCATCCGGAGCCTGTGCTCCGCAACGGGAGAGGCCACAACAGAGAGAGGCCTATGTACCGCAAAAAAAAAAAAAAAAAAAAGAATGAGTTACAACCATTCCTCACATCATATACAAAAATAAACTCAAAATGGGTTAAAGACTTAAAAGTGAGACATGAAACCATAAAACTTCTAGAAGAGAACATAGGCAGAACACTTTGACATAAATTGTGACAATAATTTTTTGGATCTGTCTCCTAAGGAAAAAGGAAAAAAAGCAAAAATAAACAAATAGGACCTAATTAAACTTAAAAGCTTTTTCACAGCAAAGGAGACCATCAATAAAATGAAAAAACAGCCTATTGAATGGGAGAAAATGTTTGCAACTAATATGACCAATAAGGGATTAATATCTAAAATATATAAACAGCTTATACAGCTCAACATCAAAAAAAAAAAACCAATTTAAAAATGGGCAGAAGATCTGAATAGACATTTTTCCAAAGGAGACATACAGATGGCCAACAGGCACATGAGAAGGTGCTCAATATTGCTAATTATCAGAGAAATGCAAATTAAAACCACAAAGAGATATCATCTTAAACCTGTCAAAATGGTTATCATCAAAAAACCACAGGAGCTCCCCTGGTGGCACAGTGGTTGAGAGTCCGCCTGCCGATGCAGGGGACACGGGTTCGTGCCCCGGTCCGGGAAGATCCCACATGCCGCCAAGCGGCTGGGCCTGTGAGCCATGGCCGCTGAGCCTGCGCATCCAGAGCCTGTGCTCCGCAACGGGAGAGGACACAACTGTGAGAGGCCCGCGTACCACAAAAAAAAAAAAAAAAAAAAACAAATGTTGGCGAGGATGTGGAGAAAAGGGAATCTTTGTTCACTTTTGGTGGAAATGTAAGTTAGTGCAGCCAATATGGAAAACAGTAGGAAGGTTGCTCAAAAAACTAAAAATAGAACTGCCATATGATCTAGCAATTCCACTTCTGTGTATATAACTGAAGAGAACAAAACACTAATTTGAAAAGACACATGGACCCCAATGTCATAGCAGCATTATCTACATGGAAGCCAAGATAAGGAAGCAACATAAATGTACATCAGCAGATGAATGGATAAAGAAAACGTGACATATATATATATATATACATGTGTATAAATGTATATAAAATGGAATACTATTCAGCCATGAAAAAGAATGGAATTCTGCCATTTGCAACAACGTGGATGGTTCTAGAGAGTATTATGCTTAATGAAATAAGTCAGAGAAAGACAAATATGCTACATTATTATTTGTATGTGGAATCTTAAAAATAAAACAAAAAATGTATGAAACAAAGCAGAAATAGACTCACAGATAAAGAAATCAAACTAGTGGTTACCACTAGGGAAGGGAAAGTGGTGAAGTGCAAGATAGGGATATGAGATTAGGAGATACAAAGTCCTATGCATAAAGCAAATAATCAACAGGATATATTATACAACATAGAAAAATATAGCCATTATTTTACACTAACTTTAAATAGAGTATAATTATAAAAATATTGAATTATTATGTTATACACCTGAAACTAATATAATATTGTAAATCAACTGTACTTCAATATAAATGCATGCATACATACATACATACATACATACAGAGGGAAGCGTGAAGAACATAGGATAGCTCTTTTTCAAACAATTTTGTAAAAGAAAAACAAAGTTAGAGAGTGAATGTTGAAAATACTTAGGAAGTACAGTGTGAGTATAATGAACAGAGATGGGATTTTACCTTAGCCCATTCCCCATTTCACTAGGTAACTCAATAAACATTTAGTGATCTGTTGATTCAGTTCAAATGCCCTTGACTGAGTCTATGCCCTATTGCTGAGTACTGCCCGTGTGTTACTTAGAGGAATATGCCCCATCAGCACTCTTTTTTTTTTTTTTTGCGGTACGCGGGCCTCTCACTGCTGTGGCCTCTCCCGTTGCGGAGCACAGGCTCCGGACGCACAGGCTCAGCGGCCACGGCTCACGGGCCCAGCCGCTCCGCGGCATGTGGGTTCTCCCGGACCGGGGGCACGAACCCGTGTCCCCTGCATCGGCAGGCAGACTCTCAACCACTGCGCCACCAGGGAAGCCCAGAACTCATTTTTTGTAAATATTTCACTTTCTCTGAAATAGTTATTGAACATGTCACCCTTATTACCTCCCATTTCATAGGACAGAATTAACAGGAGAGTGAAAATGGGAATAAGACTCAAGATGGTTGTTTTACTCTGGGATGTAGACATCTGTTTGCCTTGGCTTTTCGTAGGCAGCAGTTGGCTACAATGATAATGTTTTGTTCAGTTGACATTATCTCCCAGTTCCCTTCCCTGGAGAGAGTGTCGTGGGCATCAGCTCTGCTGCCTCAGACTCTTCCGTCCAGGCTCCCGGTCTCCAGCTGCTGTGGCCTTAGCACTCTCCTTTGACCACTTGTTCCCAGTTCTCCCCTTCTTTTCCCTCTCTGCTCAGGTGTATTTCATCCACAGACCATTTACTGTTGAGTCTGACAACTATTTTTTTCCCTGAGAAAAATCTAAGTGCTTTTCTTTCTATGAAATGATTTTCACAGATTAATTGCTTCCTCTTTTATTATGAAGTTTCTTGAAATGTCAAATGTATTGAAGACCATAAGCTCTTTAACTTCCTTCTGTCTCAGGGAAATAAGATTCCCAGCAAACTGCAGGCTTCCTCTACCTGCTCTCTGCTCTGACAAAACGATTAACTTTTCTCAAGTAGATGAGTGATGATTCAGCAATTCCTACAGAAAGTAAGACTCCAATCTTTTTAAAAATCCACATTTAGCCATAAAATTTTTTCACCTTCCTCACGAATATGATATAGAAAGACATTTTTGAAACTATCTTTCTTTCTTGCTTCAAGTGAAATTATGAATCACAAATTTTATTTGTATATTTCTGACTGGTAACTAAAGTTAAATACGCACACACACACACACACACACACACACACACACTTATATCCAATATGAATAGCTTCATACTTTTAGTTATAAGTACAATCACAGTCCTTTTATTTTTAAATTTCTTTGGTCCTTATATGCCCCATTAGCAGGAAGTCCAGTATTGTACCCACTTGTTAATTGTCTAAAAACTCTAGAGGCTATTGTAAAAGGCTCACTTCATTTTACTGACAACAAGACCACAGCAATCTGAGCAAGCCACCATTTCATTATTTCTCACTACCATGTGCTGTTTTATTCTCCTAGACATCCTGACAGACAGTACTTTTCTACTGCTGTGAGGGATGATTCCATTTCCTTGTAAATTCGTGAAGGGTGCCCCACACATGAGCTCCCAAGTTGCAGATTTTAGCACTCACCTCTTTCAGTTCAAATCTGCAGCAGCTACCACTCATGGGAAATAGAATCCTCATACTCCTTTTCTTCCTGGCAACCACACGCATTCCACTGGGGCCATCCCTCATTCCCAGAACTATTAGAACTCCTCTTCAAAGGGACACTGCCTTCAGCAACCCCCAAGTTATTTCCTGCCCTTCCTTGCACCTTGGTATCACTGGTAGCTTTTCTCTTTGAGAAGGAAGCACGTGCACGCACACACACACACACACACACACACACACACACAAACACACACACACATTTAATTTCTGGTGGGACAATGCCTTTGATGGGCTATCTCATTCTTAGAAACTTATATGGTATTATATAAGTATGTATTTGCATATTTACATACATATGTATAATATAATGTATTTGTATATATGTGTATGTGTGCTGGTTTGAGCTCATTATTTGCCTAGAAAATACCCATTAATTGAGTACCTATTATGTACCAGACACTGGATACAAAGATTAATAGGGTGCAATATAATCTCTCTCTTCAAGAAACTAGAAAATTAAATAAAAAAGCAATTATGATATTGTATGGTAAGTACTGTTTCAGAGTTATGCATGCAATATAGATATACTGGGCGACATTCAAGGATGAATTTTACAATGGAGGAGCAAATTCAATAGAATTATGTAGCTATCAGCAGATTGTACTCCATAATTAGGGCAGAAATACACTACTCGATTTCCTTCTTTTGTCTTGGATTCCTGATACACACAGAGTTCTTTTGTGGTTTTAGTTTTAGTCTTTTGTTTTGTTATTAAGTTTTATTTCTAACAGCACACATTATATTCCAATTTAGTTTCATGCCTATATCTTTGTTTCTGGTATAGAGAAAAGCATATAGTATAATCTCAATAAATATATATTTTATAAAGTTTTAATGAATGGACAGATCACATTTTTGGTAGTGATGGTGTAGGGAACACGTTTGCAGAGGGGTTGGTCTAAATGTATTCAATTTAATTGAAACTTCTAGCACAATTTGTTACATTCAACAAGATCATTTATCAATACATGGGCTGACCTCCACTTAAAAATAGGAAGTGTTGCATGGCTTTTCAATAACAAGCCTTGAGAAGTAAGCTTATCTTACTCTTTTTTCTTTCATGTTGGCATTCATAATTCTATATAACACACTTATAGCAGCAACCACAGTAGATGCTCCAAATGGGGTCAATCCCATCCACACACTGACAGGCGAATTGTTCAGAGAATTTTGGCTATTATTATTGGGTATTTTGACACCTGAAATTTTGATAAAAATTGGAAAACTTGGTATGTTTTAATTAAGTTTTTGCTAACAAAGGAATTATTATTGCTTTAAAATGTATTATATTTTGAATATTAAGAATGTTTAAATCAAAAGTTGGAAGAGAGAAATGGTAGAAAAAGCACTTTATAAGGATTTTAATATATTTTTTGGAACTAAAAATTACTGGCCTTAGCTATCAGGTAGCTGTTGAGCCCCATTCTACTTGTGTGCGATTGTGTATGAGTATGTCGGAGACCATAATACAATAAAAAATAAACTGAAATGAGTACATGATAATCTAGTAGAACTTGAACACAATTTGAATGGAATAAATAATATAAAGATCTTCAGTGATTTTATGGTGTCATCTGGGATGGGGTAGGAAGGATTCTGGGAAGAGATCAGGCTAATTCTGACTGCTGCAATCCTTAACCAAATGTCCAGAGTTTAATAACAATTTTCAAAATACGAGAATAAGACGTCATATTTTGCCTGTCATGGCTCCACTTGAAAACCTCAGTTTGATGGGTAGCATTGGAGAAACACTGCTGGGGAAACAAGAAGTGTTCTAGTCACCATCATTAATAAAATGAGTAAGTCAGAATAGACATGTGCAGGCAGTCTTGGGGGCCTGTGAATGCACCAAGCTAGAAGACAAGACACTTTTTGGCAAGATGAGAAAGTATGGGCAACATGTCTATAGAACTTGCAATAGAGCCTCTAGGAAGACACCAATAGTGATATTTACCCAACATCACTTTTAATTCTTTTTTATAAGCTTGCTGGTGTTTTTTTTTCTTTTTTTAATTGAAGTACAGTTGATTTACAATATTGTGTTAGTTTCAGGTGTACAGCAAAGTGATTCAATTATTCACATTTTTTCAGATGATTTTCCATTATAGGTTATTCCAAGATATTGAATATAGTGCTATACAGTAAATCCTTGTTGCTTATCCATTTTATACAAACCACTTTTAATTCTTTTAATTTTCTTCTTTCTCCTAAGAAGAGGTAAATAAAAGGCATTTGGCAATTGTTTTGTTTTGTTTTAAAGTAACAGCGATCTTGTTAGACCGCAAGTTTGACAGTGTGGGCTTGTATGTCAGGTTCTACGAGTTCAGCTTTGTTCTTTCTACATGGGAATAATTCAGGGACTTCCCTGGTGGCACAGTGGTTAAGAATCCACCTGCCAATGCAGAGCCACAACTACTGAACCCGTGCTCTAGAGTCTGAGACCTGCAACTACTGAGCCCACGTGCCACAACTACTGAAGCCCACATGCCTAGAGCCCGTGTTCCACAGCAGGAGAAGCCACCGCAATGAGAAGCCCATGAGACGCAAGGAAGAGTAGCTCCAGCTTGCTGCAGCTAGAGAAAGCCCGTGCGCAGCAATAAAGACCCAACCCAGCCAAAAATAAATTAATTGATTAATTTTAAAAAATAAATGGGAATAATTCAAAGAAACTCCTTGAAGTAAAGCTCAAAGTGAGGCCAACTTCCCAAAGTACCAAGAAATATTATTCAGAAGAAACAAAACTGTAACATTTGGTACAACTTACTTTGCCCAACTTCTTGGACCATATTAGTTTTATTAGTATTAAAAATTATAGTTGTGTCAGTTCTGCAGCTGATAGTGGTCTGGTCCAAACCAGAGTCAGTGGCAGCTGCAAAAATAAGGAAACATCTTGTCTGTTGCCACAAGAGGATTAGAGTGTAACTCAGAGCAAGCCTGCTCTATGCAGACTCCCTCAGGTTTATCATGTAAAAATCAAAGTCACATGTCTCTACATGAGCCATGTTAGTTGAAAAACTTCCAGCGTAACAAGCTGAGAAATGTAACCACAAAAACCATGAGGCTTTCTACATTTAAAGGACAAATGAGTGAGGCATTTTTTTCTTACGAGGCTGTTTCTACTAGAGAAGCCTGTCCTATTCCTGCAGCTCTTAATTGCCTCCTTGCCCCTCATCAAAGATTCCCCAAGGAGACACGGGTTAGGGAGGTACTTCCAACAATACAGACCTCTCCTCCAAAAGCAGTGCATTCTGCTCTTCTTCAGCCTCTGCTGCTAATTCATAACCCCAAACTAGTGTTTTTCAAATGGTTTTGAACCCATAAATCGAAGCAAGAAATTCATGTTCATCCAGATCCTGTATATACATATATAAAACTAAAGCAAAAGCTTCATGTAAAAATATTTACCTTTACTGCATATAATGAACTTTGATAATTTCTATTTTATTCTGTTTAATTTTGGTATGGTTGCTGCAGACCACCAAATTGACTTCATTACACACAAATATGTCATGACCCCCAGTTTATAAAGCACTGCCAAAGTTCAGTACATTTCATGTCCAGCTGTGCATAAAAATCACCTGGGGAGTCTTCTCAAAACAATAAGACAGGGCTGGGGAAGGGGCAATGGAGAATGACGCCACTAAAGGAAGGCAGACAATTTCTGCCAATTATTTGCTGTGTGACCTTGGATAAGTTACTTAACCTCTCTGAGTTTCAGTGTCTCCACCTGTCAAATGATGATAATAATAGAACCTCTCATACAGAGTTGTTTGCATGAAATGACATAACACAGCAAAACACTGCTTTAAGTATGAAACGTGGTAAGAAGGCATTAATATTATTCTTAACAATCTTGCAACCAAACTATTTCTCTGGTTGGGTTCCATTACTGATGTCTAATGGGGATTTTTCACAATATGTCATAATTTGCCTTAAATACTGTGCCTTTGCTTGCATCAGAAGTGGATTAAAACTCAGTCACCTCATTAATACCTTGCCTGGCTACTAAATCGGAGGTACCTAAATAAGGTAGTTATGAGATGACTAAATCCTAACCTGACTTTGGCCCCCACTAAAGGTATTAATAAGGTGACCAGGTTTTAACCTGTTCTTGGCTTCATGTATATGGTTTTCAAAGCAGGTGAGAACCCATTTTTAAAAAGCTATTAAAACATCAAATCATGAGCCTAGTTTGGCTTTTTTTTTTTTTTAACACGAATGAGAGATATAAAGGGAAGAACCAGACAGAGTTAATTAGAAACCTCTAATCTTAATCTTTTACATGGTCTTACACCAGTTTTTCTGAAGAGCTATAGTAGATTGCAATTCACATTGTTTAAGTAAATATTTGGGCTTTTCCAGTGATTTATATCAATTTAACACAATAATATCCTAAATCCATAGGTCCTAAATTGAGCCAAGTAGCAAGTATTTATTGAAAAACTAACACTGACCACACTAAATTAAGTACTATGAGGATACTAAGAAAATGTAAAAGGTATTCTCTTCCCTCAAGGTACTTACAGTCTGTTTGAGAGAAACTCTTTTAAAAGATAGTACAGTTGGGCTTCCCTGGTGGCGCAGTAGTTGAGGGTCCGCCTCGTGCCCCCGGTCCGGGAAGATCCCACATGCCGTGGAGCGGCTGGGCCTGTGAGCCATGGCCGCTGAGCCTGCGCTTCCGGAGCCTGTGCTCCGCAACGGGAGAGGCCACAACAGGGAGAGGCCCGCGTACCGCAAAAAAAAAAAAAAAAAAAAAGATAGTACAGTTGACCCTTGAACAACACGGATCTGAACTGCGAGGATCCACTTATACGCAGATTTTTTTCCATAGTAAATACGACAGTACTACAGGATCTGAGGTTGGGTGAATACGCGAATGTGGAATGGCGGATACGGGAGAGCAGACTGTAAAGTTATACATGGATTTTAGGATCTGTGTTTCTAATCCCAGTGTTGTCCAGGGGTCAACTGTCTATTAATAGAAATTTGAGGCATAGTAAGGCCAACAGATCAGGGGATGATTGCCACTGAAAAGATAGTTTGTTACTCCCACTTCTCACACAGAAAAGTCATGCAAGGTCATGGGGGCCACATGGAGAAGAATCGGTGACCTGGCAGGAAGAGGGGAAACTGGGTGAGAGGCTTTATTGTGGCTCCTGTGGGAAGGAACAGGGAGGCTTAGGATTAGCTAGTTTGGATAATTTTAGGATATTTAAGACACAGGAGCTGTCACTAGTTGTCTGGTACCCGGCCCAGAGCTGATTAGAGCAGGTGGATAGTGGCTGGAGTGTGAGAAACTGATAAAGGGAGTGGTTGGGGTGTGGACCCTGGATTGGTTGGTTTGCATTTGAAAAGCACTCTTGCAGGTGTGTTCTTTACCATCGGTAGGAATTGGCTAAACCTGGGAGAGACAGTTCCTCCAGGGTCAGCAAGGCCCCAGATGTCAAAGCATCGGAATACAGAAAATAAAAGACATGCTTAATACAGAAGTAACTCAAAACTTGGTAAGTATTCACAACACAGCGTACCATTAATACGTGTATAATACACAAAAAGAATTGAAGAATTGAGAGAAATGGCTCTCAGACCTGGCAATATGCTGGAATCTCACGGGGAATTACCGAAGTACTGCTTTAGAGACCCCACCCCGGATTGTGGCTTTAATTTGTCTAGGGTGCAGCTGCACATCAGGATTCTTAATGTGTCACCTAGGTTGAAAAGCACTGATTTAGAGCAAGAGTGAACAGTACAGGAGGAGACAGGCATATTTGGACCATTAATATCCTGAAGCTGGCCAGTTTATGCCTCATCTTCTTCAGTAGAGAGGAGGGAAAAGAGGATAGGAAAATAATGATGTTGTAGAGAATAATGGATCTAACATGTATGAAGTAACTGCTACGTGTGAAGTCCATTTTAGGTATTTCAAATACAATATCGAATTCTCCCCCTAGAACGATAAGAGAAAATATAATTTAAAATTCCTTAATTTTACTGAAACTGAAATTCCGAAACAGTAAATGATATGCCTACAATCCACAGCTAATATGTTGATAAAATACATGTATCTTCTCTTCCAAATTATAATCTAGTTATTTCCAAATTATAAAATAGTTATTTTTTAAAGAGGAAATAATATTTTCTCCCCAAGTAACCAATGTTTTTCCTATCTAGTAACCCAAACATAAAATGTTTTCTTTATATCCAATTTTAAATACTTCTTGCCTTGACCAAATACAAATTGGTTTTATTGCAAAGAAATCTGTGAACCCTGACATAGTTGATATTTATAAACTTTTTCTGTCTAGCATCTTAATTTCTGTTAGGCTTCTGTACCATTACCATCTCATTTGGTTATGGCTAGACTGGGAATGACAGTAGTGAGAATCGTAGGACTGGGGGTTATTCAACCTTGGGACTCCAATATTTTATCTTTAATGATTGGTCTACAGGATGGTCACATGAACTAAGCTGAGCTAATCAGAGTGCTTCCACTGACATTCCAAATGTAGATGCTGGAGAGAGAGTGCATCTATTCCTTGTGGATTGTAGGCTATAAGCATAGAGACCTGAGCTTCCTTGAGATTCTGAGTAAAGGTATGAGAGAATAAGGCCAACGGTAAGAGAGATGAAGAAACAAATAGATGTTTAGATAGATCCAAGAGATGGATAAGCTTCTATTATTGTTTTAGCTTCAGGATTTAATCAGGCTTAAATGCAAACATCTCCACACACGGGCTTAGCATTTGTACGAGCCAATAAATTTCCCTTTTACTTAAGACGTTTTGAATTGGATTTCTGTCACTTGCAACTGTCACTCACACAATCAGATGTCTCCAAAAAATACACATTACTTGGGACACAGTCCTGTTCAGTTTAATGAATGTATACTCAAGAAGAGTTTGAACTAGGATGTGCTTTTCTTCTTATGTGGACAACTATTGCCTTGCAGTATGCAGGTTCTCCAGATTAAAGTGTAAAATAAGACTGTAGTACAAGTTCAAAATCTATGATATAATGGCCCATTACAGACAAAGACTATGATCCCAACGACAAACCAGTCAGTCAGTCAAAAATCAATGACTAATCATTTGCTGTGTGTCAAAAAATGTGAAATGTACTAGGAGGTCCCAGAGGTGTACAGGGAGGGACACATTACTACTCTCAGGAAGCTCACTGCTTGTGGGGAAAATATGGACCCAAAATAACCAGTGCTATAAGGTAATCAATACATGGTAAGTTGCCAAATGAGCAGTATGAAAATATTTTAGGGCTACATATGTTCAAAGGAATGAGCAATAGCTGTTGGATGGAAGTGGTCAGGAACACTTTTTTGCTTTTTTTTTAAAGGAAGTATAACTTGACCAGTGCCTTGAAGAATGGGAAGATTTAACAGAGAGATTACCTTTGCCGACAAAGAGAAAATCCCACATAACATACTTGGGTATATCAAGAGTCCAGTAGCAGACCAAAGGAAGTAGAATTTAATGCAGCAGAAAATCATCTCTTTACCTCTACTCCCATAGTATTGTTTCTTGGTTATTATTCTTTAAAATGAAAAGAACAGATTTATTAAAAACATAAGTCACATACTAATTCAGACAGTGATTCTTGCCCGATAGAGGTTTTAATTTATTTAGAAATTTCAGAAAATAAACAAGTCTTTGTTTTGATTAATGGCTATAGGACAGAGCATCTATCTCAGATTAAGGAAAGTTCAAGTAAAATTCTTAGAAAAAGTAGCATCTAAACTAAAACTTTAGTAAAGCCTGAGTAGAAGTTAGCAAGGATTCTGAAATGAGAAAAAGCATACATGGTGAATCAAAACGTCAAAATCGTGATAGTGAGGTACCTGAAAGTGTAAAAAGGGCAACAAATGAACTTAAACTCTATGGAGAAAAAAAGTGCCATTCAGCAGCTGTGCTCCAAGAGTGTGGGCCTCTGGGGTTCCCTGAGATATTTTCAGAGAGTTCATGAAGTCACATAATTTTTTCAATAATACTGGTACATTATTCGCTTGTAATAGCTCATTTTCTCATAAGTGTACAGTGAAGTTTTCCACTGTACATTTGGGAAATCTGCATAAAAGAATGAACCAATATGTTCCAAATAACAAATCGTGATGTTACAAAAATAATGCATAAAAAATACACTCAAGGTATAGACAGGCCAATGTAACAGACTGCAAAACAGCTCATGAATATGGTTTCAGATTCAATATGACAATTAATCTTTAAGAAACAACCACTTTTTGAAGTTTGATGTAGTGTTAAAGAAGGATATTCACAATGATCTAAAATAGCCATTAAAATGCTTCTGCTTTTTCCAACTGTGTGAGACCAGATTTTCTTCATATACTGCAACCAAAATCACAGATCACAATGGATTTAATAAAGATGCAGATATGATAATCCCACTCTATTAACCCAGACCTTTAAAAGATGTTCAAAAATGTAAAACAATTGTACTCTTATAGCTACAGTTGATCTTTGAACAATGTGGAGGTTAATCCTCAGTATAATTTATAGTCGGCCCTCCATATCTACAGTTCCTCTGCATCTGTGGATTCAACCAACAAGACTGTGTATTACTTTAGTGTTTACTATTGAAAAGTATCCGTGTGTAAGTGGACCTGTGCAGTTCAAACCATCATTGTTCAAGGGGCAACTGTAATTTTGGGGAGAATATAGTTATTCTGCATAAGAAAATGTTTATTACTGTTATTTTAAAAATAAGTTAATAAATATTTTATTTTTTTCTGTTTTAATTTCTAGTATAATATATATAGACAGATAGAAGCCACATAAGCTCTTTAGGGTTCTTAATAATTTTTGAGAGTGTAAAGGGGTTCTGAGAGCAAAAGTTTGAGAATGGTGGCCACGGAGTGTATCGTGGGGATTCTGTTTCATATCTTTTTGCGATCTCTTCTTTTCGTGATCCTGTGTGTTTGATGAACATTCAGTAAGCTCTCTCAATAAAAGTTGAGTCACTTCTTTCCTTTCATTTGGTCACTGTTTCCAACTGCCCATTGTTGTAAGCCTGAATGAATAAGTGGATCTTGCTTTCACATCACTACTGCCTCTTTTTGTCCTGAATCCTCATTTCCCATTGATAATGTGTCAGAAGTAATAGCTGCTATTACGACAATCGGACAACTGAAGAGAATCGTGTAAGGGTCTATGAGTAACATGATCAAATTCACAAATGTGTCTGTTTCTCGGCAAAGCTCTCTGTCTTGATGAAAAACTTGAAATTGACTGGGGAGACAGTGTTGCTTCCCTGTGGTTTGGAGTGTTTTACATTATAAGAGGCAAAACTTTAAGAACATAAAAACAGAATATTTGAAGGCAGCAAAAGTTATGACTTCTCCAACTCTGAACCAAATACTCGTGGAAAAGATTATAATGACTAATCCCTTATCTTTAGAAGAAAAAAAATTCTGATTTCTTCCTTTGCTTTGAAGTTTCTGATTATTTCTTGCTGTTTGCACCCCATTTTGATCTTTGGATAAAGATGCTGTCCCCGGGTTCCTTTTCTTCTGAGGTCCACCAGAAAAATCTGAAGACTTTTACCAGGATTTTATATTTAACACTTGATGGCTAAAAGATTTCAGGAAAAAGGTAAGCATCCACTCAGATGCAAAGCTCTATGACCCTCTGCAGGAAGGTGGTCTGGACATGGAACAGAGTGGTGCTGGGGGCAAGAAGTGACAGCTACATCAGGAACTCAGAGAAGGCTCTGCCTCTCACCTTTCTCCTGGCCAGAAGCACTGCTGTTCTTCTGGGCGCCAGCCTCCTTTTGGTGGGCTGGTTCAAGGGAGGCATTAGGTTGGCATTCCCTTGAAAAGGGAACAGGCTTCTCCTTGGAACTGAGTTGAGACCGTTCCGTTGCTTTCAGTTATAAATTTTGGCAATTTTGACTCCCTGTTATCAGTCAGAGGACATCTTTTCAAGTCAAAATCTAGCATGTGCCTACTTTTGATTTGAAAGAAGTCTTTCTCATTCTTTTTGAATAATTAGCATTATTTTTAAATGTTTGCTTATTTCAGATTGAATTAAAATCAAGTTCAGTAGAAAAGGATTTTTGTGTTTGTTCTTATTTGAATTTGCTAGTCAAAATCCCTTTAAAGTGATGTGCATAGTAATCTTCCAAAAATTATCTTTTCCTGCTTGCTTTTATTTATAAAAATGATATGTCGTAGCAATGTTATAGATTACTTTTACATTTTTTCAATCCCTTTAAAAATGCATTAAGGATTATTAAAGCCAATCCTTTAACAACTGTAAAAGTTATGTACAATTATATATGAAATACTTGAGTGCCCTCTCTTGTCCACTTAAAAGTAAAGCAGTTTTAGTAATCAAAGGATTTTTTCTCTTCAGTGTCAGGAAACCAAATCAGCCATCTCTAATAATATAAGTTATTTGTCTTCCTTCTTTGAAAATTTGATGTATAAATATATGATATAGCTCATTGAGAGGAATTTATTAGAGGATAATGAATTTTAAAGTGAACACAGCTTTTCTTACAAGTTAGAATGATAGCCTTTATAACACATTGATATCAGTTTTAATCCATTTTTTTTTAAATCTCAGAGGGTACATTGAATTCCAGTAAACCTAACTTTTAAAATGAGATTCATTTTCATTTTGACTGAAACTATTGCATTGTAAGCAAGTTCTAATTTCCCAGAGAGTTAAATCTGTAAATAATAATGGTCTGGTTTTCACTTTTCTTTACAACTGAAGGGAAAGCAACACAAATATACCTATTGTTTGGAGCCAATAATTCCTCATATTGCTGCTCAGTGTTGGAGCTGCACAAACAGACATACTATAGTGCTATGAATTGTAAAGGACATTTACTTACCGTTTCTATAGCCCTACTATTTTCCTCAAGAGGTACTGAACCAGGCAAAATATACATAAGTCTTTGTGCTTGATCCAAAAGACCAAATTGGAGTAGAGATTTCAGGATAGAAGGACCTTAGATCAGAAGAAATTCAATGCTACCCTCAATGAGGATAATAAAGAATGCTCTGGTTAAGTGTCAGGAGTCTTAGGCCATTTCAATTGCAGCTCCTGAGTAAGAAAGCATTGGGCTCTGTACTGTTGCCTCCTAGAATCTCAAATGAGATAGTCTTCACCATAAATCCATCACATCCTGTGTAAAACATTTCCTGAAGGCAGGAAGGGAAGTTATATTTATGAGAGGGATCTTTGCAAGAGCAGCACAGGTTTCTAAGTCTAAGAATCTAGACCCTCAACTCTCATCACGCACTCCACCAGCATTTTACAATCTTGTCAAGTGTGCTGATTGCCATATGTGGTAACTTAGTGCTACTGCCACTGCAAACCTTGTAGTGACTTCCACCAGGTGGTAGATATACTGCTAAAGGATTGGGTTGGTCCACGCTGAGTCTAGGAAGAGAGTCCCTCAATAGGTGGCTGAAGCTCTTTGCAGAGTCTAGGATCACATGTTCAAGGATGAGCTGATGTCCATTTCCTTCTCCATATGCTGTGAATGATGCTGTCTGAATACTTTCCATATCCCAGTTTGATACGGAGAGAGTAGGATAATTAAATAGTTAGCTTAGAAATCCCAATAGGAGATTAAAGACAGAAAGGGAATTTTAAGAGAGTTTGGGAGACAGTTGTAAGCTAACGACCACTCAAGGAAAGAATCCAGTAACCAAGCAGCAATCTACATATGTACTTAAAGTACAGGACAATAGATATGGGGTCTGAATCTTGTTACATGAAGTAAGGGGTTACGGGTCCTTAAAGAGTAGCATTTCTGCATGTAGCCAAGACAAGAATATAGGCGAAAGGGGAAAGAAACTAGGTGAAAGGGACATGGTACTGAATCCTGAGATGATTACCATATTTTAGTATACGTTACCACCCTTCTGCTAATATGCATATGATTTAAATAGCGCCATGATAGTCCTGGTTAGACCATATAGGGTCAAAGGAGGAACTAATGATGTAAGCCTTGACGTCTACCCAAGAATGAGGAAGAAGGTGGTCTTCGCCCCTCCCCACTTTTTCTTTGATCATAAAAATGTAGCCCTCTCTGTTCTCAGGGCTGCTGTGCTCCCTTGCTGGCCTGCTTGTATCTTCACAAGCATCCTATGCTAATAAACTCACTCTTTGCCTCACACTGAATTCTTTCTGCGACAAGACAAAAGAACCTGCGCTTCAGCAAGTCCTGAGCCCAGGTGAGTGGTTTCAATTAAAAGACAGTGGGTTTGGGCTTCCCTGGCGGCGCAGTGGTTGAGAGTCCGCCTGCCGATGCAGGGGACAGGGGTTCGTGGCCCGGTCCGGGAAGATCCCACATGCCGTGGAGCGGCTGGGCCCGTGAGCCATGGCCGCTGAGCCTGCGCGTCCGAAGCCTGTGCTAAAAAAGACAGTGGGTTTGAGTCTCCTCCTAAGTCAGGGACTGTGGGTTCTAGTCCCATTCTGTGGTGCGGCTAGCTTCTAGTCCCCTCCAGGAAGGAGTGCAGTTTCAGTTTCACTAAAGAAGGTCTGAGAACTAGATCACTGGTCACCAGAATTGAATCTGATGTTGTGCCTTTATCAGGAAAATCCATTCAGTAACTAGGAATATCTTCACAACTACCCTAAAAAACAGAGCCTGTTAAACCATCACTATTTTACCCAGAGTGGTTAAGTAACTTCATCCATGGTAGTGACTAAATTTACTAGATGGAGCTGGAATTTGAACCCAGAAGCCCAGCTCTAGAGTCTATGCTATACATTATTATAGCCCTTCTCACCACACAAAATCTTACCTATTTTTCAAGGCTCTATTCATAAACTACATCCTTTCAGAAGCTTTCTTGTTTCTCTTAGATGATCATAATTTCTTCTGAACTTCCATAACACTATCTTTAATCTTTCTCTAATGTCAACTTGCTGCTGATGGTTTTATTATTTATCTATTTAAGTTTTTTCTCTCTAAACTGTAAGGTCATCGAGGTAGTAGCCCTATATAATTCATTTTTGTAGGAAAAGGCACTTACAAATTTGCTGGTAATTCAAGAAACAGTTAGCATTTTATATAAAGTTGGTGGATTTATAACCTCTCAACAGTGTATTCATTTACTCTCCCAATATTTATTGAGATCCAAATGATATGGCAGGCCTATCTCTAGGGGCTACAGTGATAAATAAGCCAAACTGCAGACAAATCTTTAAGATATAACTAATGGATTAAATGCAATAAGATTTCTAGTCACAAGTCTTCAATTAATGCACAACCTTACTATTAACAGTCAGGTATTAATAGAAAAGTAACTTGCTGATCAACTTTACACTATTATTGACAGAATAACTCAGAGACTGTCTACTGTATGTGAGGAGCTTTTTGGGGAGCATTTTAGTATAAAAGTTAGAGGCAGGAATTATAGACAGAAAAAGGCAGCATATCATTTATACAACAGCAAGGAGCCAACAGTGCAAAGAATATAAAATTTTCTGATGTTTGAATATGGGTAGCCACTTGGAATTAGTTTCAGATGATTTTGCAAAAAAATGGCAGAAAGAGCACAGACGCTTGATGTTTTTAACAAGAAAAAATGAACCAGGATCCAGAACTGTTTCATTCATCAAATATCCTCTCTATGGGTTCAACTTGCCTGGGAAAGGTGAAACTTATTTAACATCATTACTTTCTGGGTTAATTGTTTTCCTTAAGAACTCTCTTTAAGGTGCGGTCCAGACCTGACCTTGTTTATCAGATAAAATTAAACCAAATAGCCTTAAATTGTTTTGACCACTGATGAATGAGATTTGGAAAATGGCAGTCTGGAGTCTGTGAAAAATTGCAGTCACGTTAAGTTGATTGAGATTGGGTGTGGTACACTACTTTGATTTCTTCTATTTGGCCCATCTCAACAGATAACTTCTAGCAAATTCAAATTTGCAAAACAGATAAAATAATCTGACAGCTTGTAAGGGTGGGAAAGGATATTGGCTCATTTCCCTAAAGACTTATCTCATAGAAAGGCTGTATATTATATGAAAAAGATATATAATTCAACATTTCTCTGCCAGAAAAGGCAGCCAAAATTTTTATATTGTTCCAGAAAGAAAACGATCTTTCTGCAATTTCCATTTACTCCTTTCTTACCCAGACTTGACTCTTTGAGAGATGGAAATGGTATTGCAACATTTTCAGGAAGTGAGATTTAAAGTACAAGGAGGTTTCATTGCACAAGACCCCAGCCTCCCCCCTTTTTCTCAGTTGAAACCTGTTGTGGTCTTTAGCTTCTCTGCTCTCAGTTTTGGCTTCCTGGTTACCTATATCATCTGTTTCTCTGCCTTGTCTGACCCTTCACCACGACACTGTGGTATTCATTGCAGTAACATGTGGGCCAGAATGAGCTCACACTGATTACCATAGAGAGTGTAATGCCATAGGAATTTTATTATAATTGAGCAATTGTTCTTATATACCTATATAAAAAATTTATCTGGAAGGCAAATTACGGTAGAGTATTTCTCCAAGGCTCTTAATGACATTATCTGTTTTTAGGAATTCTCTCTCCATGTTCATGCTCTAAACTAATTAGCTCAATAGACTTGACAAGAAAAAGAATGAAAGAGGCAGAGCTGTTTAAGTTATTTTTAGTCCAAAGCTGGGTTTATTATTAGTACTGTGTCCCTATTGTGCCACCCTAGAGCACCCAAAGTAATTGGAGTAGAATAGATAGGAAACTAAACTGAACACCAATAATCTGCTAAATACATGTTTTGCCATCATTTTACCCTACCCCAACCCTATTTATATATTCAGGTACAGGTAGAGTAAGCATTTAGTTCTCCTATTCAGTAGCTAACTGGATTGTTTTCTCGTTTGTTTCATCCTAGATAGAAGGCAGAAAAGGATGGCTATTCCGGTAGGTCTCAGGGTGGAGAGTAAAAAAAAGGAATTAATATTTATTTGTTCCTAATGAGATAATAAAATGTTCTTTACACATATACTCTTATTCAATGCTCATATCTAAGCCATGAGTTGCTTAAAATTGCCTTTTATAAATGAGCAGCTGAGTCTTCAAGATGATAATGTATCTCAATATACTGTTAATAATTTTTACCTGTTTAAATACTATGATTCCAAGCAGAGATTTATGCAATAGAAACTGTTTCTTTCTTCCCCCTACCCTCTCCTCAAATCACTCCCCTGAGCACATACACAAAAATACACAGACTTAGAAAATTGTATACCTATACCACCAGGCTCAGGAAAGACTATCATTCTAAAATGGAAATGCAGTTACTCATCTCAGTTAGTAACCCTTAATAGATAGTTTAGCCATCAATGTGATTAACTAATGAACCACCCTAAATGGTATTTCTTCACCCACTGAGGCTAGGTGTTGTCCTATTTTTTCTCACAGTTCCACTTAGCCATCCCTACCCCTCTCACACCACCCATTCTAGAATGAGTTGTCATGGCCATGTTTGATGATTTTCCTATGGATTCTAATAATAAGTCAATTACAGCTGGCCTGGTGTTGTGGAAATGACTTAGGTAACTCCCTCCACATAGTAGAGCCCAGTTGATGACAGTTGAGAACACTTGCCTTCTTTTCTTTGTTCATTTTGTTATCTCGCCTGCAATCCAATGAACTCTTTCTTTCCTAATTAGTTGTCTGCTCTGCAGCTTATCAGCTTTGTCTCTTGCAAACTAAACAGATCAAACAACTCTAGATCTTAGGAAACAACAAAGTTAAATCGTTTGAGGAGAGGTTAAAAATAGCTGAAACTGAATCTCTACTGGGATTTGGGGAAAACTAAAATATGTTAATTTTTCTTTCAAATTGGCTGGCTGGGTTCATTCTTTGTTTCTAGCATGGCAGTAAAGTGCATTATTATTATTATTTTTTTTTATCAATAACATGGCAGTGTCTAGATAAAGCAGGGCAATCCTAGTCAGGCTTTTCCACTCCTGGATGAAGACGAGCAAAATCATATGTTTTGTCAGTATGGATTTTTCTCCACCAAGATAGTTCCTAGCTTGGTTCTTCATAAATGTTATTAAACGTCACATTAAACAGCCTGTGTGTGTGGGTACAGAGCCCAGAAGCGCCTGACAGCTAATGAATAAACATATACATTATTTCTAGCAAGGCTTTTTTAAGGGTATGAGGGAGCCTGAATACTTTTGGCAAAAAGACCCATTTATTTTGTTTAAAAAACACATACGCTCACATGGAAACACAAATAAACCTGCAGAGTGTCACTCCAGTTCTTGAGTTTATAAACAGGTAAATCTCTAACAATTTTGCCTGAAGGATGTTAAAGGGACCCAGCCCCATTAAATTCACAGAAAATGTTCCTGCTTCATTTCCAGCTCCAAGCCCACAGTCAAGAGTCTGGTGTCACTTGTCCATCTCAGGCACTCTCCAGAGCACTTATCTCTTTTTCAAAACGCAAGGACTTCTGAATACAAAGTTCAAAGGTCTTTCCAAAGCACAGCCAGTTTAGCCCTTATTTGGAGAGAGAAATAATGTTTAAAAAAAAATCTAACAAAGACAGCAGGTATACCCTATATAGAGTTTGGAGTTAAATTTTCATTCCTTCTGCGTGTGTGTGTGTGTGTGTTTATCCTTATTTTGTATCTGTGGGCTTACATTGTTTTACTGCTGTATGAAACATACACATGCCTAGATTAAAGAGTTTACCTTCTTTTAGCATCATAGTGAAATGAAGGATTACTTACTACTTTTTGCCTCATTAATCATGAATTTATTATCCATCTTTCCATAATTTATCTGGGAGATATAAGGCCACTGATAGCTAAGGATATTAGTACAGAAAACTACCTACTCTAAATGTACAGCACAAAGTTTATTCATTCAAATAGTGTATATGAGCTAATAAAACTAGGAGGGCAAGTGGGTATAAAATTTCATATATATATATGGAATTTTCAGAAACAAAGCCTACTCCTAGCCACACCATAACGCCTCCTGGTTTACCAAAGTAAGAGGGACCAGTTTGGTAACCACTCCTTTTATGGATGGCTGAAACTTGCATCACCCACCAAACACAATGAAGCATTTGAGAGCTGACTTCCCGTAACAAAGCTGACATACTCAAAAGGAAGTCCAGGGCATTCAGGGTTGGTGACTGTTCTGTGGACAATGTCCTAGGCTCATCTTTGTATCATCACCTTGGCGCTGGACCTGTGATTAGCAACCAGTCAGCCTGGGACTGTGAGCCTCTTGATGAGCTCTGTGCTTTAGAACAAAGCCGTCATTCTAAGGAGTCGCTTAGTGTGTTATAATGAACTGAAAGAAGGCAGAAAGTAAAGGCAGAGAGATACAGGCGCTCTGCTGGAAAGTGGGGTCATTAAAAATAATGAGCAGTCTTTCACTTCCTTCTTTTTATTAACTTTCTGCAAAGGACAACCCGACACTTTATTTTTCAGCACAGTCTCTACTTTTACTAATATCCGTTAGCAGATGGCTAAAAAGTTTTCCACAAAAAAAATTATACCCCATAATATTTAGAAACACCCTGGAGAACACTCAGGGTCTTTTCCTTTCCCTTTTTTACTTTGTACATTTTAAAACTGGCTTTTCTAATAACTACCTCTAAGCTAAACAAAAGTGTGCCATCCATCCTCACCTCTAAAATGTCCAGAGGCAGCACTTTAGGGGAAAGTTGAAAGCACAAAGCAAGAACAAAGAAAAAGACTTTAAATGCTCATCCTAAAGGACAATTCATTCCAAATTTCTCCCTCCAATTGCCCCTGCAGTACTAATTCATGTCTAGGAATCTCTAGGAATGGTTTCAATGCTTAATTATGGTATAGTTTTGCATTCAGAATTCTGATAGGAGAAGAGAAGGCTGAACTAACTGGATGGTTGGTCAAAGGACAGACTTTTGGTCTTGAAGAGATTTCCAGGATGAATTATGAAATTTACTGCTCTGAGTTGGTACTTTGTTCCCTTGGAGACCTGCTGCCTTAGTGCCAAATAACAGAACTGAACTCTAATCTTTTTCCCTTGTAGTTAATAACTTAAGCCAAACTTTTGATCAAAGGGAAGGAAGCACAAAGCTAAGAACTAAGGAAATTATTGGCTTCACCAGAAGTCTCTGTGACCTGTGGATCCAAGTGACCCAGGCTTCTATTAATCAGAGAACAAGAGAGGAAATAGTGTTTGAGGACCTATTATATATCGGGCATCTGTCAGGTACTTTATTTACACTATTTCATTTAGTCCTCACATAAACCCCATTTTTATCTGTGGCATTTTTATCCATGAGTGATATATAGAAAGTTAGAATCCATTCTTTCATTACTTCATTCAACAAATATTTCTTGCACAATAACTTTGTTCCAGGCACTGTGTTAGATGCTGGGGATACAATAATAAACTAGACAGACACAGTGCTTGCCTTCACAGAGCTCCATGTTTAGCGGAGATGATAGATGTTGCATAAGTATTTACAAGCCTGATGAGCATTAGAGAAGAGGCAACAGGTGCTTAAGCATGTATAGAAAATAGAGAGATCATTTATTCAACCATTCAACACATGATTACTGGGCGCTCACAAGATACACTAACTCTGAAGTCTACAGCAAACTTGGGAAACCAAGCAGTGATTCCCAAACTTAGCTTGGGAAACCAAGTAGTGCTCTTATGGAAATGTTCTATATCTGTGTTAATACATGGACATGTGGCTATTGAACTCTGTGTAACAGAAGAACTGAACTTTTAAATTTCATTTAATTTAAATTAATTTAAAATTTATTTTTTATAGTTTTTGACATGATTTTTTCCTTTTTTATTGAAGTTTAGTTAATTTACAATGTTGTGTTAGTTCCAAGTGTATAGCAAAATGATTCAGTTATACTTATATATACATATATTTTCTTTTTCAGATTATTTCCCTTATAGGTTATGACAAAATATTGAGTATAGTTCCCTACGATATACAGTAGGTCCTTGTTTACCTCTTTTATATATAGTAGTGTGTATATGTTAATTCCAAACTCCTAATTTATCCTTCCCCCTTACTCTGCTATCCCCTTCAGTTACCATAAGTTTGTTTTCTATGTCTGTGAGTCTATTTCTACTTTGTAAATAAGTTCATTTGTATCATTTTCTTTTTAGATTCCACATATAAGTGATATCATATGGTATTTGTCTTTCTCTGTCTAACTTACTTCACTTAGTATGATAATCTCTAGGTCCATCCATGTTGCTGCAAATGGCACTATTTCATTCTTTTTTATGGCTGAGTAATATTCCATTGGAGATATATATATGTAGTTAGTAGCTACCATATTTGACAGTATAATTATAGATGATTCCCATGTGGCTGAAAGTATTTTAAACTTGCCTCCTCTGTCATTACATTTGGGAATTTGGGGGTATAAATCAGTCTAAAATGCTTAAAGGAATTTGTTTCTGCTGGAGTCCTATTGACTCCTCTAATATATAGGAGGCTTCCTTACATTTCTGGGGTGGTGCCAAGAAAGATATAAGGTAGCTCTAAGAAACCAAGTCCAATCTAGACTCCAATTAGATCCAGTCTGAAGTAGACCTGGATTAGTTCTTAAACTGAAAATTTCTACTGGGTTTAGTCAATCAGAGATAACCCAGCGTTAGGCCATTTCAGCTAAGAACAGAATCCCACATTTCCCTGTAACATCTCAAAAATGATGGGCCCCAAGCTCTGCTACAGGCCCGGTTAGAGATGAAAAGAGCAGGTTTGCCTCTGATTATTTCAGTTACCTATAGGGGAAGAGGATTTAGGTCCCATGTGTAATAGGGTCAGAGCAGCAACTACAGGAAATATCACATTCATGCACATATACACGCCTTTGGGTGTTGGTGCCTCTATCAGACTTGGTGACCGTATGTGCTCGACATAATTGTGTTGTTAAAGAGTTCTAATCAGGGAATGAAGTAAAAGAAAGGATGGTTTAAGCCTAAGTAAAAATGGAACTGAGATTGCTTTAGATCCTTTTGCCAAAGCACCTAATTTATCACTAGTTTTAAGTAAGGAAATGCTATCTATCAAGCAAGAAATAAAATTAGTCTTGTCAGATATTTCATTAATCATGATAAAATATATTATATTGTGTAAGCTCCCATATTTGGTGGGTTCTTGGCCTCAGAGACACATCCTTTCGGCTCCAGACTACGTTTTAATAACATACAGTCTGATATCCTTCATATTTCCTCTTGGGTGGAACAACCTGGCTATTTTTCTTTGTCCCTGCTTTGGATCTACTGGATGCTACCTTCTCAGGCAGCCATTTGACCTCACACCGCCTAACTCTGAGATGATGCCCAATGCTTCTGATGCTACTGCACCTTGTTACTCACTCAGGCCATTACTGACAGACTGCTGCCTCCAAGGCCTGCCGTGGGATTTGGCAGCCACCTCAGGATGCAACAGGAACTAGAGTCGTAATTATCTCTTGCTTTATTCTTAAGGAAAGGAAAGGAATCAGACCATTAAAAATATGATACATATTGTATTTTAGTATGCTTGCTAGTTGCCAATTATTCTCTCAAAAATTGGTCTTACACAAGCGCTATTCAAAAGAAAATTGGCTTGGGGAATGACTGACCTCCGATCATCTCATGAAGTAATAAAAGCTCGCATTTATTGAAAGCCAGTAATGTGCTAAGATATTTATTACATACATTCACTTTTACATTCAGTTTTCACAACAACCAGTAATGTAGAAAAAGTTATTTCTGTTTTTCAAGTGAAGATACACAACATCTATGAGTCTAAACAAGTAGTCTAAGTTTACACAGTTTGGAAGTCACAAACCTGTCTGCCTCCTGTAGTCTGTGCTATTCCCATTTTGCCATTCTCTTTTCCTGTGATTAAGATCCCTGAGAGAGAGAGAGAGAAAGAGAGAGAGGTGGGAATTGGGCATTGGGGGTGGGGGGGAGGGACAGGGAAGAATGCCAAGTTGTCTTATTTTATCAGGTTAGTAGAAAGTGATAAAATGTTTTTCTTTCAATATATGTCCCTTGGGCTTCCCTGGTGGCGCAGTGGTTGAGAGTCCGCCTGCCAGGGACACGGGTTCGTGCGCCGGTCCGGGAAGATCCCACATGCCGCGCAGCAGCTGGGCCCATGAGCCATGGCCGCTGAGCCTGTGCGTCCGGAGCCTGTGCTCCGCAACGGGAGAGGCCACAGCAGTGAGAGGCCCATGTACCACAAAAGATAAAAAAAAAAAAAATATATATATATATATATATATCCCTTACCTTTGCCTCATATAATACTAGGCACAAATGAGATATTTCTTGAATGAAATAAATGGTTAAAAGTCTGTTCTCAAAGTATTCATTTGAAATATATTTTTCAGTGTACGTTATGTGTAAGCATTGTATTAAGTACTGGAACACTGGGGAGAACAGGAAGGAAAAGGTCTCTGCCTTTGAAGGCTTAAAGTCTGGAGAAGATAGAAAAAATCAGCACAGCAAGGAGCAACATAAATTCCAGATGGTGCTGAGGACTATGAGGAAAGTAGAACAGAGGGATGTGATCTGATGCTCTAGAGTGAGTGTGAAGAGCTGGGGCACTAATTTAGTTGAGACCGTCAGGAAGTGCTCACTTTGGACTGAGAGCTGAACGTCAACAAGGAACCAACAAGATCTTGAGAAAAGTGCACGGAGCAAATGGAACATCATATTGCATGGACGGTGAGGAAACGGAGGGATCAGAGACGCTTCCTGGAGTTTGGCTTCAGCAACTGAGTAGCACATCAACAATTTACTGAGATTGGAAGACTCGAAGGAAGCAAACTGTGTGAGGGCAAATAAAGAGTTCTATTTCATTTTCAAAAGGCATTTCTATGTTTACTTTTGAGTTTCTGTTTTTTTTTTAAATCAGGTAGACTTGAAATAAAATATCTTAATCCTGGTGATTTTATATGAAGATTTTATACATTTAGTGACCCCATCAAATATTTCCATTTTGAAACAAAAATTACAAGAAATGTTTATAATTATTCTTTCAAAATTAGCTCTATTTAATAAAAGCCATTCTGACAGGCGTGAGGTGATATCTAACAGTGGTTTTGATTTGCATTTCTCTAATAATTAGTGATGTTGAGCATCTTTTCATGTGCTTGTTGGTCATCTCTATGTCTTCTTTTTTTTTAATAAATTTATTTATTCTTATTTATTTATTTTTGGCTGTGTTGGCTCTTTGTTGCTGTGCCTGGGCTTTCTCTAGTTGCAGCGAACGGGGACTACTCTTTGTTGTGGTGCGCGGGCTTCTCATTGCGGTGGCTTCTCTTGTTGTGGAGCACGGGCTCTAGGAGCACAGGTTTCAGTAGTTGTGGCACGCGGGCTCAGTAGTTGTGGCACACATGCTTAGTTGCTCCCCGGCATGTGGGATCTTCCTGGACCAGGGCTCGAACCCATGTCCCCTACATTGGCAGGTGGATTCCCAACCACTGCACCACCAGGAAAGCCCTCTATGTCTTCTTTGGAGAAATGTCTATTCAGATCCTCTGCTCACTCTTTAATCAGATTATTCAGGTTTTTTTTTTGTTATTAAGTTGTATGAGTTCTTTATGTATTTTTGATATTAATCCCTTAATGGATATATGATTTTCAAATATCTTCTCCCATTCTGTAGGATTTGTTGATGGTTTCCAGAAATAGCAAATGTTGGAGAGGTTGTGGAGGAAATGAAAACTTCCTATGAGGCTGGTGGAAATGTAAATTGGTACAGCCACTATGGAAAACAATATGGAGGTTCCTTTAAAAATTTTAAATAGAACTATCTTACAATCAGCTGTTCCACTTCTGGGAATTTATCTGAAGAAAACAAAAACACTAATTCAAAAAGATATTTGCACCCCAATGTTTGTTGTAGCACTATTTACAATTGCAAAGATATAAAAACATCCATTGATGGATGAATGGATAAAGAAGAAGTGGTATATATACACAGTGGAATACTACTCAGCCACAAAAAAGAAGGAAACCTTGCCATTTGCGACAACATGGATGGATCTCCAGGGTCTTATGCTAAGTGAAACAAGTCAATCAGAGAAAGACTAGTACCATATGATTTCACTTATATATGGAATCATAAAAACAAAACAAATGAACAAAACTAAACTAAACTCATAGATACAGAGAACAGATAGGTGGTTATCAGAGGGGAGGGGTGGTAAAGGGAGGGGTGGTATGGAATAGGTGAAAAGGGTGATGGGTCAGTTCTATAATGACAAATGGTAACCAGACTTATTGTGGTGATCACTTTGTAGTGTATACAAATACCGAATTATTATGTTGTATACCTGAAACTAATATAATATTATGCACCAATTTTACCTAAATTTAAAAAAAGAATAATAATGAACAAATAACAATAAAATGAGCTTTATTTTATACATTTTAATAAAGGAAAACAAATCTTTGGACATGTCATTTCTACTTTTTCAGGTTTTCTAAAGTAATTTTAACTCCTCAATTGTATCCTTGAACATATTTTTAAAGAAAGCTTGTGCTAAGTCAAAATTCAATTTTCTGTTTGATCTACTCAAAAGTGCATAAAAGGTCATAACAAAAATATTTTTTTCATGCTCCTGTGTTTCTTGGACTTGAAGAAGCCTAATAAAACCTTTTATTTTAAAACTGCAGTGATTTTATAAAGTCAGTGCTGGAAGAAACAATACCCTAGTTACATTGTTACAATGCAATAATTGCTACAAAGGAGACAAGAAGAAAGAGAACATCTATTCTGTGTGGGGAAAGGAGTCAAATCTCTTAACCCAGCCTTGGAAGATGAAGCATTTCCTTAGCAGACAATTGTTAGGATTGTGGAAAGGGCAGTCTGGGCCAACAGAGACATAAAAGCTTGAATATTTTTGACAACATAATTTGCCACATGACTGGACAATTTAACATTCTCCAGGTATATGCACCTTAAAAGAAAAAAAAAATCATTTGAAAGCCTTAAGATCTGATCCATCTTGATCTTTTGTTTAGTTTTTATCAAAGTACCTTTGCTCTCCTAGTTTTAGGACTACTTCAGAACATCAGAGACGATAGCAGAATCTTAAAGGTGGATTGACTTTTAAAGTCATTATATGTTACCTTAAAACTATTCCAAAGAAAGTATTTGATGATTTTAAACTTAATTATCTATATATTTGGAGAGATATTCATTTGTTTGTCAGATCATTGACATTTGGCTGAAAGTTTTGTTCTTTAATCAAATATTTTAGTATTATGCAGTACTATCCTCTATAAATATATCATTTTAACATAAAATCCTTGTCATTGTAACTTTTCATGTACTTGGAGATTCCTATAAGTAAAAAGCACATTGAGATGCAAACTTAATTTGAATATAAAGTGTATTTTAACTAGTTTCTTGACCTAATGATTTACTATCCGTAAGTTATTAGGATTACTGATTTTATTTAGAGATCATTATAAAATCTAAATAATTTAAAATATGAAGCCTGTATAACTTGGTCACTTTCTGCTGACTAGTAATTATATAATTTTAAAAATATATTTATTAATAACAGTGGTCTACATAAATTCTAATTTCCCTTCTATACTTAGATTTAGCTGGTAGCCATTGTTTATAGAGTTTGATGATTTCTCCTAATTATCCTAATTGTGAGAGCAGGAAAGTATGCAAATTACCAGAAAAATCTCCTACTGATAAACTATGCAAATGAAACCTCAAGTGAGTGGATATATTCTTTTGTGCTATTAGTCAATTGATTAAACTCTCCTAAAATGCAAGTTGATATGGCTGACCCCAGCTTTCAAGTCTCCAAAGAATCGTTTATGTTGTCAGTAATGTAGCCAAGATAACAAACTATATTCTCTGCGTTTAGTTTTAAAACGCTGGAGACTTTTAGTTATCCTTGCAAAGACCCCAGATTATAGCCTATCTATCATACTACTTATAATAATATCATTAGAATCCCAGAGCAATACCTAGGGTGGTTGAACTGCTCAGCAGGCAATATTATAATAGATGAGCTTTCCAGACAACAGTTCTAAGAAAGAAAACCTGTTGGAAGAGAAAAGAGGAGAATTTCAAGTATTGTTTGTTTTCTTTTTCAACTTGGCTTTTCTACATTCTTTTTTCTAAGATGCCATTTGTGCATACAAATCACTTCAGTTTATTTTTAAAACCCACACACGAAGATATTGTTTTGCTGTGGTTCATCCTAGTCAGTAGAGGCCCAAAGCCTCCCATTGTGAAAGGAAATGAAGGCTGGCTGGGTCTTTAAGAAGCCTCTGTATACATGTGGCTCCTTTTATCTCAAGCTTGTAATTGCTGTGATTTAACCCCAAGCAGATTTCCAAAAATAGCCTACTGACAAAATCCTCAGTAACCAACTCAAGATACATTAAAGAGGTTTGTCCCACAAATGAAGCAAAGTTAGTATTTATATTAACAAGCAAAAAGTCAAAGTCACTTTCTTAATTCATCTGAAGCTCCTTCAGGTGTAACAATACGCTGAAGTCTTCCTACAGCTAGGAGAGCCAATGCGCTTTGATAAAGCGCAACAAAACATCAAGATGGATCAGATCCCAAGGCTTCCAAATGAAATTATTTTCTTTCAAGTTGTATATACCTGGAGAATGTTAAGTTGTCCAATCATGTGGCAGATATGTTCTTTCAATATAGAAATTGCTGTGTGTCTGGGTTGCTGGAGAATGCCCTTCCCCCAGCCATAATACTACCTTGCTAAGGAACTGCTTTTTCTTCCAGGACTCTTAGTCTTTGAGGAATAAGAGTCTCCTCAAATTTGATTCCCTTCTCGCAAGGGATAGAGGACCGTCTTCCTTATTTCTACCTTTGTAGCAATTACTACAGTATAGTGTTACTGATCAGTAACCTGACCTCCAGATGAGACTAAATTCCATGAGGGTGGACGCATTCTTGCCAGGGTTGCATCCCTTGGGAACAGCATGTGGTAGACCTAAATAGGTATTTGATGAACTGAGGAAGCATCGTCTGACCATGTGTTCAAATTTAGGTTCAGAAAACTGGATCACTCTAGTGCTGAGTCTGATGTCTTCTTATGATGATACATTTTCTGATATTACAATCGAGAGAGTACAAATTTGTCTACCCGGAATGGGGAATTTAACCACTTTGGAGCTGCAGATGCTTCTCAGAAACAGTAGAGGAAACTAATAACTAAAGAAAGTGAACTGGAAAAAGAGGAAATAGTATTATCAGACAAAAGAGAGTAATGTGACATTTTTTAAAATAAACTCACTATTAGCTCTTCACTGTGATTTTTAGAATATTTTGTGAGGCTAACAGATTTCCCCACCCTCCTTTATTCCTTTTTATACACTGTGTCTGCACATTGCCTAGGAAACAGTTAAAGTCTTGAGTTATTTGTGAGACATTATTCCATCATTTTTTGTTGAAATATATTTTAAAAACCTATGTGAGACATCACTGCCCTTGTACATGGTCTAATGCCTATAATTACATGTAATTAAACATAGTTAACAACTGGAAATAAAAATTTAGTATAGAAACCAATTAACAAATCAAAAAAATCATAATCCCGCTTATTTTCCAAATAAACTGATATAGATAATATAGAATTGCTTACCAAATGATAGAAGTTGTAGTGCCACTACTTCATCAACTCATTCTAATAAATTTTAAACCATTTCTTGAATTTTAGGAATAATTGATGTGCTCTTTGACGCTATTGTCATCAGTTAAAAGATGTCCCTATCTGAACTACAATTGGACATAGAAAGCCTGATTTTTCCCCATTCAGTTGAAGGTATTAGGGTCAAGCTGGTTCTCTGCTGCTGCCAGCATGAAGCAGGGCAGGCGGTGCCTAGATCCAAACAGTCTGCACCTCAACCCCCACCACCATCTCTGTCATCGCTACTGTCTGCCCTGTCACGTGCCTTACCACCCTCGTCTATGCTGGGCCGTTCCAGAGCAGGAGATGGACTACAGATGCTTCTGCCAGCATCCATCTCAGTCTACACTGCAGCTGCCGAGGGTCACCCTCACCAGCACGCACTACTATGCAGCTTATTAGGTAGCACATGGGCTCAAGATCTTAAATCATTCACCATCTGGTACGGAAACCCTGTATTTCAATATTTTAATGGCTAGTATGTTTGTAGTGGTGCTCATCAGCTGAATATCAGCCCTGCCTAGAATGTTCTAGTCTTTATAGATAACTAAATGATGGAAGTCTAATTCTCTTAAATTACCCAAGTCATCCTCTCATTCTGCATCAGAATTTCTAGAAACTTGGCTTTGACAGTCAGGAACATGAAGTGAGAAAGCGGAATAGACAGCTACTTACACTGTTCAATTAAATGAATCAAATAACAATGAGCACTTAGTACAAATCAAGCACTGGGTATATTTTATCTCGTTCAATCTTCATATTAACTCTGTTTTGAGGAACTTACTATAATCATTTTATAGGTAGGAAAGCTGAAGCACAGAGAAGTTAACCAAATTACCCAAGGACTAATATCAATACTTCGGAAGAGGAAAAGGCAGAATTCAAATCCTCACCATGTGTCTTCAGTCTGTGCTTTTAACAGCCATTTATACTGTCTTCCTATTAAATGATTGATGTATTTTCTCTAAATGCTCATCCTGCTGTGGTGAAATAATAGAACTTTGATTTGAATTCTCGTTTCATCACTTGCTAGTTGAGCCCTTAGCAAAATTATTATATCGCTTGTAAGCGTCAATGTTCTCACCTTTAAACTGAAAGAGTAAAATCTTCCTCAAAATAGTTATTTTGAGAATTCAATAATATAAGAAAAATAAAATGGCCGTATTGTACTTGGAACATAATAATCTTTAATGGATATCAATTCTTCACTGTAAAGTGCCTCTCCTTAGCACTATGAGGGCAATGACCATGGCTGGTTCATTGTTATAATGATAATCATACTCACTAACAATGTAACCCTCATAATGTGGCTAGAGTGCTATTCTCAATCTTTTACTTATATTAATTCATTCAATCTCAGCTATCGTCAATATGCATGAGGTAATATTATTATTATCCCCATTTTACAGGTGAGAAAACAGGAGCAAGAGAATCAGGTAACTTGCTCTAGGTCACCCGCAGAGGGCAAGTGTGGAGCCTGAACTTTCACCCAGACAGCCTGGCTCCAGAATCTGTGCTCTTAGCCACTGCATTCATTCTTAGGATTTACTAGGGTTTCAATAAACATTTGTAGAAGTAATGTATGATTCCTGAAATTCCACAATTATTATTTCTTTTGTTAGCTTTAAGACTTCTGATCCCTAAGTAATATGAAACCTAATGGTAGACTATTAAATTTTCTTTTACTTGAACTCTTACGAATTTGTTTATTGGTCCTATACGGCAAACAGATTTTGATAGGAAAGAGAAAGCATGACTAAGGAAGAGACCCAGTTAAGAATGTATATTAAAGTTGAGACTCCAAATTTGGGTTCCAAATTTTCATCAAATGGATAAAATAAAACACAAATCAGAAAATACTTCAACTGCAATACATCTTCTGATCTGGATTGTCTCAGGAATGCATCAAATATACTCAATAATTTAAAAATCTTAAGTGCATCTTAGAAAAAGAACATCTCTGATAAAAAATATTTTTGAATACTTCTACCTTGTCCTTCAATTTATTAAGAGTTTAAAATTTGCTCCTATATCATGTACAAGTAGGCCATCTGGAAACTGTTAGACACAAATACTAATAAACTTAGTTCTTGCTAAAAATAAATACATACTGTTTAATATGATTACTTAATTTCTATTATTTCTTTTGAGGATTTACACAAAATGTGTAAGTCCAAAACAAACTTCTAAATATCTTCAATGGTTTTTAAGAGACAAAGCTTCCCTGGTTAGATTTATTTTCTCTTTTTTATTGATATTAGACTTATTTTCTCTTTTTTATTGATATTATCAGTGAAATAATTCCATGCAATGAATTTGATACTATATTTTCTCACTTTTACTGTGTTGTTAACCCATGAATCTGACAAATGGGAAATAGGTTTAATTACATGATCCTTTACAGTGATAAGAATTTCTTTTATACCTGAGAGGTTGCCTAATCGACCAAAGTCACATAATTAGTAATTTGTGAGAATAAGAGTAATTTCAAGACCATGCCTGCAGTATGAACCTCTACATGTACAGCCAAGTATCAGACTATTTAAAAAGTATTTTGTGGAAAAGGGAAAGACTGTTGAGCCTTGACATACTAATAACTTGAAAGTTGGCACACACTAATTTTTAAAGCAAGAGCTCTTCATAAGAGATGTAGGAAAGACTCTCTCTGTAGGTCTAAGTTTGAACTCTTGGATGAAGAATAATCATCTCACACTTCTTTGAAAATTAGCATATAAGACACCAGGTACAACCTATTTTGAGCTTCAGAAATACTCTCAAGTGGGGAATTCAGTCATTTAAAAAGACAGTAAACCATATACTGCTAAGATTATAAATTCTAAAGTTAGTCCTGGGGTGAATCCTGCCACTATCTTTATTGAATCTCCTTTTAAATGTCCTCATCTTTAAAGGGCTGCTGTAAAGATTAAATGAAGTAATACATGTAAAGTGTGTAATGCAGTGCCTGGCCAAAACACCTCCTCCAAATCTCCCATTTGCCAGCTATTTGACACTGGGCAATTCACGAACTTCGCTATGCCTCAATTTTAATTCTTACGAAAAAAAGGAAATATAATACAAATTTTGAAGATTTTTTATGAGAATTAGGAAACGTATGTGTAAAAATTTCTGACATTTAGAAGGTACTTAATAATTAGTATTAAGAAAGTCTCATTTCTGCAACATATATTGCATATGTGTATAGTGTGTTATGTTGAAATTTTACTCAACAATTTTAAAAAGAGCTTTAAAAAGAGTTAAAACATAGCAGGCATAAATGAACTTGTGCTTCTGCAATGTTGATGTGTATTTGAATGAGGAAAATAGTTAAATAAATCCCTTTATTTTAGCTTAAATTTGTTCAGTTGCAATCAAATGCTAGTCCCAGACTAGGAACTGTTTTGGAAGGTTAGTCATTAAAATGATTTTTTTTTTTTAAATCATCTTCAAAAATTCCACATTATAGTAGAGGCACAAACTCTTCCTTCTGTGTTCTGAGTTAGTCAATGAGGGCACTTTATGATTTCAAAGCAGTTTTCATATTTGTGTATTCTGGATCTTCTCTCTGAAGCTTTTGAATTCTTTTTCTCACTTTTAGTCCCTCTGAGGTATAGTCAATATTACAATGATTTTTTACTGTTTTTTACTGTTTTTGTCTCAGTAAAACAGAATTTCTTGAAATCTTCCTTGTCGTTTGTTAGTTTTACTTCTACTCAACACTATGCTATTTGGCAATGAGCACCATTTGAGCATGAAGAAACTTTTAAAAAGCTTGCTATTTTGTTGAAGACCATGGGAAAATTAATAAAAGTTTGACTTTAAAAATAAAAAGCATATGTTCTCCCAAAACTTAAGCAAGCAAAACATACACGCAAATCACAGACCGGTATGGTTTCATGGTCAGTTCCTATATAGCTAAAGATGGCCACAGAAGATCCAGATCTTTCATATCCATCCCAGAAGAGTGTCATGATGCACAAAGGCCCACTTGGATTGGGGCTTCATTGATGAGTTTGAGTTACCCACTCATGCTTGAACTTGTGCTAGAGGGATGGACTCTGCTCACTGGCTTAGGCTTAGGTTACAACTCCATCTCTTAATTGGGCAATGGGGGCCATCAAACCACATGGTCAGAGAGTGGGAAAGAGGTGGATCCCTAAGCCAAAATCAGGAACAAGGATCCCAGCATGAGCAAAAATCAATATCAATCATTGGACATTCATACTATTTACCAAACCAGTTCAAGTTTCTCTCCTGTGACTAGCTGGTTAGGTCCTGAGGGCAGTGTTCCCGTTACAGCCCCTGACAGGCAATAGGCATTCAAACACTGCATTTGCAGGCTTTGCTTCCTCTGATCTCTTCTCAACAGCAGTCACAGTGACCTTATAAGGGTACAAGTTAGACCATGTCAATCCCAGTGTCTTTCCAGCTCAAAGCCAAACTTACTGCAAATGACCCAAAGGGTCCTTCACAGTCTGGTCCCCCATTACCTCTCTGACCTCATGGCCTACTATTGCCTTATCTTGTGCTCTGCTCCAGTCATGCTGGTCTCCTCACTCCTCACTGCTCCTCCAAAATGCCAGGCCTGTTGCAGGCATCCCTCTGCCTTGAGCACTCTTCCCTCAGACCAGCATGAGGCCCACTCCTTCTCCTCCCTCAGTAGCTACTCCAATTCCCTTCAGTTAACCCTTCCCTGGACAGCTTACCTCTGTTGTATCCACCCATGAACACTTGTTCCCTCTTTCCTGCTTTATTTTTCTCCATAGTCTTTAACTCCATCAAAAATACCTATGCTATGGGCTTCCTTGGTGGCACATTGGTTGAGAGTCCACCTGCTAATGCAGGGGACACGGGTTCGTGCCCCGGTCCGGGAAGATCACACATGCCGTGGAGCGGCTGGGCCCGTGAGCCATGGCCGCTGAGCCTGCATGTCCGGAGTCTGTGCTCCACAACGGGAGAGGCCACAGCAGTGAGAGGCCCATGTACCGCAAAAAACCTATGCTATTATTATTATTATTATTATCATCATTATTATTATCCCATCACTAGACTATAAGCACTATGAGGTCAGGGGTGTTGGATGTTTTTCTTCAAGACTCTATCCCCCAGCACCAGCATAGTACCAAGCACAAACGGATGCTCAATAAATATCCACTGAATGAGCAGTTGATTCTTTCATTCATCCTCCAAGCCTTAGTGTGGGAAATGTCTCCCGTACAGACTGTCTCCTGTACAGTCCTATTCTGTATTTCAGTAGCACTTTCTCCATCACTCTGGGCTCCATAATGTAGGTGCTGTTAACTTCACTCACTCTTATTTCCCCAGTGCCTGGCACAGAGGACATGCTCAATAAATAAGCAAATGAAGTTGAGGAAATGATGAATGTCCTGAGTATGGCATTAATAGTGAATGCTCAGAAAGATTTCAGGAAATTTTATATTGGTGTCAAATTGTCAGCTATTCCAAGCCAAGGTGTGGAAACAACTGAAATGTCCATCTACAGTTGAATGAATATAGAAGATGTGGCATATGTATACAATGGAATACTACTCAGCCATAAAAAGAATGAAATAATGCCATTTGCAGCAACTTGGATGGACTTAAGAGATTATCATACTAAGTAAGCCAGAAAAAGAAAGCTAAATACCATACGATATCACTTATATGTGGAATCTAAAATATGACACAAATGAGCTTATCTACGAAACAGAAACAGACTCACAGACATAGAGAACACACTTGTAGTTGCCAGTGGGGAGTGGGAGTAGGGGGGGATGGATTGGGAGTTTGGGGTTAGCAGATGTAGACTATTATGTATAGAGTGGATAAACAGCAAGGTCCTACTGTATAGCACAGGGAGCTATATTCAATATCCTGTGATAAACCATAATGGAAAATAATATGAAAAAGAATGTGTATATATGTATAACTGAATCACTTTGCCATACGGAAGAAACTGACACAACACTGTAAATCAACTATACGTCAATAAAATAAATTTACAAAAAGATTGTCAGCTATTCCAGAGAGAAAAATAGGTCCACGTGAAATCAAATATGGTTATCATTTTTTGGCTATTATATCATCCCACTCATGAGAAGTCAGATGTATGTCCTGATAAGCCTATTTCAAATCAAACCAAAGACTCAAACTTTCTTTAGCCATTCATGTTTTCTAGTTTTTTTCAATGCCCTCATCCCTAGACACACACACACACACACACACACACACACACACACACACACAAAACATGAGATAGGTTTATCATCTAGTATAGCATATTACAGCAATATATTCATTAATATAAACGTGCTGGCAGGGATTATAAGACTTCTAAGTCTCTGGTTTTTTGGCAGAACGTTCTGTGGAGTGGAGTAAGAGGCAGAAGACTGAACTAACACAGGAGACGATGGGAGGGAAGAGGGAAAGGCCCAGAAGTGACACCCAGACTCCCTGGGACCCCTTTGGCCCAGTACACTAGGCTGGCCTCCAGCATGACTCAATGTGAAGCCCCCTCAGAAGACTTGGCTGACGTTACTTCCTGCCGCAGTCAGACTTGGCTCAGCTACTTGAACAGGCCAAAGCCTGCTAAAGAGCCCATTAGGAGATTCCACATTCAGGAACTGGGGGAAGGGAGAGAGGAAATAAGGCAAGAACTGAAAGCTTCTGTTAAAACAACATTAATTCCCCATAAATGTCATCTTTTATCAACAGAGCTCACATTGAAGACTCGTGAAAGGTCTGAAATTTTAAAAAGGTTTTTCTGTGCTGGACACTCTTCCATACCCAATATAAGACCCAGAATAATGTTAAGTTTCTAACAATTATGAACCTGAAGAATATCAAAACTTCCAAAAAAAAACAGTGAGACAAAATATCGTGACACAGTTAGTCTATTCCATCATGACTATTCCAACCATGAGTGGTTTGAAGATACCTTGTTTGTTTGGATATTTGACTTAATTTTTAGAGTGAAAAATACATGTATAAATGTCAAATTAATTGGGACAAAAGCCAGTTACATATGGAATCACAGTGAGAAACACAGGTAGGTAGCTCAGAACATTAGCCTCCAAGACTGTTTTTAAAACCTCCTAGGTAAATACTGATTTTTTAAATTGCAGTATTATATACCTAGAGTACTGTAGAACTTCTTGATTTTCTTGGATGATGATGATAATAAAGACTAATATTGAGTACTTACTATATGCCAAACAAGACACTCTGAGATGTCTATAACGTAGGTGTATTCCATTATTCCCATTTAGCTGAGCAAAAGGAGGCACAGGAAATTTAAGAAGCTGTCCTTACACAGCCAGCAACCTGCAGAGCCAGGATTTAAACCCATACTGCCGGGATCCTGAGACCACAACATTCACCATCTCGCTGTACTTCTCAGTGAATAACAGTCAATTTTAGTAATCACTGAATCCTTCTAGCTTGCAGATTAAGTAATTCCTGTGTTAGAGGCCAAGGATGGTGCTTAGGCATTCAAGGTACATCCTCCACCCTCTAAAAGAGCTCCGTCTTGATAAGTTATGGCCTGCTGGAAGTATGTTGGACCTTCTATATTTCCCTCCCAGATTTTCATTCTCTGATGACTTGTTATTTTTAGGTTGTTCTTGGCCATGGCTCTTTTTCATACTTTGGACTGTGACATTTGTTCTATTCAGCTTTCAAATCCTCCTATCATATTAAATAAATGACTTTGCTTCACATTTTTTACATAGCTCATCTCTCAGAATAGGTTTGTTTAGGATTTGCTTTTCTCTGTTCTGCTGCTGGGATAGGACAGTCTGGAGGACTAGAGTCCATTTGAATATTGACAATTCCATAAACAAATGCACCATATGCTAGAATGTGTAATGTCTTGAAGATACACTTTTGCCATGGGCTGGGACCGAGATTGCTTATCTTTAAGAAGATTCCAAGTGAAGATTTTATCATGATTTCTCAAAATGACTGAATACATCCTTAGGCCCTTCTCAAATCTCCTGATAAAATTATAATTCTTCACCAGGTGTTTGCAGCACCCAACTTGGAAAATGCTACCCTTTGGCTATTTAAACTTCATTGTATTGTAGGCTGGAGACTTATCCAGGTGCTGCCATATATCACCCAAACCAGCCATTGGACTGTTGGAGGAGATTAAGTAGCCACCATTGTCAGCCTTCTTTATGTCCCAGCTAACATATCATGAGCAGTGGCACCATGATTTACTAAAGGGGGGAGGGGTGTCTCGATCATTGGTCTCTATCTAGACTCAGCCAAAAACTTAAAAGACAATTATGATTTTGCCTTTGGAATTAATTTAACAAAACTTATTAAGTGTAAATTATGCACAAAATAGTGTGGTAGGCTGTGGAGCTAAAAGAACAAATTATAATAATAAAAGTAGTGGTAATAATGGTTAATATTTTTAACTTCTTTCTGTGTTAAACTCTGGGCTAAGCTCTAAAAATTTTTAATTTCATTTGGTCCTCAAAACAACATTATGGGGCTTCCCTGGTGGCGCAGTGGTTGAGAGTCCGCCTGCCGGTGCAGGGGACACGGGTTCATGCCCCGGTCTGGGAAGATCCCACATGCCGCGGAGCGGCTGGGCCCGTGAGCCATGGCCGCTGAGCCTGCGCGTCCGGAGCCTGTGCTCCGCAACGGGAGAGGCCTCAACAGTGAGAGGGCCCGCGTACCGCAAAAAAAAAACAAAAAAAGCAAAAATACCCACAACATTATGACAATTATATTATAATGATCCTATCATCTCATTTTATAACGAGGAAACTGAGGCACTGTACAGTAACTTGTCCGGAGTCACACAGCTAATATGTTAGGGGCTGGATTCGAATTCTGACGTCAGTCTGAATCCAGAATCCTCACGTTGACAACTCCACACACACACACACATTTATAGGATAGAGAGATCAAACAGATGTGCAAATAATTTGACTACTGTCTACACTTATTCTTTCTCCATGAACTGTAAACATCTCTCTGTCACAGATACTTTTCAGCTTCACCAGTGTGGGTGGAGTTAGAGTTTTCCACTATATGATGTCAAGAGTTCAGCCACACTACTCAGTGTGGTAGCGCCACACTGAGCAGCATTTCAGACATTCCTCCTAGGTTGTTATAAAGCAGCAGAACTCATAGAAGCATCTTTTCCATGACCACAATACCTTCAATTTTTTATTATAGCTGCTGATGACTAGAGCCACAAAGTGAAAGAAACAATGGCTGTTGTTTGCTTGTTTCCCACTGCAAATGCTGAAGCCTAGAGTTGCAAATTATTTCTTCTCCCATCAGGGTTTTACCATGAGAGTTTCACAACAGAATGTCACCTTAATTTTAAAAGTTCTACCTAAGATGCAGGTGGCTACATACTACTGGGCAATGAGGTCCTTCATTGGTAATGTTTTTATTCCTTTTCAGTTATTGGAGCTGTTGGCTAGAAGGTTAAATCCTGGAATCATGGCCAGACAATAAACAGCCTTGCCGGCCATGCTGCAAAGTTTAGACTTGATAATTTATTTTATTCTACCCCAAATGCTCCAAGCTCTAACACCATTTCTTCCCAAGATCTAGCCACACTCTTATACGTACTAACATTTGATAAAGACGTTCTCCTTGGCCTACCTTCAGTCAGCCTCTTCTGAGTTGTCTTTCTGTCTAGGTCCTGCCCTTGGGCTATGCCTTTGCCCTGCTTAGTCCGGTTTTAGCAAAAATCCTGCTGAGTCAAATTAATGAAAATCCCTACCCTTAATATTTTATTAATCTGGCCTATCTTCAGCAAGGATTTTGTCAAGTCATGTTAGCCAGAATCGCCTTAGACTTGATATTTACTTAGCAATTTTCCATCCATTGACCCACCCCCCACCCCCACCACCCTGCTCCTTGGCTGTAAATCTCCATTCACTCTTCTCATATTGAGTTGAGCCCCAATGTCTCTTTCCAACTGCAAAACTCCCACTGCAGTTGCCCCTCTTGAAGAAACGTTTCCTTACCATCTTTAACAAATGTCATGAAAAACTTTTCATTAGAACTTTTAAAATACTGTTTTCTGTCACTAGAGCTTATTTTCATGTCTTTTCCTGCTTTCTGAAAATACATGTTGGTAGGTTATTACCAGATGGACCAAACCCAGCAAATAGAGAAGACCAGATGAATTCTTAACATTCCATCTCCCTGCCTTAATCTGATCATTCAGATCATTCTTACAAGGGTCCTAAACCACATTAAAATTCTCCCTGTGGGGCATTTCTAACTGGTAATGAAATAAACAGGATGTGTTAGTTGTAATTCTACAAGGCTTGCATAACTCAACTATGATTTCTGTCAATTTACCAAACTTTTTAGATTATAGGATTTTCCCCCAACATTCCTCCCTTTTGCCTACTCCTCCTCCCCTTCTTGTTCTTTTTTTTTCCTTCAAGAACTTCAAAAACTAGCAGCAAACTCATTCTATATAAATTCTTTCTAAAGTCTGCGTTTAATGCTGGCGTAAATTGGACAGACCCCTCTTACAAGGATATTTTCTGAGTGATTCCAAATTTCACAACAGGCACATGTGAGTGGCTTTTCTCCAGGCAAGCAAAGGATGAAAAAGAAAAATTCCAAAAAATTTTGGCATGTAAGTTTCTCAAACTATGATTTGATTTTCTATAATTATGAAAAATATCAAGTATCAAATATAAAGAATAATAAATAATCACCCATTCACCTATAACCCAAATTCTTCAAATTTTGGCATTTTCACCATAATTGTTAAAGGTTTTTTTAAATAGTGTTTCAGATTGTTCAAGCCCACAGTGTATACTTTCGTCAGTTCACTTTCTTTCCCTCACAGATGTAACTACTATCTTAAATTTGTAGCTTACAATATCCATAAATACGTTATACTTTCATTACAAATGGTATATTCATTAAAAATACATTGTATCTTTTGCATGTTTTGAAAAAGTCTGTTCTGTATATATAATTATTTGTACATTAAAAAAATTATATATTGAATGTATAATTTGGTTAGTATGTTCTTTTTTTTATTGATATGTTTTTTTTAACATCTTTATTGGAGTATAATTGCTTTACAATGTTGTGTTAGTTGCTGCTGTATAACAAAGTGAATCAGCTATACGTGTATATATATATATATATATATATATATATATATATATATATATCCCCATATCCCCTCCCTCTTGCGTCTCCCTCCCACCCTCCTTTTCCCACCCCTCTAGGTGGTCACAAAGCACCAAGCTGATCTCCCTGTGCTATGCAGATGCTTCCCACTAGCTATCTATTTTACATTTGGTAGCATATATATGTCAACGCTACTCTCTCACTTTCTCCCAGCTTACCCTTTCCCCTCCCCGTGTCCTCAAGTCCATTCTCTACATCTGCATCTTTATTCGTGTCCTACCCCTAGGTTCATCAGAACCACTTTTTTTTTTTTAGATTCCATATATATGTGTTAGCATTCAGTATTTGTTTTTCTCTTTCTGACTTACTTCACTCTGTATAACAGCCACTAAGTCCATCCACCTCACTACAAATAACTCAGTTTTGTTCCTTTTTATGGCTGAGTAATATTCCATTGTATATATGTGCCACATCTTCTTTATCCATTCATCTGTCGATGGACACTTAGGTTGCTTCCATGTCCTGGCTATTGTAAATAGTGCTGCAATGAACATTGTGGTGCATAACTCTTATTGAATTTTGGTTTTCTCAGGGTATATGCCCAGGAGTGGGATTGCTGGGCCATATGGTAGTTCTAATTTTAGTTTTTTAAGGAACCTCCAAAATGTTCTCCATAGTGGCTGTATCAATTTACATTCTCACCAACAGTGCAAGAGGGTTCCCTTTTCTCCACACCCTCTCCAGAATTTATTGTTTGTAGATTTTTTGATGATGGCCATTCTGACCAGTGTGACGTGAAACCTCATTGTAGTTTTCATTTGCATTTCTGCAAATGATTAGTGATGTTAGGCATCCTTTCATGTGTTTGTTGGAAATCTGTATAGCTTCTTTAGAGAAAAGTCTATTTAGATCTTCTGTGCATTTTTGGATTGGGTTGTTTGTTTTTTTGATATTGAGTTGCTTGTATATTTTGGAGATTAATCCTTTGTCCGTTGTTTCATTTGCAAATATTTTCTCCCATTCTGAGGGTTGTCTTTTCATGTTGTTTATGGTTTCCTTTGCTATGCAAAAGGTTTGAAGTGTCGTTAGGTCCCATTTGTTTATTTTTGTTTTTATTTCCATTTCTGTAGGAGGTGGGTCAAAAAGGATCTTGCTGTGATTTATGTCATAGAGTGTTCTGCCTATGTTTTCCTCTAAGAGTTTTATAGTGTTTGGCCTTCCATTTAGGTCTTTAATCCATTTTGAGTTTATTTTTGTTATGGTGTTAGGAAGTGTCCTAATTTCGTTCCTTTACATGTAGCTACCCATTTTTCCCAGCACCACTTATTGAAGAGGCTGTCTTTTTTTTTTTTTTTTTGCGGTACTCAGGCCTCTCACTGTTGTGGCCTCTCCCATTGTGGAGCACAGGCTCCAGATGCGCAGACCCAGCGACCACGGCTCACGAGCCCAGCCGCTCCACGGCATGTGGGATCTTCCCAGACCAGGGCACGAACCCGTGTCCCCTGCATCGGCAGGCGGACTCTCAACCACTGCGTCACCAGGGAAGTCCCAAGGCTGTCTTTTCTCCATTGTATATTCTTGCCTCCTTTGTCAAAGATAAGGTGACCATATGTGTGTGGGTTTATCTCTGGGCTTTCCATCCAGTTCCATTGATCTAACTCTCTGTTTTTGTGCCAGTACCATACTGTCTTGATTACTGTAGCTTTGTAGTATAGTCTGAAGTCAGGGAGGATTATTCCTTCAGCTCAGTTATTTTTTTGCAAGATTGCTTTGGCGATTTGGGGTGTTTTGTGTTTCCATACGATTTGTGAAATTTTCTGTTCTAGTTCTGTGAAAAATGCCATTGGTAGTTTGATAGGGATTGCATTGAATCTGTAGATTGCTTTGGGCAGTACAGTCATTTTCACAATATTGATACTTCCAATCCAAGAACATGGTATATCTCTCCATCTGTATGTAGATTTTTTATCATTAGTGTATAGGAATGCCAGAGACTTCTGTGCATTAATTTTGTATCCTGCTACTTTACCAAATGCATTGATTAGCTCTAGTAGTATTCTGGTAGCATCTTTAGGATTCTCTATGTATAGTATCATGTCATCTGCAAACAGTGACAGCTTTATTTCTTCTTTTCTGATTTGGATTCCTTGTATTTCTTTTTCTTCTCTGATTCCTGTGGCTAAAACGTCCAAAACTATGTTGAAGTGGTGAGAGTGGGCAACATTGTCTTGTTCCTGATTTTGAAGGAAATGGTTTCAGTTTTTCACCATGGAGAATGATGTTGGCTGGAGGTTTGTCATATATGGCCTTTATTATGTTGAGGTAAGTTCCCTCTATGCCTACTTTCTGGAGAGTTTTTATCATAAATGGATGCTGAATTTTGTCAAAACTTTTTCTGCATCTATTGAGATTATTATGTGGTTTTTATTCTTCAACTGTCAATATAATGTAACACATTGTTTGATTTGAATATATTGAAAAATCCTTGCATTCCTGGGATAAACCCCACTTGATCATGGTGTATGATCCTTTTAATTTGCTGTTGGATTCTGTTTGCCAGTATTTTTTTGAGGACTTTTGCATCTATGTTTTTCAGTGACATTGGCCTCTAGTTTTCCTTTTTGTTGACATCTTTGTCTGGTTTTAGTATCAGGGTGATGGTGGCATTGTAGAATGAGTTTGGGAGTGTTCCTCTCTCTGCTATATTTTGGAAGAGTTTGAGAATGATAAGTGTTAGCTCTTCTCTAAATGTTTGATAGAATTCGTCTGTAAAGCCATCTGGCCCTAGGCTTCTGTTTGTTGGAAGATTTTTAATCAGAGTTTCAATTTCAGTGCTTTTGATTGGTTTATTTATATTTTCTATTCCTTCCTGGTTCAGTCATGGAAGGGTGTGTTTTTCTTAGAATTTCTCCATTTTTTCCAGGTTGTCCATTTTATTGGCATATAGTTGCTTGTAGTAATCTCTCATGACTCTTTGTATTTCTGCAGTGTCAGTTGTTACTTCTCCTTTTTCATTTCTAATTCTGTTGATTTGAGTCTTCTCCCTTTTTTTATTAAAGAGTCTGACCAGCAGCCTATCAATTTTGTTTATCTTCTCAAAGAAGCAGTATTTAGTTTTATTGATCTTTGCTATTGTTTCCTTCACTTCTTTTTCATTTATTTCTAATCTGACCTTTAAGTTTTCACACACTCTATATGTGTTCTTAGGTCTGAAGTGGGTCTCTTGTAGACAGCACATATATGGGTCTTGTTTTTGTATCCATTCAGCCAGTCTATGTCTTTTGGTTGGAGCATTTAATCCATTTACATTTATAATTATCAATATGTATGTTCCTATTACCATTTTCTCAATTGTTTTGGGTTTCTTTTTGTAGGTCTTTTCCTTCTCTTGTGTTTCCTGCTTAGAGAAGTTGCTTTAGCATTTGTTGTAAAGCTGGTTTGGTGCTGCTGAATTCTCTTAACTTTGGCTTGTCTGTAAAGGTTTTAATTTCTCTGTTGAATCTGAATGAGATCCTTGCTAGGTAGAGTAATCTTGGTTGTAGGTTTTTCCCTTTCATCACTTTAAATATGTCCTGCCACTCCCTTCTGGTTTTCAGCATTACTGCTGAAAGATCAGCTGTTAACCTTATTGGGATTCCCTTATGTGTTATTTGTTGATTTTCCCTTGCTGCTTTTAATATTTTTTCTTTGTATTTAATTTTTGATAGTTTGATTAATATATGTCTTGGCTTGTTTTTCCTGTGGTTTATCCTGTATGGGACTCTCTGCACTTCCTGGACTTGATTGACTATTTCCTTTCCCATGTTAGGGAAGTTTTCAACTATAATCTCTTCAAATATTTTCTCAGACCCTTTCTTTTTCTCTTCTTCTTCTGGGACCCCTATATTTTGAATGTTGTTGAGTTTAATGTTGTCCCAGAGGTCTCTGAGGCTGTTCTCAATTCTTTTCATTCCTTTTTCTTTATTCTGCTCAGCAGTAGTTATTTCCACTATTTTCTTTTCCAGGTCACTTATCCATTCTTCTGCCTCAGTTATTCTGCTATTGATTCCTTCTAGAGAATTTTTAATTTCATTTATTGTGTTGTTCATCATTGTTTGTTTGCTCTTTAGTTCTTCTAGTTCCTTGTTAAATGTTTCTTGTATTTTCTCCATTCTATTTCCAAGATTTTGGATCATCTTTACTATCATAACTCTGAATTCTTTTTTAGGTAGACTGCTTATTTCCTCTTCATTTGTTTGTTCTGGTGGGTTTTTACCTTGCTCCTTCATCTGCTGCATATTTCTCTGTCTTCTCATTTTGCTTAACTTACTGTGTTTGGGGTCTCCTTTTCGAAGGCTGCAGGTTCATAGTTCCCATTGTTTTTGGTGTCTGCCCCCAGTTGGTAAGGTTGGTTCAGTGGCTTGTGTAGGCTTCGTGGTGGAGGGGACTGGTGCCTGTGTTCAGGTGGATGAGTCTGGATCTTGCCTTTCTGGTGGGCAGGACAGTGTCCGATGGTGTGTTTTGTGGTGTCTGTGAGCTCAGTACGATTTTAGGCAGCCTTTCTGCTAACGGGTGGGGTTGTGTTCCTGTCTTGTAAGTTGTTTGGCATGGAGCGTCCAGCACTAGTGCTTGCTGGCAGTTGGGTAGAGCTGGGTCTTAGTGCTGAAACAGAGATCCCTGTGAGATCTCACACCGATTGGTATTATGTGAGGCTGGGAGGTGTCTGGTGGTCCAGTGTCCTGAACTTGGCTCTCCTACCTCAGAGTCTCAGGCCTGACACCAGGCCACAGCACCCAGACCCTGTCTGCCACACAGCTCAGAAGAAAAGAAAGAAAAAAACTAAAAAATAAAAAATGAATAAATTTTTAAACATAAATAAATATAATTTTTAAAAATTATTAAAATAAAAAAGTAATTAAAAAAAAGGAGAGCAACCAAACCCATAAACAAATCCACTAATGATAACAAGTGCTAAAAACTATACTAAGTAAACATAAAAATCAGAAACATTCTGTCGCAGGCAGCAAACCCCAGTTTGCAATTGTTCCCAAAGTCCACTGCCTCAATTTGGGAACATTTGTTTTCTATTCAGGTATTCCACAGATGCAGGGTACATCAAGTTGATTGTGAAGATTTAATCCACTGCTTCTGAGGCTGCTGGGATAGATTCCCCATTCTCTTCTTTTTTCGCACAGCTCCTGGAGTTCAGCTTTGGTTTTGGCCCTACCTCTGCATGTAGGTTGCCCTCAGCCTTCTGTTCCCACCCAGACATGACGGGTTTAAAGCAGCAGTTGATTAGGGGGCTCTGGCTCACTCATGTCAGGGGGAGGAAAGGGTATGGCAGTTATAGTTGGAATGCTGGGCAAGCCTGCGGCGGCAGAGGCTGACATGAATTTGCAACAGCCTGAGGCGCGCCGTGTGTTCTCCAGGGGAAGTTGTCCCTGGATCACAGGACCCTGGCAGTGGCAAACTGCACAGACTCCGGAGGGTAGGGGAGCAGGCACGTGTGGATAGTGACCTGTGCTTGCACACAGGATTCTTGGTGACTGCAGCAGTAGCGTTAGTGTTCCATGCCCATCTCTTGTGTCTGAGCTGATAGCCACAGCTCGCACCCATCTCTGGAGCTTGTTTAGGTGGTGCTCTGCCTTCTGTGGGCAGACAGGGAAGGAATCCTCTCTCCTCGCACACCCCAAAACAATGGTCTCTTGCCTCTTAGGCAGGTCCATACTTTTTCCTGGACACCCTCCCGGCTAGCTGTGATGCACTAGCCTCCTTCAGGCTGTGTTCACGTAGCCCACCCCAGTCCTCTCCCTGGGATCTGACCTCCAAAGCCCAAGCCTCAGCTCCCAGCCCCCACCTGCCCTAGTGGGTGAGCAGACAACCTCTCAGGCAGGTGAGTGCTGGTTGGCATTGATTCTCTGTGTGGGAATCTCTCCGCTTTGCCCTCTGCACCCCTGTTGCTGCACTCTCCTCCATGGCTCTGAAACTTCTCTCCCACCACCCCCCCGTCTCTGCCAGTGAAGGGGCTTCCTAGTGTGTGGAGACTTTTCCTCCTTCACAGATCCCTCCCAGATGTGCAGGTACCATCTCTATTCTTTTGTCTTTGTTTTTTCTTTTGCCCTACCCAGGTACGTGGGGATTTTCTTGCCTTTTGGGGAGTCTGAAGTCTTCTGCCAACATTCAGTAGGTGTTCTGTAGGAGTTGTTCCACATGTAGATGTATTTTTGATGTATTTGTGGGGAAGAAGGTGATCTCCATGTCTTACTCTGTTGCCATCTTGAAGATCCCCCATTTTGGGTTGGTATGTTCCTTAATGTTCCTTATTGTTTTAAGCTCATTTTCTCCTGCTGATGGACATTTAGGTTGTTTTCAATTTTTTCCTATTGTAAATAGTTAGAACTTGGTGGTGCTCTCAAGTTAAACAATAACAATTTCATAGAACATCAACATCAAACAAGGCCATTCTGTGACTGTGATAGATCAGGACAAAAACCAGGAGTACTATGTAATTGTCTCTGAATATAGACAGAAACATGAATTCAAACAACAAAAATGACCAAACATTCCTTTCTCCTGGCTAATATGAATGACTGCTTCTCCTTTACTAATTACAGCTTTAGACTCATCCTAGACTTCCCTCCTTCTATATAAGATTTAACAAAATAATCATACAGTTACTCCACTTCCAAATAACATCCCATTTAGAGCAAAGCCCCACTTCTTACATCCTCCCCCATAGCATCTACAGAAGCCTCAATCCATAACAAGTTCTCTCTGACCCTCTCTCACTGAGATGCCTCTCAGTTCACCATAGTGAGTGTTCTCCCCCAGTGCAACAAGTAAGAAACCCAAATCATTCAACTTTAGGTATGTTCCTGGTGGCCTGAGGCTAGAGAGACACTAATGAGGTTAAACACCTTTTCCCACGTATGTTGGTAAGAATAACCATTGATGGTGAGAAATGACTTTGTTTACAAGATAATCAGAAGATTCCAAAGCTCTCTAGGATCTCCTTTTGGGTTGTTCTTTCATTTTTTTTCTGAATTGTCTATTAGTGAGATTTGACCATTTTTTATTGCATTGTTTTTCATTTTTTTATGTATTTATAGTTTTTTGTTATGTATTTATATTTTCTAGATATAAGAACTTTATAGATTGTACTAAAAATTCGTGTTTTTATATTGTCATCTTTATTGATTTTTTTATGATCTATGATCTTTGTGACCTAAGAAATGCCTCCTATATAAAGGTCATAAATATATATATATTTAAATTTTTATTCTATTTCTAGTATCAAAGTTTTGCTTTCTTCACACTTTGGCCACCAATCTCCTAGAATTTATTTTATATATTGTAAGAAGTACTAATATGATTCCATTTTTTCCCAATCTGGATAATAAACTGATATATTCTGATAAAATATATTGAACAGTCTTTCCTTTATCCATCCATTGATAAAGCTAGACCTGATAATTATCAAGTTTCCAAAGATGTGTGGATTCGGTTTTTTATTCTATGTCGTCCCACTGTTTTGTCTACCCCTGCACCAGTAAACACAGTTCTCATTACTACTATGTCCTATTGTTTCCTTCATAATACTTATCATTTGTAATAAGTATGTTTTCTGTAAGGTCTAACTCCCTCATTAGACTGTAAGTTCTGTGTGGTAAGCTCAGTGTTTTGCATAGTGCCTAACACACTGTAGAGACTCACCATACATTTGCTGAATGAATGGATGAATGAGTGGAAGAATAAATAACATTAGAATATAACCATAAAACTAAGCCAAATGATCTGGCTTTCAACTGCCTGTGGCCTCCTGCATGTCCAGGTCTCAACTCATCTAATTTAGGCAGATGACTCAGGTGCTATATATAAAGACCTTCTTGATTTATTTCTTCCTTGTTTTGTTATTCCTCAGAGAAAAGAGTTGCAAGTTAGTTCCTAATGCTGTGTTTTGATCTCACCCCACCTGTATTTTATCAAAAAGAAATACTTAAATTTTCATGCAAGTGAAGATTTTGTTTTGTATTTCATATCCTTCAAAAATTTCCCTAATATTTGTATCAACTTCTTCCTTTTTTTCATAATAATAATCTCAATAGTAGATGCTTACATAGTGAGTACTATGGGCCAGGGTCTGATCTATAAGTACTTTATATTAGCTCATCCAATCCTCACAAGTATCCATGTTGTGTGTGCACTTATTACAGCTAATCAAAGATGAGGACACTAAGGACAGAGAGTTTAAGCTGCTTCTCTAAGGTCACTCAGCTAGTATGTGGTTAAAATAGAATTTGAACTCAGGCAGTCTTGCTTTAAGGTTCATGTTCTTGGGGAAGGAGAGAACCTAAATGTTTGTGTTCATAGCTTATTTTATATAGATATTGTCAATTATCTATTTTGGTTTTGGTTTTGTTTGTTTTTTTTGTTGGTTTTTTTTTTTATTTATTGGAGTATAGTCGTTTTACACTGCTGTGTCAGTTTCTGCTGTGCAGCAAAGTGAATCAGCCATACGTATACGTATACATATATCCCCTCTTTTTTGGATTTCTTTCCCATTTAAGTCACCACAGAGCACTGAGTAGAGTTCCCTGTGCTATACAGTGGGTTCTCATTAATTATCTGTGTAGTGTATATATGTCAATCCCAGCCTCCCAATTAATCCCACCACCCTCCCTTCCCCCTTGGTAGAGACATTTGTTCTCTATGTCTGTGTCTCTATTTCTGCTTTGAAATGTACTTCTAATCAAATTACTTTCATAAAGATAACATTAATTACATAAGGGGGATATTCGAGGTTGGGTCTTGCTTCACTGGTGGAAGCTGTGGAGCTGGTCTCTCCAAGCCTGCTTAGTTATGGCTTGAAATCTTAAAGGAAGAAGATTCTTCCTCTTTCAGGATCTGTATATTAAAAATTATCACTACACATGCACAGATACACATTACCCTTTCTTCCGAATTATCTCTATTTTCTCCAGAGTTGGATGTTCTCGAGTGTTCAGCTGGCAAGCTTTCTTCTGCACAGTATGGGCTGGGAGCTGGCAAGTGGAATGGGTGGAATCAGCAACCCCCACCAACCCCACTAACCACCTTGCCCTCCCCTCACATAGATTTTAATCTCTTTTCAAAGAGGTTTGTTTAGCTTGCTCTTAAGATCTTTGCACCCATGAAAGTTGAGGTTGGAGTCAGATTGGGTTTGTCCTCAATCATTCCCTGTTCTTAAGCAGGCAGTCCTTTAACCAAATTACAGCCTTCTCATTCTTCCCATGACTGTCCCAAACAGACATGTTAGAGGCTCTATCAGGAAGAGTGAGTTCCCACTGGTTAATTCTTCAGAAAAATTTCAGTTTCACATCCATCTTTCAGTTGGGATTCCTCATAGTCTCTGGACCACTGATGGCCCTGTGCTGTTATGCAATTATTTTCTTTAGTACACCTTTTTCTGTAATTTAATTGGGTTGAAGAGGAAGGTAAGTTTAACACATGTTTTCTATCTGTCATCTTGAACTGGCAATCAGAATAGAAAAAGTTTATGAATTCTTAAGAAAGACTTCAAATTTCCCTAGATATGTTACTTGACTTTTACAGGTATAGACAAATTAATTTATAAATGAGTATCCCAAACAAAACAGAGCTATATTCTATCACATAACTGGAAGTATGCCAAAGATCACAAACTTGCTAGCATTTTCCAGGAGCTTTTCTTGGCTTCTCCATTGGTGGCAATATATTCTGCCACTTGCTTTCATTTTCATTTCATTTTAAAATTAATTCTCCAGGGTAGGGTGACTTTTTTTTTTCCAGATAAGGCGAAACAATGAACAAAACATTTTTTTAAAGTATACTAATATGATAATATATGTATTTTTAAAAAATCTATCCATAGCCTTTAATATAGTTTGACTTATCAACCTCAAGGCAAAATGGGAATTTTTTTTTTTTTTTGCATTACGCGGGCCTCTTACTGTTGTGGCCTCTCCCGTTGCGGAGCACAGGCTCCCGACGCGCAGGCTCAGCGGCCATGGCTCACGGGCCCAGCCGCTCCACGGCATGTGGGATGCTCCCGGACCAGGGAACGAGCCCGTGTCGGCAGGCGGACTCTCAACCACTGCGCCACCAGGGAAGCCCGGAAATTATTTTTTAATAACTTTTTAAACTGATTATAAAAGTGGTTCGTGTTCATTATAGAAAATTAGGTAACACACACAAACATAATGAATGAAATAAAGTAAACATATCTCCTAATCTTATCATCAGAATGAGGAACTTCTTAAATCTCTGCTTGGCCTGTGACTTCTCAAAGTATTTAATAATGGAACCAAGAAATTTATCAAAGATTTTGCTCATCTGCTCTTACTAATGATCAGTCAGTAAGTTGCTTTTCCAGGGTCATACAGAAAGCAGCCCTAATGAAGACTTTAGAATTACTTTTTCTTTACCAAGGCATAACTTAGGCTCTAAAAGATTTGACAGACTGTAATTTTTTTATACATGCTCTCTTTACTTTTTTTTTTTTTGGTCAAAATAGGGATTCTTCAGCCATTCTGTACTCACACTAAAAGTCAGCAATTCCAAACCTGGCTAGTCTGTATTTTTCCTCTTTTTATTTGTGCAAGTAAGATTTGAAAAATGCATGTGGGTTTTGAAACTCCTGCTGTGCCAGCCACAATTTCCCATAAAACAGGGAACATTTATTTGTGTATATGAAGTCCTGGACAGCAGTACTTGGTCAGACGTGAGACAGATGTATGTGTGCACAGCTGTTTGTGTTTAAGGACAGAATACAGACATAAATAAGGTTAGATATCCTTGGTTTGATGCTAGAACATTTTCATACACCATATTCAAAGGACTATCTGTCATAACTGAAAACAAGGGGAAATTTATCAGGAACAGAGCACAGACCCCTTCTCCAAAGCCAGGATAAACAAAACCAATATGGGCCTATGAAGCTATGGTCTTATAAAATAAACTTCATTGTACAAAAGAAAACCACCTTATTTATTCATAAAAATATTATCAGGTAGTACTGTCTTTTGTGAAGTTAAAGACTAGAGATATTTTTCTGGTTTGTCTGTAACTATCAAAATTGCTATTATGTGTAAAGCTAATAACACTAGAAAAGAAAGCTCCATGAAAGAACACAACTGCTGTCTTTGTCATTAAGTTTCCTTCCTCAGCTAAGACAGACTAACATCCTTTTCTTTTCCTATAAAAAAAGTTTGTATTGAAACAAAACTGAGACTTCTCTCTTTTTTTTTTTTTTTATTTTTGGCTGAGTGCGGGCTTTCTCTAGTTACGGCAAGCAGGGGCTACTCTTCATTGCAGTGCGAGGGCTTCTCATTGAAGTGCCTTCTTTTGTTGTGGAACATGGGCTCTAGGCGCAAGGGCTTCAGCAGTTGTGGCATACAGGCTTAGTTGCTCCCCTGCTCGTGGGATCTTCCTGGACCAGGGATCGAACCCATGTCCCCTACATCGGCAGGCGGATTCTTAACCACTGCACCACCAGGGAAGTTCCAAAACTGACACTTCTATAGTATATATCAGTGGCCAAATGATTCCCAAAAGATGTTTTCCTCTGCATGATACAAAAAGCACAGAATATAAAATGACAAATCTGAGACTCAAGGTCACAGAGATTTCTAGAGATTCCTATAATTTGTTTTATGGGGATGATGACCCTGAAGTTTGGGAAGTGTGCCTCATGAAAAAGGCTAACAGGGAATTTTGCTAATTCATTTCTTTATTCATTTTTATTCTAACTCTCTAGCTTAATCCAATTAAGAAACATTCACATTATGTGCTACCTGGATAAAATAATTTACTTTTAAAGCAAAATTCATTCAAATAAATTTTTCTAATAGGTGGTATAAATAATACTTATTTTCACACTATATCTGCCAAGATTTTTGCATCTCAAATGCTCCCTTTCCTCTCCCCAGGTCTTCCCTTCAAGAAAATCCCTTTAAAAGCTTAGAGCAGCCCTTCAAAGTAACTACACACTTTGTTTAGAAGGTACTCTTGTTTTGATGAAAATCCTAAAACAACTCCTTTAAAGGGTTTGTTTAAAAGAATCCAAGACACAGAGATATCCGTAGGACTGAAATGCTACACTTTATTTACACAAGTGTGGACTCTGAAGAAATGTTTTGTTTTGTTTTCTTGTCAACCCAATAAATCATATTGAGAATCATGGGTGACTTACAATGTTCAAGACACAAAGAAGACAACTTGGAGTAGTCCATCCTTTTAACCTCTGCTCTGATAACTCAGCCATCATTAGCTTAAGCCATATGATGAAAGCAGGAGATTAAAAGGTAGAATTGGCTGTTAGAATTTTTACCTATGTAACTAAAGTATTTTACACTGTGTCTAAAAGCAGATAACTTTGCTAAGATTTTACATGTCTTCAAAAATTGTAAAATCTTTCTAATACATATATGCAGCATTTGTTTAACATAATTTTGAGAATTACATATTTTGTGTCATCATATGTACAGAGAAATATAACAGGAAAACAATGAAAAGAGAATAAAATTATGAAGAAGTGAAAAGTCCTTTTTGAAATTAATACAAGAAGCAGTGTTAGAAAGAAGTTCATACCGTAAAACAAAATGTGTTTTTTATTGCCATGGATATATGGTAACATCGCAATTTGAAGGGCTAAAAATTACCTGAAGAGTTATATATTCTCAAGAGGAAACTTTTTAAGTTAAATTATATTTTGTATAAACTTCTTAAAAGTGTCTGTTCAAATTTTCTGACTTGATTATTTTATTCTCAGTCTATTTTTACTTGGAGTATAGTGTTAAGAATAAAGACTGAAGGCTACTAGCAGAGAAATAAAATTTGTGGATTTCCGAAGTAAAATACTGCTGTGAGTCACAGGAAAAATCATGCACTATATGTTGATGCAAAGATTTTTCCCAACACCTGCTTGTTGCCATGCCCGCCAGCACAACACCTACAGAACTGGATGACAGTGGCTTGTTTTCTTGTCAGTCCCTAACCTTGAACTGTGAGCTCTACCAGGGAAAACAGGACCATATCTCAAGTCATCCTTTTATACTACCCATTTGGGCAACGTTAGTTTTGTAGGAGAAAGAGCCATTTCTCCCATGTGAAAAATAAGAACAATACATTATAGTCCATCTGATGGTGTCACCATTCCCAAGGGGGGTCCATGTGGAAATTTTAGGCCCAGGCAGTCTTAACTTCTTCTTGGTATCACAGGACCATCATCACTTCATCCTGCTTCCATAAACATGTGTCCCAAATTCTCTTCTTTGGTCCATTCCAACACACACACGCACACACACACACACACACACCATTCACTCTAAGATTTCTGAGTCACCAAGCAGAATAACTAGATTAGTCACAGACTTCTCCCCACTGTGCCTGAGCAGCCTCTCTGAAGCCCACGTGTTGGTGTGTTTGTCTCTAGACTCCCATCAAGGGGCTACTTCCCCACCATGACCCCTCCGTGGCTTGGTTATCCAGCTCCTGGCCAATGAGATGTGAGTGTGATGGGAGACAGTGACCAAGAATTCTGCCCATCTCATTATAAATGGAATATTCCAAGCATGCAGAAAATTTTACATAATGACATAATGAATATCTGTATATAATCAACACTAGCCTTATTAAATCTCAATATTTTGCCATATCTGCTTCAGATCTCTTTATTTTTTGAAACATGAAGTAGAACAGATATGATTAAGCTCATCATGCCACCCACTTTGAACTCAGTCCACCTCTGCTCATGACATATATGAAGGTCAACATTGTTCCACATTTGGTGGGTATCATTTCCTCACATGGCTTTGTACCCTTACTATATCCTAAATACATCCATCAATATTGTGTAGTATTGACTTGCTTGTTTTACACACATATATTAGTATCATTTTTTACATTTAATTCTGCAACTCTTATTTCTTTCAACATTATATGTTTGAGATTTATATTGAATTTGAGTTACTTCTATGTCTATACTCAGAAATATATAATAATTTAGAACCTAAAATGTGCTTTTCATAATGTTTATGCATTCTAGAAAAAATACACTCATTGTAAATAACTAAATCCCCAAAATATTGCATAGGCCTACAAAAGCACTTCAAAAGTATGTCTTATTGCAAAATTAAACCCCATGTTTACCCATTTGCCCGTAGACAAACAATTACTTTATAGGAAACTTCCTCAAAAATGAACAAATTAGTTGACATATGAGACTGCATGGCATACTCATTCCTTACTTATAAGATACCAAGATTCTGTATAACTTCCAATATTCATCATAATGATTTATAAAAGATAATTATTTCAACAAAAATTTTATTATTATTATGGGTTTTTTTTTTGCGGTACACGGGTCTCTCACTGGTGTGGCCTCTCCCGTTGCGGAGCACAGGCTCTGGACGCGCAGGCTCAGTGGCCATGGCTCACGGGCCCAGCCACTCCGCGGCATGTGGGATCTTCCCGGACCGGGACACGAACCCGTGTCCCCTGCATCGGCAGGCGGACTCTCAACCACTGCGCCACCAGGGAAGCCCCAAAAATGATTTTTTAAGTGAACAGGAAAAGGAGAAACTAAAAACATATGCATACACGTTTATGCTATTAATAGTTGGAATGAAATACATTGACAATATTAATTTTAATTATTGAAATGCTGTCTGATACAGAAAAATATAATGAACTTACCTCAATTTATGTTAAAGATTATAGCAAATATTTTTTTTAAAAAAAAAATAAGTAGCATACTGCTTAGATTTTCGGAATCAATTGTAAAACAACCACAAGAGGGAGCCTTGAGTGAAAAATACATCGAGTCACACAATTTGTTCCTAAATTAGTGATACAATGATGGTAAAGAACCAGACATAAGAAGATGGTAGTGAACAGAAAGTGGAATATTGAACATGCTGATTTGTAAACTCCATTAATGTGCTATCTAAAAATATATTGTTAATTTCTAACCGACAATATTTGTTAAATAGGCTTATACCATCCCTTTAACTTGTATATTACTATATTATATCAATGTACTATTAGCAACAGCAATAACAATAAAAGCTACATCTTATTGAGCTTTTAATGTATGCCAGACACTATAGATAGCGTCTGATAGTATACACATGAGGGGCTCCCTGGTGGTGCAGTGGTTAAGAATCTGCCTGCCAATGCAGGGGGCATGGGTTCAAGCCCTGGTTCCGGGAAGATCCCATATGGTCCGGAGCAACCAAGCACTTGAGCCACAACTACTGAAGCCCATGAGCCCTAGAGCCCATGCTCTGCAACAAGAGAAGCCACCGCAATAGAAGCCCACGCAATGCAACGAAGAGTAGCCCCCGCTCCCCGCAACTAGAGAAAGCCCACACAGAGCAATGAAGACCCAATGCAGCCAAAAATAAATAAATAAATTTTAAAAATAAAATAAAATTTTAACTGATACATATATAAGACAACAAGTATTTTGAATTTCAGATAAACAACAAATAATTTTTAATATAAGTACATCCCATGCAGAATTTGGGACCTACATATACTAATTATTTGCTGTTTATCTGAAATTTATATTGACCTGGCATCCTGTGTTTTAACTGACAGCCTTACTCTAAAACTGATCCAGAGTCTTAACTCTCTGTTATTTGACTCTCCAGAACTAGAAACTCTGCCTTGGATGAAGAAAAGGACAGCCACTATTTTGCTTGTCTAGACAAGTGAAGGTCAGTGGTCTGGGTCTCGTTGCCCCTTCAGCATCATCCAATAGTTCAGTGGTTCCCAAATTTTAGTGGGTGTAAATACCATCTAATGTGTTTACTGTAAATACAAGTTCTCCAACAGCCTTTGGCTAGGCCTAGAAGTGTACAATTTTAACAAGACTCCAGATGTTTCTGATGTAGGCAGTCCTTGGCTTGTTCCCTGAGAAACAGTGAAATAGCTGGCTTACTCAAGAAAAATGTAATGATACTGGAAAATGTGCTAGAAAAAGTAAAAATCATTTTAGGGGCAAGGTGGACCACCCTATGAAGTCTGACTAAAATTATTAGAAATGCAGTCTGAAAAAATATAAGCTGAAGAAAGATCTAATTGAACATCATGTTGTCATGACACGCAGCAGTCAATAATATTTTTTTAATGGAGTAACCAATTAAACCCAATGTGCATTTGATAGGCTACTACTGTTCTTCTGGACACTGGCCACGGGAATTAAGGCTGATATCCTTGAACATGCAATATATATCAAAATTTAATATTTCCTTTTCTCCACTACTAAATTACTCATTTCCGTGCAAAGTCTTCTCTTTTTAGGTAGGCCATTCAGGGCAGATGATTCAATTATTCTGACCTTCTTCCAGAGTTTGAATTACTTACTGATCCTGAGAACCTTCATGCAGATTAAGAAATTAAAATGAGAACCAATTTAAGTAAATGAGTGCAATTAAATGTTTTTCTGCTAAATGTTATAAAGGAGCTCAAATCCCAAGAAATCTTAGAAAGATATCATTAAATTATTTTAAGATTTCATCTGTCCACACTCCTTTAAATGTTGCCTGCAGGCATTCTGGTATCTATCTTTTTAACCCTTTTTGTGTTTTCAGTAAGGTAATAACAATGAGGGCAAGAACCAGAGAAGACATGTTAAACATGGAGAGGAAAGAGCAAATACTAAAGACTTTTTTTTTTTTTTTTTTGCAGTACGCGGGCCTCTCACTGTTGTGGCCTCTGCCGTTGTGGAGCACAGGCTCCGGCCGCGCAGGCTCAGCGGCCATGGCTCACGGGCCCAGCCGCTCCGCGGCATGTGGGATCTTCCCGGACCGGGGCACGAACCCGTGTCCCCTGCATCGGCAGGCGGACTCTCAACCACTGTGCCACCAGGGAAGCCCTAAAGACATTTTAATGGTAGAATTAATACCACTTGGAAATTTATTCAATATGTAGAATGAGTACAATATCAATTTTTCTCTATTATGGCCATTATGATCATTTTATTAGTAATTCTATCTTACTAAGTAGTATGACATGCGTGTTCTTGGTACCTATTGGACTGTGAAGAATTCATTTTCTTGTTTTCTTTAATTAGGGGGTGGCTAGATGATGGCTATTCTTTTAAGATGTTCGCTTCCAGCAACAGTCCCACTGCCCCTGTTTTGCTGTTTTATCCCTCCTAAGAAGAACTGAATGCCACCAGTAGACAATAATTGATCAAGACATTTACATGAATAATCTTAATTTTCTATATTATCCAAATAATTTTCTCAAGTTGTGTATACTGAAAGATAATGTTAAATAGGCTTGGACTTGCAGTAAATCTCAGAGCCGTGGCTCAGTTAACTAGGCACAGCGAATCTCCAGAGATGATGAGGTGTGAATTATTTCCCAACCATAGTAGACACTGAAACCCTTTTTTTCTGAGGATCCTGTCATGGACTTGATGTTCCATCAAATACACACACACACACACACACACACACACACACACACACTCACTCACTTAAAACTATGTATTCTGTCTATGTCAACATGTTTCGGACTTAACAGCAGGAGACTTGCATAGCTGTTTTTATTCCTCCACAAAGACATTTTGTTATATGTCATCTGCTTTTCTCTGGATAGCTGAGTTGCTGGGTAAATGGCATGGTGCTGTTCTCTTCTTGCTAGGAATTATATGGTTCCATCAGTAGATAACATGTGTAATCCCACCGACCTAGAGAATTCTGGGTTCTTTGAATTTCCACATGAAATTTTTAATTGGCTTATCAATTTCTTTAAAAATGCTTGTTCAGATTTTGAGTAGGATTGCATTGAATCTACATATTGGTTTAAGGAAGATTGCCAGGTTAACAAAATTGAATCTTCCAATTCATGAACATGGTCTTGCAATTTATGAAAATATCCCTCCACTTGTTTAAGTCATCTTTATTTCATAGTTTATTTTTCAGTTCTAAAATTTCCATTTGGTTCTCTCTTTTTTTTTTTTTTTGGCTGAATTTCCATTTCTCCATTGAGACTTTTACCCCCTGAAAACATGTCTTTCAGGTTTTCTTCTGTTTTGGGTTTTGTTTTGTTTTACTTTATTGAGGATAGTTATAATATCACTTTAAAATCCTTGCCTGAAAATTTCAACATGTAATTCATCTTAGGTTCAGACTGGATGAATTCTTTTTCTCTTGAAAATGTGTTTTTTCCTTGGTTTTTCACATTTTGGGTAATCTTCAGTGTATCCTGGGCTTTATGAATTTTAAGTTGTGGGGATTGTGAATTCTGTTCTTTTTCCCTGATGAACATTTGCTTTTAGCAAATAATTTTCTCCACTAGGCTTGAACTTCAAACACTGCTGGATTTCTTGAATGGCCTCTCTCATCTCAGTTCAGGTCTTTTGCCTTTAGCTGGGCTGCCTTTGGCTCTGCTTCACGCATGCATTGTTCACGTGTCAGTCAAAAATGTAGGCAGACAGAATCTGGGGATCCACATTTTGGCTCTTATCCTTGTGAGGTTTACCCAGTCTCTTCAGTGGATCAGCTTTTGTGGCTACGTGTTTCTAATTTCACTGGCCAGAAGGTCTGGGTCTTTCCACATGAGCCCCAACTCCTTCTGTGTGTATCTCCTGGACTGCACTTAGCTCAGGATAAGAGCTGCAGAGAGGGAAATTTACTTAAAGAGAATGCCCTCTGTTCTCTCCTTCAAGCGAGCATAGACTCCCCATTAGGTCTGTCTTCCCCTCACTGCCCAGTACCTTCAGGTAACTGTTTTATGTGTTACTTCCAGGTTTTAAATTTTCCTGCAGATTTTATTTCTAGTAGGGTCTTAGTCCAGCACTCCAAGAAATAGAACTCCCTACCTAAAAATCTGTTCTTCCAAACTACAAAGACACCATCGAATCCACGAATTCATCTTGGATTTGTTTGACATACCATCTCTACCCCACTAAAGACAACTCCCTTAATTTCTGGTGAGTCCGACATGCCTATTTTCTCTCAATTATTCAGTGATGGTCATTCTTGAACATCTAGATTCCAATAATTATTTATGTTGTCATGATATTACACTTTCCTTCATCAGTATGGTCATCAAATGGTAAAGTTCAAAGTAATAAACTCCTGGTCATTGTTTTCATAAGACTCAAAAAAAAAAAAAAAAAAGAATAGGAGGGAAGCTGTATAGGTTTGACTGCAGCGAGTTTTAGGAAGTTGCACAGGATCTATTTTCTCATGCTGCCCTGAAACTTTAGCTCTGATTTAGGTGTAGAGCCTGCTCTGACAAGTTTCCTCTTGAAGTCAATTTTTATCTCTCTTTTTATTTGGTGGATTCAACCAACTTACTCATTGCATATTTATTTTGTAAACTTTTACTTCTCCCTCCTAAATGTATTTTTTTCTCTGCTACTTATCTCTATTTCCTCTGTTTTCTTCTCTTTTAATGGGCCACCCACAAAGCCAGTAGCGTACCTTTGATATAACTTCCTAACTGAGCAGTTTTTGAATCCCTCTTTCGTTCTCAAATCTCTACCCATTATGGCAGAGACAGGTTACAGAAATCTACATTTCTTTCCTTCCTTGACATCATCCATTTTCCTCCAACAACTGACTTAGAGTTGTTCTTGAAATAGTGTAAATATTTGCTTAGGATTTTATCCTAATATCCCACTCTATGAGACAGTCGTGCTGATAAAACAGCAGGGACATGTCACAGAGAATTTTCTACATTCTACAACTTAACAACTAAAGGGAATCTTTATTTAATCAAAATTTTTATATGTCTTATTTCCACTCATAAAAAACACTGAATTTCTCAGGGCCCTTATTTGCATTTCCATTTCCTTTACACTGATGATGCCTTGAATTCTTAACTAGACCTCATCAGAAAAGTCATCTTCCCTTGAGTATGAGTAACAAATGGATTATACCTCTTAGACATACTCTAGATTTCCCAACAGTTTCAGAATGAAACAGGTCACTGCCAGGGCCATTATCCTGGAGTATCCAAAATCACACAGGTAATCAAGGAGGTCACACAAGTTACAAATCAGCCATCAATAATTATTTTTAATTTTTTTTTTTACCTGTAGGTTAAAATAAAGATAATTTGCAGTTCTATACGAATATAAGAGTACTTACTCTGTGCTAGACACTGTTCAAGCACTTTACTAATGATACTTGAAATATATACTCAAAGGGGAAACTAATAGTAGGTTGGAATTAAAAACTTGGGCTGTTTTAGTAAGATCTGGGAATTAGTGAGGTGGGGCTGGGTAAGATGGCAGAAGTAAAATAAAGTTCTCCTACCTCAATGAGGGAGTGTGGGAAAATAAAAATGTGCTAAAGGTCTTATCTTGATGAGGAGATGCACAGCTGGGAATAAGAATGCCTTCGTGTGTTGGGCAGTGGGTCAGTATCATATTTTTGTTGAAGAGTGGAGAAATATGTGTTTGATCACGAGCATCAGAAAAGGAAAGGTGTTTCTGGGAAATTGACCTTCACTGCAGGCATGTAGCCAGAGTCTGCAGAACAGGCTGGTCAGGAAGGGTGGTGGGCGTTCAGGACCCAACCCTTTACAAGGAATTCCTCACACCTGGTCAGAGCCTTGCTCTCTGTGGGTGGCATCATTCACAGCTGTACACAATCTAAACATGCTAGCATCTTTTATGAGCTGCTTCTGATGGAACACAAGCACATAAAAATATTGTGACCTAACGAAATTGCCTTGCTTTGAACTCTGGGCAAAGTTGTAGACATTGCTGGCATTTCTTGATGTCAGTTGGATTACGCTTTCTAGCATTCTTTCTTAATTGGTTTTCATTGGACTGAGACATACTGATGATTACAGTGTTCTTAATAATTGTGCCTACAATTGTCTAGAAGTCTTTAAGAAACTAGAGCACACTACTAAAACTGCTTGAGGTAAAATTTAAAAATGACTTTAATAACTGTGAACATGAAAAGCTAGAAGGAGGGAGTTTTAGGTAAAATCTGAAGTTTTATTTGTCTCTAATGTCCATTTCATATCCCTTGCCTATTGAACTGGATGATCTCTGAGCTATCACGCATTCTGTTCTTGTGTAGTGTTTGGAGTGCCCTTGGAGAGGGTTGGGATTTCCTTTTTACTTTTCATACAAAATTAGCACCACTTCATGGAAACGGCACACTTACGTGCAACTCCAGCGTTATTGTAAAGGGAAATGGAGAATTCAAAATTGGGGAAAGCACTAATTTGAACACATTGTTCGATATGTCTATTTTAAGACAGGCATATTTAGTGGAAAGAGGGGAAATGTATTAATAAGTTCTTACATTATCGCAAAGTAAAAAAGACACTCGAATTGGAAGTAGCAGCATGACTTATGAACTTCTGGGAAAAGGGAGCTAATTGGACAGTTCAGCTTGTGATAGGCTACATGTCAGTGAGGATGCTTTACAAAAACAAAAAATATAAAGTACACTCGAGAAAAGTCATACCTACTGATGAGAGTGAAGGGATCGATGCCCAATGTCTACTAAAAGTAGAGAAGGTTCAGAGAACAAATCATTTCATTAATAACAATGATCAAATATTTTGATATGTTTAATTGATATATCCTCTTCCTTATAATTCTGGTTGAGAAGTGAAAGATAATAAGGAAACTAAGAACCAAAGGAGGAAAGAAAGAAAAAGGAAAAGAAGGAAAGAAAAAGAGAAGAAAAGTGTTGCTGAGTTGACACAGATGTCATTTGGGGTCCTGGAATGGGTAACAAGAACAGTCTTCAGACAAGCTGAAGCCTGAGTCTGTTGAGTAGTACTCTGGGTTTTGGGGAAATTGATCTTTGTTTTGCCCAATATCTCAGTAAACATTCTGGAATGTGCTGGAATTGTTTATATCAGCCACTTTCTTCTGATGAGCAGGCCAGTTTTCAGGACAGCCAGATGTGAGGGAGATCAAGGAAGAAAGCCCTTGTGAGAATTACAAAAGGAGCTTCTCCTGGCTGGTAGAATCTTCACTCCTTGTGAGTGATATCATTCACATTCCTTAGCTTTTGTCATTGAAGACATTTTACATCCACTTCTCTTGACATCTCTCAGTCAATAATACCATTACCTCATTGTAACAAACATGATAAATTGTAACTGTTAGTAGAATAGACAGCAGAATTCACTTCTAAATTAACAACTGGATTTTTTTTTTTTAAATAGCGAAGTCAAGTACACAGAATACACAGAGAGCAGAAATAAGATCAAATATATTATTTAGAAAATTAAAAGTGATCAAGATTAATTCCCCTCTTAAAAGACTTGAGAATAGGGGATTAGGAAAAAAGTAGGAGAGTAGGAAAAAAGTTATAACAAAATATTTTTAAAAACCAACCTCCTCCCTTTAATGTATAGGTGCATGTGTATGTGTACATGCATATGTATGAAGAGAGTGGGCATGAGAGAGAAAGATGTTGCTTGCAAATATTAGACAATTGACAGTTTTAAAATTTTACTGGTATAGATGCAAAATCAGTTCATTATTTCGCCACAAACAAACCTAGATGAAATCAAAATAGTAGAGATTTTACAGACTACATTTTTTATCATAAATCAATTAAATAAAATATAAACAGGTAATGGGGAAACTTGATTATATGGTACAATATGGAAATTAAGAATTATCTTTCTAAAGAAACTCTAAATCACAAGTTAAAAACAAAAATTACAAAACTATACACAGAAAAAAGAAAACATTATACCAAAATCTCCAGAGACAGCTAAAACTGTATCAAATTTAAGGAAGGAATACAGTGTAAAAATTAGGGAAAGACTAGCAAAATTAACCAAAAGAAAATACATAGACAAAAATCAATATCAAAACTTGGAAAATGAGAAATAGGAATGAAAATATTTAAGAAAGTATAGATATACTCAACTGCATTATTTGAGAAGGCCAGTTAGAAAACAAAAATTTCTAGCAAGCTTGATTAAGGGAAATATGCAGAAAGAAAAATCATACAAGTTTAGAAATGAGAAGACATAATACAGTTAATACTATGAGAGTTAGGAAAGAATATCATCTACAATCTATAATAGGCATTTTTAAGACCCAGAGGAAATTGATGATTTCTTTGCAAAATATAAAAATTGACCAAAGAAGAGGTAGAATGCTTGCATAAACTGAAGGGATTTAAAATGTGTGGCAGTTTCCTTACTCTACATATATCTATACCCTGGTCATTATGTATTTTTTTACCTCTTGACTTTGCACTTGACCATAAGACTTTCTTTAACCAATAATATATGGGTGAAGGGCAAGTATGCCTGTCTGAGTCTAACCTTTCAGAGGCTTCAGGTGTTTCTGCCCTCTCTCTTTGCCTCTGACACAGTCATGAAAAGGATATGGAGAAAAATAAGAAAAATAATTATAAGCTAGTTCCAAATATTTTTCTTTGGCTCATTAATTTTTAAATAATTCCTCTTATTTGATAACTTAGGGGAGATCTTTTTTTCAGTTGTTTAAGAATTTGCAGTCTAATGATAGCAAGTTCTAGTTTTGTTTCAAAGTTAGAATTTCTGATTTGTCTGCAACTTCTTTGATTTTATCATGTATATAGAGGTTCTGATTCAGAGATAGTCATATAAAAACAAGTTCTGTTATGTCATATTCCATTTGGTTAGAAGGTATTTGAAATAAAATAAAAATTATTCTTGGAAAAAAAAAGGATATACCTCTATAGCCACCTCTCCAAGGAAGATGGTACAGAGGTGCCAGCCAAGCCCAGCAGAAGTCAGTCTGTAGACAAGTAAGCAAGGTCAGTGCAGATGAGCAGAGCTGTTACAGATAATCTGCAGACCTGTAGGAATAAAACACAGCTGTTAAATCTTCGAGTTTTAGTTTGGTTTATTATGCAAACAACCCTGAGTAAAAGCAAGCACATACCAATGTTATGAAAGTTCTTCCATCATAATTAGGGCACAAATACAAGAAGGTTTCACAGCTGATTTTTCTCTAATCTTAAGAACAGGTAATTTCAGGATATACTGGATCTTTCCCTGACTATAGTAATAGGATGTAAAGATTCTTAGTTCATTTATCAAACCAGACACCTTATTACCAAAACTTGATATAGTACCAATAAAAGAGGAAGGGACAGAGAGACAGTGAAAGAGATATAAATAGAGAAAGGCAGAGAGAGAAAGGGGAGGGAAGAGAGAGAAAACTATAGACTAATCTCATTATTAAATACACAGTGAAATTCATAAACACTACCTTAGTTTAAAAATCTAATTAATAACTCACAAAATTACCGTTCAACTGACAAAGAACAGTTTGTCAAGGAATACAATTTTAGTTCAATTCTCTCTTCTGCTTCTGGCATACCATTCTACATTTATTAGACTGACTGATAATGTCCTACAGCTTTTGAATACTCTATTCTATTCTTTTCACTCTTTTTTTTCTTTTTGTGTTTCAGTTTGGGTAATATCTTTTGACCTATCTTCATGTCCTCTTATGCTTTCCTTAGCTTGTTGAGTCTGCCAGTGGGCCCATCAAAGGCATTCCTCTTTCCTGTTATCATGCTTTTCATTGCTAGAGTTTCCATTTGATTTTATTTTGATAAATGTACCATGTGTTCTTGAAAAAATTGTGGTTATGTTGCTGTTGGAAGGTATATTCTATGCGTGTTCATTACATCTTCCGTATCTTCCAGATCCAGTTGAGAAAGGTGTGTTAGAGTCTCCCACTAAGATTGCAAATTTGTCTGTTCCTTTCTTTTGAAACTATAATTGGATGCATCCAGATTTTACTGGCCGATATCATTATGAAATATTCTTCTTAATCTTCAATAATGCTCCGTGCCTTAAAGTTTACATTTTCTTTTATAGGAATAGTCACATCAGCTTTCTTTTGGTTAGTGTTTGTAAGGTATAGTTTTTTTTCCCTTTCATTGTCTTTTTGAACTTTCTGTGTACTTGTATTTAAGAGGCCTCTTGTAAGCTGCCTGTAATAATCTTTGGTTCTTTATCCAGTCTGACAAACTTATTCTTTCACTTGGAACTATGTAGTCCATTTGCTGATAGACATGCAGATATATCTCCCACATCTTCAAGAAAGGCCTGCGGCCCTGCCGTAGGGAGCGTTACCAGCAGACTGCCTCCATTGTCAGCTCCCTCAGGGTCTGCCTCAAGTGCAGGGGAGCACTGCACCCCAAGTCTCCCTGCTTTGTCCAGTGCTGCATGCATTTGGGGATTGAGCAAGTTGTAAAGGCCTGGCCATTTCAACACAACATAAGACAACTCCTGTTCCTCTGCCCCATTCTCCTCCCTTTGGGTCTTTCCTTTTTCCTAAGGCGTGGCCTAGGATGGAAGCCTGACAGACCTCTGTCACCTCAACCCTGAATGAGACCTAGCTCTGCTCTTCAGAGTTTCCAGACATCCTTCTAAATCTGTCAAGTGTCTTGAGGGGGAGGCCTGTGGAATTCTTGGAGGCTGGTCTCTGTTTCCTCAGCCCTACAACACTAGGATACATTCATTCTGCCTTTAAGGCCTTTAGGACTAGCTCCTGGCCTTCTAAACAGAGCAGAATTTAGCAAATATGCTCTGGGGGGGAAAAAAAAACAGTGAATTTGAGTCATCTCAATTTTCTAACTCGTCACACCAGACCCCTAAGCCAACAGCTTTGCTGATCTCTATTTTCCATAGCGGGGGCTCTCTCTGCTTGGGAAACTCCAAAGTTTGCCTGTGGCCATGCTCAGAATCAGCAAAATCTCCAAGCAGAAACAAAGAAAACAGCTAGAGATCTTCCGCTCAGCTCAGGAAGCTTCCTCCTCTTTGGGATTTCAGTTGTTCTAATAATGCTTACTTAGCTGTTCTGACGCCTTTAAAAATAGGGTTTAAAAAAAATTATCCAGCTTTTCTAGTTGTTACAGTGGGGACATTGGTTTGCCATAGCATCCCACCAAAGTGGAAGACTCAGTTATCTCTTAAACCTTCTTTTAGTCTTCTCCTTCTTTGTGCATTCAGCTGACACATCCCATTGATTCCATTTCTGCAGTTTGCTTGGATCTTCTGTCTTTTTCTTTCCATGGCCACCACTTTAGTTTGGTTACTCCAGGGTGATTCCAACATCACTAGTCTCTCCTGCACATCCCACTAGACTTCTCTGTAGACTAAACATTGGTAGGCACAGCTCTAATGATACTTATTTCCAGCTAGAATTCTTCCATGGCTTTTTGCCACAATTGAATGTCAAGTTTTTGTCCCAAGTTATTTCTTGTTTTATGATTCCTATTGCTTATGCTTCACGCAAACCAGACTATTTAGTGCTCCATTAACATACCCCGAAAATCAGCACTACTTGCCCTTTGTCCAAGTTATACTTAGTCATTTTCCCTTTAAACATCTGCTTTAGAAATACTACCCGTGATTCAAGTTACCATTTCAATGCTGCCTCTTTCTACAAGATCTCATGAGTTTGCCTCCTCTACATCTTCCTGTTATGTAGATTTAACTTGTCTTTTGGTGCTTCCTAAATTCTCAACATTATATTGATTTGGGTATCACCACTGCTAAAATGTAAAATTTCGAAGTCAGGGACCTAATTGTACTATCTGGTAAAATATACACTTATTAAGCACATTTTGCTCAACAAAGAATAATAAAATAAACATTGGCAAATGAATAAAAGAGTGAGTCACATAAATGATCAAAAATGAGCCGATGACAAATTGTGTACAGATTTTCTAGTGTAGGGACCTCTTCTCTCCCTTTTTCACTGTTTTTCACCATATTTCTGCAATATTCGGTGGTGGGGGGGATATTCAGATTACCTGTAATGATTGCTTGGACCAAAGTCAACCTCCTCCTTGCCTTTTCTTTGTTAGCTTCAAAGCCATTGTACAGAGAGAGATAATTTGGAGCAAGTACAAAATATTCCACAAAGCAGCATAAAATGTTTATCTTAATTTACAGTCAATCTTAAAGTATAAAAATTCAGTGTTTGTCCACAAAGTGCTTTCAGCACCTCAGAAGGATAACAGAACCCAAATCCAAAGTGCCATTGTGTTGTTATCTTCAGTTTCTCACGTTATGAGGTCATGCTTATTACTCATGTAGTTGGATACTTTACATTTCTTCCAAATCCTTCCCAGAAACAGCCCCACCCTAAATAAAACTGTTCAAAGTGAAGACCCTTAGTTTTAAAGTATAAATAAGTAAATGATGAAACTTGGTAAAATGATCTTTTAAACCTCATTTGGAACAAAAGAGCATCAACGAGAAACAATAAATGATGCAGAGAAACATTTATTTCTGCATCAGCTAAACTCCTTTCTCTATCGCCTGCAAAGGATCAACTGTCATGTTCTATAAAACTCTGTGAGTCATATGAGTTTCCAACAAGCACTTATCATTGGCTGTCATAGACTGATGTGGACTTGAAGTTGGGGAAAACAAGCACAAAGGTCTCAAGCTTGAAATATTAATAATATAGTTGAAAGAGATTATAGCAGGAAGTCCTTCTCCCATCATTGAATAATCTGATATAAGCTATTTTGGTTGTATCTACATAAGAAAAAATAAAACTATTTAAATCAGTAAATCTGATTTTTAACATGGGCAAATTAATAGCTAATTGAAGCTGTGTAGTCTGTACTTAATACATGTAATTATGTAAATAAAACAATAGGTATGTTGTGATATGCATAATTTTAAATCCAGCGCTCTCTATCTCTATACTCCAGGATTAAATTGAAAAGTAGCTGAGGATAAACAGCAAGGTCAAGGGTATGGACTCTGAAACCAGACTGCCTAGGTTCAAACCCCAGCTCAACAATTAATTATGTAGCCTTAAGCAAGTTAATTAAAATCAAGTTTCCCATAGATTGCTTACCTTGATAGGAGTGTTGGTTACTGGGTGTAAAAATTTGTCAAACCCCATTTAACTGAACACTTAAAAATCTGTGGATATTATTTTATATAAATTACATCTCAATTAAAAGGGAACAAAATTGTTTAAAAACCATTTCTATAAGAAGGGAAGGGCTTCCCTGGTGGCGCAGTGGTTGAGAGTCCGCCTGCCGATGCAGGGGACACGGGTTCGTGCCCCGGACCAGGAAGATCCCACATGCCGCGGAGCGGCTGGGCCCGTGAGCCATGGCCACTGAGCCTGCGCGTCCAGAGCCTGTGCTCCGCAACGGGAGAGGCCACAACAGTGAGAGGCCCGAGTACTGCAAAAAAAAAAACAAAAAAAACCCCACACACACATACACAAAAAAAGGGAAAGAAAATCACTCTGCTTATCACATGTTTGTCGTATGTCTTAAATAAGACTGCATACAAAATGCCACAGAAATCATAACTATTATCATTTGAATAAGTGATCAAAATTTTGCAAGGTAAATATTGCCGCCTTTTTTTGTTTTGAACTAATGAAGGAACAGTCTAGAAATGTGTACTAACTTGCCAAAAATTTGAAGCAGAGCATTAAATCTTGGTCTGCTGAAGGTCCGAGTTTTCTCCACTCTAAGAGAAAATTACAGTGTGGACTTTTTAAAAGAAGTTTAGCTGGATTGAATGAACAGTTAAGTGTAGATTCTGCTTTTTCTTGTAGTTTAACCATGGGAAAAGAGCTCAAAGTTTCAAATGTTTTAGTTTAAAATATTCTGTTCACAGAAAATTTTAGTTTGAAAATTTGCGATTGTAAATCTTATAATAGGGTATAATAGGGAGGGATAGTAACATTATGGAAGATGGGAACTTCATTCTTCCTTTCTGCTACTTGCTAAGGGAATATTTCGTTGTTTCAAATATGTTTAGAACTGTTACTTTTCAGACTGACAGCCTAATCGTTGATACTTCCAAACAGATAAAGAGACTCTATCTCTTCCTCAGGCATGTGGAGAAATATACATAAACATATGACATTGGCTGCAAACATGTTGGTTATATGGTTTGAATAAAAAGAAAACCACCATGAACTATATGGTGGCTTTCCAAATGACACATTGTAGGTTTCATCTAAAATTATTTATAATTCCTATATAAAATATTGCTATAAAAAGTGTTTCCAAATTTCTGCTAAAGCACAGGTGAAGTTAGCTCCACTTTTTAGCTCATCGTCTCTTGCCATATGATGAATGTAATCTTAAGAATTAAGTAACATTTTAAATAATAAACCATCAACTTTGATTCTATATAAGTATTGTGAATTCATTCATATCTTATGATTCGTTCTATTTTTTGAAATTCTAACATTTTATAGAAATTGTGTAAAAGGTTTGACTGTTTTTGGGGAAACGTCAGTTAAAATACTTTTTATATAGCTGCATCTTAATATAAAAAATCATTATGCTTCCTTTATTCATTTATTAAAATACTACTAGCAATCACATTCAGAAAGAAAAAACCTGCTCTGTGATTGGTATACAAAGGCATCCGCAAAGAACTTTCAGTTTAGTGAGGGGAAATACAATTTACACTGAAGTGATTATCATAAAAATCATAAAAATCAATATTTAAGGACACTGTTTAACCCAAGAGCAGTGGGAGCAAAGCAAGAAAGATATTTCTGAAAAGGCAACTTATTCTGAATAAAGTTTAGATTTGAAAATCTTACCTTTGATACAATAAGGATATAGTAGATTTAACAGAGGGTGACCTGGAGAGAGGAACTAAAATAAGCAAAGACACAAGAATACAGGAGCAGAAACCCAAGGGTAGAAAAATAAACTAGAAGATTAATAGCAATTGGTTTAACTACACAGTTCAGGTAGTAGAGAAATGGGAGATAAGTATCTGAAAGGATGGTTGGAGCCAGATTTTGAAGGTCTGAGAATGCTAAGATAAAGAGTTTGGGCTTTTATTCCCCAGCCTCTGAAATCCTGGTTTAAGCATTGTTCTAAGCAGTGATTCTCAAAGTGTTGTCTAGGGAACCCTGGGGAGCCTTTTAGAGTCCATGAGGTCAAACTATCTTCATAATAATACTAAGATATTAATATCATTCTCATTGCCTCACAGGTTTACTGTGGAGTTTCCCATGGTGTGTTACATCACAAAAGATTAAATACAGAAGCAGATGTAAGAATCCAGGTGTCTCCTCTTGAGCCAGACGTTAAAGATGTTTATAAAACATAAACCCATGCCATTTTTCTCAATAACAGTGCTTTGTTTTGGAGAATATAGTTATTTTTTATAAGACTATATAACTTACATTAACATGTAATGGCTTATTAAACTTATTTTATAGTAAATTAATAAATATTTTTAAAGTTCTCAGTTTTATTTCTGATATATAAATATATAGTATCAGTAGATATAACTCATCTAAATAAAAGCTCTTAGGAGTCTTCACCAATTTTTAAGAGTTTAAAGAGGTCCTGAAATAAAAGGTTTGAGAACCATTGTTGTAACAGTACCTTGGACGTGATACAGATTTTATCATGGCCTCTAGAGGACACATCCAGCCATGTCGTAAATGTGGGGAAATCTGATTCAGTCACCAAAATAAAAGGACATGATTTTTAAAAATTTTTAGTAGCCCAGTAAATCCAAGAATGTCATTTCAACATGTAATCAATGTAAAACTTGTTGAGATATCATGAATTCAAAAGAACATCATTTGAAATTCCACCGTCAATTCTTCTTGAGACTTCACTGAAGCTCTTCTATCAGCAGTGCCATATCCAGGTGCGGCTTGGTTGGCTCGGGCCACGGTGTCCCGAGGTCTCCCTGCTTCAAATCACCTGGGCAACAGGCTTCTAAGGAAGATTCCTGGCTCTTACCCAGAGCTTCCAATCATCTTTTGTGGAAGATCCCATCTGCATTCAATCAAGAGTCCCACATTGATCTTAGGAGCACTGCCATTTAAAATTCTTGTTTTAGGATATTTATGGTGTACTTAACAAGTTTACAAAGAAGCATCAAAAAATGGTGGTTAGGGCTTCCCTGGTGGCGCAGTGGTTGGGAGTCCGCCTGCCGATGCAGGGGACGCGGGTTCGTGCCCCGGTCCGGGAGGATCCCCCATGCCGCGGAGCGGCTGGGCCCGTGAGCCATGGCCGCTGGGCCTGGGCGTCTGGAGCCTGTGCTCCGCAACGGGAGAGGCCGTAGCAGTGAGAGGCCCGCGTAACGCAAAAAAAAAAAAAAATGGTGGTTAAACCTCACATGGAGTCAGACATTTCACTCAGCTGGAATTTCAGTCGCCACTGACATAGGTGTTTTTTCCACTAGAAGGTATCTTGTTTTCAGGCAAAAATTGAGAAACCCTGACGTTTACAGAACTTGTCCAGAGAAAAAGAATTACTCATGGGTCCCTAGTGAGAGCTAAATTCATCAGACACCACTCTGCCCTCATGGAAGAGTAAAGTGTGGATTAAACCTGAGCGTCTGAGACTTTAAGGTACAAGAGAATTACCAAAGATTGCAAAGCCTAAAATATTTATTATCTGATCATTTACAGAAAAAATTTGCTGTCTCCTGCTCTAAATCAGTGCTTTTTAAACTTTAACAAATTAATCTTTCAGGGATCTTGTTAAAATGCAGATTCAGATTTGGTGGATCTGGAGTCAAGATTCTTATTTCTAATCAGCTCCCAGGAGATGCTGCTGGCCCACTGGCCACCTCAGAGCAGGTCTGAAATGCAGGACCTCAGGCCCCAACCTGCAGTCGCACTGAATTGGAAGCTACATTTCACCAGGATCCATGGATGACCCTCATGATTACACCAGAAGCACTGAAGCAGATTACAAAAAAAGAGTGTGACCTTTGACTTCAGACAAAGCAGAATCGTAATCCCTCTCTCTCATTAGGCATGGGGATGTCTGCATGCAACTCAAGCTCTCCAAATCCCCCTTTTTTCACCTCTAAAGTGGGGACAAGAATATTTTGTTCACCCACCTCATAACTGTTATGAAAGTCAAATATGACAATGGAAACAATTTATAAATAACACTAACACATACTGAAGGTTTACTATATGCAAGCCATTATGGCAAATAATTTATAAATAAAGAGACTGAGGTTCAGAGAGGCAAAACAACTTGTTGGGAATCACATTGCCAACTAGAGAAGAGTCGAACTGGTACACAGTCCTGGCCGGTAGTTACCTGCTCCTGCACTTTTTATGACCATATAATTTTGCCACCTTGAGGGTCTTTCAGCCCTATTCAAATGCCTGTGTTAGTGGCTTCTATTATTTTTTGCAATCATATTCCAAAATACATCTCCATGCATAAATGAAAGAAATCTACAGTCTGGGCCAATAGGGTAAATGCTGCAAACCATAGTGCACACACTTGACCTTGCCAAAAAGTCAAAAAGCAATGAAGTAAATCAAAATAGTCCTAACCCATGTCCTACGTTAGAGCAACTTTGTTTAATTAAGGTCAAGCTTCCAGAAATCCAGGAATGGTCAACTCTCATGATGACTAAATCACATATTGAGGGAGATAGCGGTGTACACTGCTCAATTATATAGTTTCCTGGTCTTTGAAATCACCTTTGAGTATTGCTCTCAGGAGAGCTTTGGCAGCAAAGCCTCCATCTGCTTATAATTTCCCCTGCATTTTCTTAGCTTTTTCAGTCCTTGCTGTTTTGCCCAGCAGGAAGTCAAATTGGGTGAATCATTTTCACCAGGCAGTCCCCATCTCTGCAACTCACTTTCATTTTCCCTTCCTGCCCTAAGTAGAGGGTCACAGCTGTCTTTGAAAGAGCACTTTATAAAAGATGCAACAGCATCCTCTACTGACTGTGGCTTACTATATCAAAGAGGAAACAACTCACTTTAGTGTGATTTGGATCACTCTTTAGTGCATTTATCAGTGCTTTTTATTTTCTTATTTTAGGCTGTTTTGGAATGAAAATAAAACCTTGGTGTTTAAACTCATTTTTAAAACCACTTATTGAGGTCTGTGACTGGCATAGAAAAATCTGTACACGTTTAATGTACGCAGCTTGTTGAGTTTGGAAATAAGAATACGTCAGTGAAATCATCACCCCGATCTATGCCATAAACACACCCATCAGATCCAAAAGTTTCCTTCTGCTCTTTTTATTATTATTATTATTTGTGATAAGAATGTTTAACATAAGATCTGCCCTCTTGAACCATCATACACTGTTGGTGGGAATGTAAATTGGTGTAGCCACTGTGGAAAACAGTATGGAGGTTTCTCAAAAAACTGAACATAGAACTACCGCCTGACCCAGCAATTTCACTCCTGGGTATATATCTGAAAACAACAAAAACACTAATTTAAAAAGATACACACACCCCAATGTTCATAGCAGCATTATTTACAATTGCTGAGATATAGAAGCAACCTAAGTGCCAATCTACAGGTGAATGGATAAAGAAGCTGTGGTATATATATACTACTTAGCCATAAAAAAGAATGAAATTTTGCCATTTTCAGCAATATAGATGGGCTTGGAGGGCATTATGCTAGTGAAATAAGTCAGAGAAAGACAAAAACTGTATGATATCACTTATATGAGGAATCTAAAAAAATACATGTTAGTGAATATAACAAAAAACAAGCAGACTCACAGATACAGAGAAAAAACTAGTGGTTACCAGTAGGCAGGGGAGGGGGCAATATAGCGGTTAGGGGAGTGGGAAGTACAACTATTGGGTGTAAGGCTCATTGATGTATTGCACAATATAGGAAATATAGTTAACATTTTGTAATAACTGTAAATGGAACGTAACCTTTAAAAACTGAATAAAACATTTTAAAGTAAAAAGTCCCTGCACTATCCCTGAAACCCTAGGTTTCCAAAGAAGTACCCACCCCCATCTTTCAACACATATAACATGTTTGTATACTTTAAAACTAGTTCACAAAAGTATTATACATGATCCCATGGGTCATGGTAAAAGTGGTAATTACAGCTAACATTTTAAAAACTTATTGGAGAGAGGATTCTGGGAAAATGGCATAGTAGTAATCATCAAGAATCTGTTTCCCCGCCTAGAAAACAATTGTACTGGCAGAACCATTTTGGACCTCTGGCATCTACTGAAGCTTTGCAACTTCCAGGGGAAGGCTTGGACAGTAAACTGTGATGAATTTTAGTCAATTTCACCTTTTAGTTCAACAGCACCCACTCCCAAGTCCCAAGGCAGACAGCCATGGATATGTTTCTGCAACAGCTTGCACTCAGCTTGAGGAATCCAGGGTGGGCAATAAGGACCTGTCCTGAAAATTTGGGGATCTATGTTCTGTTCACTGAGAGCTGCCTCTGATCATGACAAAACAGACTTGGAAGCAGGCAGTCATTGTTAAACACATCCCCACATACACACTCACCATTGCAAGTCCCTCACCCTCAGGCTGAAGTAACTTCCAGGAGATTTAAAGGGTCAGATCTTTTTCCCTCCTTTACTTTTCTCCTTTTAGAAGCCAGACATTAAAGACAAAGACATTCAAGAGCAATTGCTTTCGAATTTATAAAGTCATTGTGCGTGGATAAGGAAAGGCACAGGCTCAAGAAAGATCTGAGAAGACTTTAAACTTATACCCAGGTTTATCGTTGACACAGAGACAGCCTATAACAGTCAAAACCAAGAGAGAAACAACAAAAAGCAAACCCTGTGAAAAGGGGAGAATCTGATTACCAGAATCCACATAATTAAATGTAAATGTCCCATTTTCAACAAAAAGTCACAAAACACACCAAAAACACAGGAAGGTATGAACAATTCATTGGGGAAAAATAAACCAACAAAACTGCCCCTGAAAAAGACTAGATGGCAGATCTACTAGATAAAGACTTTAGAACAACTGTCTGAAAGATGCTCAAAGAACTAAAAGAAGACATAAAGTTAAGAAAATGATGTATGACAAAATGGAAATATCAATAAAGACAGAGAAAACTTGAAAAGAAAATTTAAAAAAAATTCTAGAGTTGAAAATACAACAATTGAAAAGTAAAATACATGAGGGAAATTCAAGGGCAGATTTGAGTAGGCAAAATAACCCATGAACTTGAAGACAGGACAATTGAAATTATCAAGTCTGAGAAACAGAAGGAAAAACACTTGAAAAAATGTGAACAGAGCCTAAGGGACCTGTGGCACACCATCAAACAGGCAACCATATGAACTGCGGAGTCCCAGAAGAAGAAGAGAGAAGGGGACAGTGAAGTTATCTGGAGAAATAATGGCCAGAAACTTCCCAAATCTGATGAGAGACATGAACAAAAGTATACAATAAGCTCAATGAACTCCAAGAAGATGAACTAAAAGAGACCCACACTGACACACATTATAATCAAACTGTCCAACGCCAAAAGCAAGGAAAGAATATTGAAAGCAACAAGAGAGAATCAATTCATCACATTCAAGTGATCCTTGATGAGATTTTGGACAGATTTGTCATCAGAAACTTTGAAGTTCAGAAGGCAGTGGGCTAATATATTCAAAGTGTTAAGAGAAAAAAAAAGCTGTCAGCCAAGAATCCTATACCTGGCAAAACTGTCCTTCTAAAGTGAGGCAGATTAAGACATTTCCAGATAAACAAAAGATAAGGGAATCTGTTACCACTAGACCTGCCCTGCAAAAAAACGCTACAAGTAGTCCTGAAGATTGAAATGAAAGAACGCCAGCTAGTAACTTAGCTATAAGAAGAAATAAAGATGTCAATAAAGGTAAATAAATGATTCATTATAAAAGCTTGTATTACTGTAGAATTAGTTTGTAACTCCACTTTTTGTTTTCTACATGATTTAAGACTAATGCATTATGAAAATCAATTACTGGTTTATGTTTTAGGTCACACAAGGTATAAGATGTACTTTTGTGACATCAATAACTGAAAGACACGGGAAAGAGCTGTAAAGGAACAGAGTGTTTGAATGTTATTGAAGTTAAGCTAGTATAAATTCAAATTAGAGTGTTGATACTTTAGAATATTAAATGTAATCCCCATGGTAACCACAAAGAAAATAGTTACAGAATATCGAAAAAAGGAAATAAGAAGGGAATTAAAACATTTTCTTAAAAAAATTGACTAAACACAAAAGAAGACAGGAATTTAGGAAATAAGGGACACAAAAAGCACCATAAGGCATATAGAAAACAAATAGTAAATTACAGAATTAAGTACTTATCAGTAATTACTCTAAATGTATGTGAATTAAACTCTCCAATCAAAAGATAGAGATTGGAAGAATAGATTAAAAAAATCATATGCTGTCATGTCAACTATATGCTGTCTATAAGAGACTCACTTTAGTCTGAAGACACAAATAGATTGAAAGTAAAAGGATGAAAAATAATATTTCATGCAAATACTAAACAAAAGACAGCAGGAAAAGCTATACTAATAGACAAAATAGACTTTAAATTAAAAAAAGGTATAAGAGACAAAGAAAAACTTTATATATTAATGAGTTTCAATACATCAAAAATATAATAATTAGAAACATTTATGCACCTAATAACAGACAATCAGTATATATGAAGCATAAATGGACAAAATCGAAGGGAGAAATAACATTTCCACAATAATAGTTAGAGACTCCAATGCTCTACTCTCAATAGCAGATAGAACTATCAGACAGAAGTAAGGAAATAGAGGACTTATTACACAATAACCTGACTAAATCTAACAGACATACTGAACACTCTATCTAACAACAACAGACCACACATTCTTCTCAACTTCACATGGGACATCTTCCAGCAAGGACCATATGTTAGGCCACAAATTAAGTCTACATAGGTTTAATAAGATAGATATCATACAGAATATCTTTTATGACCACAACAAGATGAAGTTAGAAATCAAAATAGGACTAAAACTGGAAAATGTACAAATTCGTGGAAATTAGACAACACACTCTTAAACAACAAATGTATCAAAGAAGAAATCACAAGGGAAATTAGAAAATACTTAGAGATGAATTAAAATGAAGACACACAGTATCAAAACTTATGGGACATAGCAAAAGCAATGCTAAGGAGGAAATTTATAAACACGTTAGAAAAGAAGAAATATCTCAAATCAACAACCTAACTCTGCAACTTAAAGAACTAGAAAAAGAAGAACCAACTAAAAATAAAACTAGCAGAAGGAAGAAAATAATAAGGATTAGAGCAGAGATAAATGAAATAAATAACAGAAAAACAATAGAGAAAAATCAAAAAAATCAAAAGTTGATTCTTTGAAAATATGAATGAAATTGAAAACTTTCAGTTGGATTGACTAAGAAAAAGAGAGTAGAATCAAATAACTAAAATCAGAAATGAAAGTGGAGACACTACAACCAATAATAAATACAGACAATAAAAAGGATTATAAAAGAGTAATATGAACAACTGTGTGGATCAAACTTGGATAACTTGGATAACTTAGATGAAACGGACAAATCTGAGAAACACAAAACTTGACAAGACTGGGTCACAAAGATGTAGAAAACCTGATTAGACTGATAACCAGTTAGGAGATTGAATCAGTAATCAAAAACATTTCCACAAATAAAATCCCTGAACCTAATGGCTTCACTTGTGAATCCCATTAAACATTTAAAGAAGAACTAACAAACACCAATCTTTCTCAAACTTCAAAAAATGTTTGAAGAGAGAACACTTCCTAACTTCTAGCTCCTCATTCTCTAAGGCCAGCATTCTTCTGACACCGAAGCCAAAGACACTACAAGAAAAGAAAACTATAGACAAATACACTTATGAACATTGATGCAAACTATGCAACAGGAAAAAATATTTGCAAATAAAGGACTAATATCCAGAATAAAACTCAACAACAACAACAAAAACAAATAACCTAATTAAAAAATAGGCAAAGGACTTGAATAGACATTTCTCCAAAGAAGATATATGAATGGCTAATAAGCAAATGAAAAACTGCCAAAATTACTAACCATTAGGAAAACGCAAATCAAAACCACAATGAGATAGCACCTCACACCCATTAGTATGGCTACTATCAAAATCATTAAAAATAACCACTGTTGAAGAAGATATGGAGAAATTGGAAATTTGGAAATATTGGAAATTTGTACTGTTCATGGAAAACAGTATGAAACAATACGATGGGTCCTCAAAAAAATAAACACAGAACTATCATATTATCAGCAATTCCACTTCTGGGTACACACTAAAAGAATTGAAAGCAGGGTCTCAAAGAAATTCTTGTACATCCATGTTGATAGCAGCATTATTCACAATAACAAACATGATAGTAACCCAATGTCCATTGACAGCTGAATGGATAAGCAATATATGGTATATACAATGGAATATCATTAGCCTTAAAAAGGGAAGGAAATTCTGACACATGCTACAACATGGATGAACCTTAAATAGGGAGTTATTGTTTAATGGTTACAATGTTTCAGTTTTGCAAGATGAAAAGAGTTCTGGAGATGAATGGTGGCAATGGTTGCACAAAGTATGAATGCACTGAGTATCACTAAACTGTGTATTTTTTTAATGGTTAAGGTGGTAAATATTGTGTAATGTGTATTTTACCACGATAAAAAAATTTTAAGCAAAAAAAATTTAACCCAATTTAAGAGCCTGACCTCGTACCAAAATTTTACAGATTAATATTTTCAGCCACAGAGTGAGAAAGATACTATAAACAGCTTAAGATACTATAAACAGCTTAGATTTATAGTTGCAACCATGATGTTCAGGAAGATCTAGTGATTTTCCCAAGGTCACAGAGCTTACATAAGCAGCAGAACTGGAGTGTAGACCCTCAGAACCTGCCGTCTACTCACTATAGTGCTTTCAAGGCTATTTTCTGTATTTAAAATGAGGGAATGTAGCTAATTTGACACTTTCTACCATTCAAAGAATATTCACAAACATAAACTCATTTACTCTCACAATTTTTATGTTAGGAGGGCAAGCAATGCAATTTTTCTTCTATCCATTTTACAATTTACAATACTGAGGTTGAGATTATGTGTTTTATTATGACACCAAAAAGATACAAAATGGCAGAGTACATTGAAAACTCAGGTCTTCTTAACTATGAAACACTGTGAACAGAACCTATCTTTGCTTTGTTTCATAAACGGAACAGCTTCTGTGTAGTAAAAGTGAAAGAGTAGTGATCTACCCCCTTCTAGAACTGTGTTTTTTACTCACAATTAAATGTCAAATTGTTTTATTTATATAACAAACGTGGTAAAATGTCAAAAATTAGTGAATCCAGCTGAAGGACATATGATAGCTACTTGTACTATTCTTGCAGGTTTTTGTAAGTTTTAATTCTGTAAATTTTTAGAGATGAAGCTTAAAAATATGAAGGTATAGTCAGATAAATGCAAACTGAATAAACTGCCAACTAAGGCACCAGACACAATTTACACATATAAACTTTTAGAGTTGAAAAGTACCTTGGAAATTATTTATTTTAAATCCCTTATTTTACAGCTGAGGAAACAAACCTAAAGTTTAATGTTAATGCTATTTGTTAATATTAGAGCCTGGTCTAGAAATCTGAGGTGTCCCCAAACCCTTGCTCTCATCCTGAGTTTCCTCTTTTTGTAGCATAAAGTTTCTCCAAAAAAATTATTGGATTAAAAACAACTTCTTTGGCTCCTGGAAGCCAAGAAGATTCTATATTGTTAAGAATATTCTCAGACTGAAGTAGTGAAAAGAACACATGTATGTTTGTATGACAGAGATACAGATATGGATCTGATAAGGATACAGGTAACAGTGTTCAACTGGGTTAAAGAGAACTCAAAGACAGTTTACCTACTCCATTGTAAGCAGTTGCTCCTCAAGCTCTTCAGAAAATTGCAGAGGAAAATTAATTTGACATTTTTTCTTTATCACGCTGCAAAATAGTTAAGAGTGGCCAGCAGATGCCACTGTTGTCAGTTGTAAATAATTTTTCACATTTCAAATAAAGGAGATGAGTCATTACAGAAGGAAATAGGATAAGTGTAACAAAAATAATCATGTTATCTTAAAAAAATTAACAAAAGTAATGCATTAATTGGATCTTATTATTTACCTTTAAGCAAAACATTTAATTAGACACTTGTCAGATAAAAGATATGAGCTAACTTGTTAGAAAAAAATTAACAAGGAATACTGTAAGTTTTCTATGTTTGAAAAGAATAATCATGTTTAAAAATTAGAAGTTGATGCAATCACCGATGTTGACTAATAGCTATATTTAATAGCCAAGATATAGCCTACCTGATGAGTGACATCAAGGAAGAGTAAAATAAAACATCAATTCTATTCTTTTTTGTTACTATTGAGACATTATAAAAATAGTTTTGTATTTCTCAAGCCTACACTCAATGGTGAATAAGCTGTTACTACAAAATTGACTGTTAATTATGTTACTCTCTTATATGTCCATCAATATTCGTAGTGTTAAGTACTTTTAAAATAATTTAAAATATATAAATTAAAGCAAACCTACATGGCCTATTCCATGAGAAAAAATATGATGGCTATTGTTTACTTCTAGGCTGGCCTCCCAAATTCCACAGTGGAACATGATTGATCACTCCTGGAATCCCTGTATCTTCCTGAACATATTTTTGGGTTGACTCTTCACTTCTTTTAAAACATCAATCCCACCAAAAATCTGTAAATTATAGTTCAAATAGATTTTTTCATATATTTTCATGTGGATTTGAATTGCTGAATATTTTAATTAATTGACAAGAAAATATTAAATCTATGCTATATTCAACACTCTGATAGTTGCTGTGAGGGATTCAGAAGAGAATAAACATAGTTTCTGTTCTTAAGCAAAGAATACAGTAGAATAAAAAGAAAGGTTTTATGTGTGGACATATATGTACTATGCTAAATGTTTCTGCTGTTACATAAAATGATGTGTAAAATGGTGAGGTTTCATAAGATTGTTGTAAAGATTAAATTAGATAAGGACTAAAGTATCCATATCTAATTTAATCTCTCAATATCAAGCACAAAATAGTGGCTAAGCCAGTGTCAGTTTTCATTCAAATAACTGTCTTGGAGAGCAGATAGAGTGAGTGTTCAAAACCCTAATCAAATACTAAGTATAAATAATAAGTGATGTAAGAAAGGAATAGAATACATGAGAAATTAAAAATAAAGTGTTCCTGGCAGAATGGTCCACAGAAATCTTGATGGAGGAGGTCATATTGAGCTAATACTTGAGAGAAATGTAAGCATTTAAAGTGTAGAATAATGTGAAATAATCTTATGTAAGGTAGAGAAAGTGTGGGATAAGATAGGTTAATCCCTGGGGCAAACGTTAAAAAAATAAAACAAAGAAGCCAACATAAAAAGAGAATATAAAATTGAATACAAAACTAAACAACTCAAAAGAAGGCAGAAAAGGAGGAACAATGGAAGAAAGAATGTATGAGACAATAAAAGACAAATAACAAGAAGGTAGACTTAAATCCAACCATATCAATAATTGCATTAATTGTAAATGGTCTTAAATTCTTCAAGAAAAAAACAGATTGCTGAACTGGATTGAAAAATGAAAAAACACAGAACAATTCTATGCTATTTATAAAAGAAAATTTAAAGATATATGCTGGTTAAAAATAAAGGATGGCAAAAGATATATCATGCAAACACTAATTAAAAGAAAGTTGAGATAGTTTTTTTAATACCAATGTAGACTTTAAGGCAATAAGTATCACTAGAGATATAGGAATATTTCATAAAGAGGGTCAATTCATTGAAAAGACATAACACTCATAAACATGTATGTACCTAATAACAGAGTTTCTAAATTCATGAAAAAACCTGGCAGAATTAAAAGGAGAAATAGACAAATTCACAATTGTAGTTGAAGAATTTAACATTTGTAAGTCTAATAGAATATTAATATTAACATCCTATTAATAGAATAGAATAATTTAATCAATAAGTGATCATTTTCAGTAATATAATTTTTAAAAATTGACTCTACAATTAGAAAAATATCTCAATATATAATATAATATATAATAATAACAGACACTACAGTTATTATTATATATTAATACTCTACAGTTATAACACTACTATAATAACTGACACTACAATTAGAAAAACTGTATCCCTCAGTAATTGATACTGCAATTAGAAAAAAGATACAGAAAATATTTGAATAATATGAAAAACTAACTTGACATAATTTACTTACATAAAACCTATACAAAATTACTGCAGAATACACATTATTTTCAAGTGCACATAAATATGTACCATGATAGACAATACTTTCAGCTATTGTCATAATATTTCATGGAACTCTCCCTCACCCTTGCCAAATGCTATTCAGACATCAAAAGGAAAAGAACTCAAAATATATAATTGTGCTTGGCAATTAGGAATTCATTTGTGATTTTAGCGAAAGTAGTATCGATGAAATATTGAGGGCTGGAAACCACGTTATAATGGACCAACGCTTGAATGAAAGGTAAAGATGAAGAGATCATGAGGATAGCTGTTTATCTTAGGAAGTTTGACAGTGAAAGGAAGAGAGAGTGAATAGGGGTGGCAGAGGAGGACATATTTTTGTTTTAAAATATAAGAGAGGTGAACACGGTTTCTGGATGAAAAAAAGGAGCCAGTAGAGAGAGAAAGGTAAAGGAGAGAGAATAATCTGCGGAGAAAGGTCTTGGGTAATTCAGAGTGGGAGGAAATCAAGAGCAGAGATGGGCAATTGGCCTTTGATATGATCAGGGAAAGATTTTCCCCTTAAGGAGTAGGAAAAATAGATAAAATAGATGTAGAGGGTGTTTCACTTTAAATGATAAACAGGTATAGAAAACTACTATACACTGCATAGTAATATTTGTAACTAAGGTACAGTGCAAAAAGCATGCTTTGTGATAAGAGATCCTCAAATGTTTTAAATCACATTCACATAAAACTGACTCCCTTATATGTTTGTTTCTTTCCTTTTTTGTTTTTTTTATTGGGGGGTGGAGTTTAGAGGGTGGGGAAAGGCAGGAAAGGTGGAGGACAGGAGAGGTAAAGTGAACAAAAAATAAAAAAGCAATTCTCAGAAAAAGGAACCTAATAGCAAAGAATATATGAAAGGATCTTCATCCAACCTAGTAATTAAATAAATATAAATTCAAACAATGAAATACTATGCTCTGCCCCATAAGATCAGAAAAAAATTTCACATGTCACTGAGGATGTGTATACTCTAAAATTTTTACACCCTGCTAGTGGTAATTTAACTTGATTTAACCCCTTTAGAAAGTAGTAATTTGGCAATTTCTAGGGAAGTTTAAGATGGATGGATGAAACATATTATTGCTCAAAAGGATCTACTCCCTCCCTTAGGAAAGGATTGTGAGTCTTCACTCATTTCCATATGTCTGGCCATCCTGCACTGTAGAGGTAGTATATTTCCCTGCCCCATTGACTAGGATTTGGTCATGTGATTTAAGTTGACCAATTGAATATGAGTATACATGGGTACCCCTTCTACGAACAGAAGCTGTTGAAGTCATTGCAAATTTTTGTCAGCCTCCTGCCCATTATTTCCATGAGAAGGGTATACACTGGACAGGAGCTGTTTCCATCCCAGCTGCAACAATTTGAATAAAATCTTTTTAGAATTTCTGTAGTGATTTTAGAGTTATAGACTTTTTGGTGAAGAATTCTTTTTTTTTTTTTTTTAACCTGTAAGGAAAATGAAAACAAAGTCCTAATATATCACACAAATATGTTTATTACTTAAATGTTTATAAATTATAAGATTTTACTTATGAATAAAAACATTTCTAGAAAATGTTACACATTTTGTAATAATGTTTGTAACTGGTTTCAGGCACATAGTGCAAAATACTTCTTTTCTGATACAGAGATCCCTAAATGTTTATCTAACCACACTGGCAAAAAATTGCTTTAGTACCTTATATGGTACAATATACCCCTAATAAATCTTTGAAAAAGAAAAACTTTGTGGGCAAAACTAGTACACTACTATTTACTGGCAAAAATCTATTAGTAGATTCAGTTTTCTTGGTTTATAAAGTAGGTTGCCATAGAAAAATATTATTTGTCTATGATTCTTTTAAAATCACATTATTATATAATACACAAATTATTCACCTGAAAAAAATCTCTTAATACCTGAGAATTTGTCCATGAATAGTTAATTTTTATACTATCTTTTATGTTCTGGTTTTGAGATACCTCAGATATGAAATAACTTGAACGTCTCTAATAAAAATTTTGCAAATGTAAACATAATTTTATGTTTACCAAAATAGGATCTTCAACATGTCAATAATTCTCAATTTTCTACTTGATTAATAAAATACAGTACTTAACTGTGAGAAAATTAATTTTTTAAGAGTAGACATATACATATATAAGATCTATAAAGACATGATAGAATATACACATTATAAAAACAATGTATTGCTCTTATAAGTACAATCAAATTAGAGGTAGGTGTTTTAAGTCAAATCCTACTATATCATATCTTCTTCTGTATTATTCCCACAAAATTTCATATTTAGTGTTTAACCAAAGCATATATTTTAAATACAAAATTATACCATATTTTAGGATGATTTTTTTCAAGCACCATAATGCACAATTAAAAATTAAAGGAAACATAAAACAAAGTATCTAAGCTGTATCAGTAGAAAGTATAATGGCTATGTACTTTTTTTGATGTGACTATTGATTTGCTATTCACCTGACAGATTCAATATGTTTATCGCAGTTTTAAATAAGTTCATTTTCCTAATTTTTACTTGCTCCATTTTAACAAGTAGAATAAACATTCATTGTACAGTAGGATACCAGAGCAGAGATTTACATGTGTGTTTATAGGCATAAGGTAATTGTGGTCCAGTCCAAGCTGTTAACAGCAATATTATCTTGGTATAATTCAAGCATCCCTGTATACCCTACCATAAATTACTATATCCTTTTAAGGATCCAGATTAGAATCACATATCGCTCAGTTTATTTTGAAGGCCTTGAAAAATTAAGCAGTGATGTGACTCCCTGATGAGCGCCCTGAAAAAAAGGCACAGACATTTTAGACATGGAAATCTCAGGAAGGGAAGGGTAAAGAAACAAGCACCAGCTATTTGCAGTTTCCAGAGAATGTCTCCTCTTTGGGACACACTTCCCACTTCTGAATGTTCATATTACTTGAATTGGGAGACCAGTAGTCATGTGAGGAATACACTTTCCACAGAACCCTCCACATCTGCCGTAGACTTTGGTTCCATCCTGAAAATAGGAAGAGGCAGAGATACAGGAGAATCTGTTACAAGCTAGTATCTGTGTGCACAGGGCAGAAAAAGCAAATGCTTTGAATCATGCGGTTGAAATAATTAGCCAAGGTTTCATACAACAATTACACTTGAGGTCAAAGGTCATGCCATTTCAGGATTAGTTGAAATTTGTGGTCATGGGAATTAGATAATGTGAGATTCATATTATCTACTTAATGATTATAAACCACACTCTAATTTAGACAATTCATCTCAACCCACTTATTTTTCAACAAGATATCTATTTGCTTCAGTGAGTTTATTAAAACCTCTCCCAATCTGTTGTCCAGCATTGCCATGATTTTATATAAGATTCTCACAGACTAAAAAAAAGATAGTATGCAAACTTGACCTTAACTGAATCCAAGCCATATTAACCTCAAATATCTCCTGGAAGCATTAGAAACACAGCCTGAAGAAAATATTTAGAAGGTGATAAAATGGGGGGGGCGGGGAATAAAACTGGACTGAAAGCAGGAATTATAATTAGACAAGGACTAAAAAGGGAGATTCTTCTTTTTTTTAGGAAAGCAGAGCTGCTTACTGAGGAATGGCTGGTGAAGAAGGTGGTCAGGACAAGCTAGATTTTCTTTCCAAACTGTCTTCCGTCTTTAGGTCCAAAAGTCAAAAGGCATTTTGATAGGATAAAGCAAAAATAGCTTGAACTCCTGTAGTTTCTAGAAAAGGTAAGTTTTGCTTTGTTTTTGTTTTTTTAATCTAAGGAAGGAGGGTAGAGAAGGAAACTTTGGGTTCCTGGAACTTTTGAGGGTGAACAATATGTTGAGATCGGGGGCTTTTGAAGTTGCCTCTCCTTTCAAAAGCTTTCTAAACTCTAGAGAGTCTGAGTAAACAGAGAAAGGAATGGCAGTAAAAATTCCAATTTATATACATTCCTGTTCGCAAACGAATCGTATAAGTAAACCCCTAATCTTGCTTAAATTTAATGGGAAATGAAAATATGTGTGCATTTCCATAAGTACACTTGGGTTTCACAAGTCTCATTTTCACACCAGGCAATAGATCTCAGGAAATACCTTCATGTGCAAAATTTTTGATTGAGGGAGAAACTCTCAATTAAATAAACAAATAAATAATCTTTAGAATAGAACTTAAATAGAAGCAAAAGTAATGATTGTACTAAATATTCATTTTTACTGCTGCCCTCAGCCAGATCTCATTTAACCAAAAGATACCTAAAAGCTGTATAAAGTCAGAATATCTCATTGCACTCTCTAAATTTTCTACTTGCTCAGAATATACTCTAACTAGGTAATTAATTTATTTCCATTCTTCTACCAAAAGGGATTAGACCAAAATTTGCCAAATAAATATTTAGAAATAGCCATTTTTAAAAAGCCTACTGCTTGCCCATATGATAGAAATAATAAAAATTTAAATTCTTTAATTATAAATTGAAACACAATTTCATAATATTCAGAAATATAATGTTTTAGTCTCTGATTATTAGAAAATTGAATTTCATTTATAAGTAGTATTCATATAAATAGGAGTGTAACAGAAGTCACGTTTATTAAAAGAAAGAAAAATGATAAAACCTTAGAGTGGGCAGGGGGTTGTTGATGGTGCTGATTTATGTGCAGTATAGGTGAGGACACTTATAATGTAGATCCTGATTTACTATAGATAGAATCATGCTATCTAAGACATGGGAACTCCAAGTACTAGAAGCCATCTCATAAAGAGTATGCGCTAGTACACCATACCAGCATCAAAATTAAATGGATTCTACTTTAGATAATACATGTGCTATAGGTAAAAACCAATACCAATGTGCTCTAGATAAAGGTAGACAGAGGAAAATATGCATACAACCATAAAAAATATTCCTAATTCTTGAAGAACCTATAAAGGATATTTGTTAAATGACAAATGGCTCCAACCTCAGCTCCATCACTAAATCAAAGTAGTGAGGTAAATAAACCAAAAAGTTACCTCTCACTTTGAAATATTAAAACCTACAAACCTTTAATAATTAGAGTATAGCTAAAAGCACTACCTCTTTTTGAAGTACCTGCATTTCAAGCCATCAACCCCAAACTTGAGCTACTTCAATCTATATGCTCTGGCATTTGATTTCATGTTCAGATATATGTAGGCTAAACATGAATGTGTATGTATATAAAACCTACATAAGCACATGAATAAAAATGAACCCAATTCCATAATTTCATAAATTAATGTTATATTTCATTATATGTAATATAGCCCATCATATGCAATAACGCATTAGTCATTAACTTCATATAACTCTAAATTTAAAGTAGAGGACCTTTAATGCTAGTTCACAGCACAGAAGTATTTCAGACAGAGTTTTTGGTCCAGCAGGACTTACTTGTGATCTGTGAATGATGACAGAGGCATAAGTGCCCTGAGCAAGCCACTTTGCTGTACTGGATATCTTCATTCCAGTTCCAGCCAAATTAATGCTGAATTGTCCCTGGATTGAAAACAAAACAAAATAAAAATAGATGGAATTCATACAATATTTAAGCATCCACTTTGCTGGAAACACCTGCATTGGAATTATGTAAGAAAGGACTCGAATTGGTTTTCAAGATTCTTTCTTTAGAAAATGAAAGAATATTGATACAACCTTACACTAAAGAAAATGAACAGGCTAAAGACTTTTTAAATTGATTACAAATAAGTCTTCTCAATTACAAGAGAATTACAATTACAACTGAAATAATACCAGATAATGTTATTTGTGCAAAAGTAATTCTGTCCAACACTAGGACTCTAGGGTTGACAGCTAGAGCTTATGCTCCTGTAGCAACAGCAAGTCCAGTCAGAATGGGTGTTCACAGGGATTGATACCAACCAGACTTTAACATTTCTCCAGTTTCAATTTTTGACCCCTTGTTGCTAATTTCCCTAAGTTACACCTGTTTAATGTATTTCCTAGAATCTTCTGTTACTGTGCCCTTACCTTTTGTGTTAAGAATGTTACTTTTTAACCTACCACACAAAACTACTGAATGTGATATTATTGCCCCAGCTATCATGTGCTTTTAAGAGCCCAGAAGTGTTATGTGGACGTCTGATGCCACATGATTTACACACATGGTATGTGAGCCCCCTAGTGGCTTTATGATCGAATTATTTTCAAGACACAAGAACCAGTTTCATGTCAAAATATTCCAGACTATCTCTGCTAAAAATTAAACTTTAGGGCTTCCCTGGTGGCGCAGTGGTTGAGAATCCGCCTGCCAATGCAGGGGACACGGGTTCAATACCTGGTCCGAGAAGATCCCACATGCCGCGGAGCAACGAAGCTTGTGCGCCACAACTACTGAGCCTGCACGCCAGAGACCGTGCACTGCAGCAAGAGAAGCCACCACAATGAGAAGCCCGTATGCAGCAACGAAGACCCAACACAGCCAAAATTAAATAAATAAATTTATTTAAAAAAAACTTTAAATATCTGTTAATTAAGAAAGTGCCTGACTAAAATTGGTAAAATTTGTGGCACATGTATATGATCTTGCAGTACAGAATTATACACTGAAAAGCTGAAGTACTTAATGAAAGCTAATTAAGCCTACTGCCAATGTTTAATATACATACAGATTTAGAGCGATATTAGGACAATCTTAGATCACATCACAATATCCTATGGCCTAAGACTCAGGAATCTTGAGCAAGACAGTGATAAAACATTAAAGATTATGTTATGTCAATGAAAATATTATCTTGTCATGAAAGCAAACTAAATAGATTTCAAATATATTTATAATATGAATTATTACAACTGCTAAAAAGTTATGTATCAGTTTAGTATATTAAGTTAGATTTCTTAGGAATCTTATATACTTCTTATTTAAAATCAAAATAGAGATTCAAATACATTTATAATACAATGATAATATATGGAGAATTTTCCCCAAAATAGAAATAATTTGTTTTAGATAAATTTCAAAGAAAATTAATTGTTATATACGTCATTTGGTTATGAAATTTAGAATATGACCTGTATGTGTGCTTCATTGCTGTATTCCTAGAGTCCAAAAGAAGGCCTAGGCACTCAGTAAGTGTTTTTAAATGGATGAATGAAGTGCAACATTATAAATATTAAATTTTAGCATTGTAAAAGTTAATACACAAATACACAGCTAAACCCTTCATGCTCGTGATAATGAATGACACTAACGCTACACACATCAGAATTTTATATTAGTAAATATTTGACTGAGAAGAAGTAATTCTAAGGATATATTCTACTGGTTAATACTTAGTCATCTCATACAGGTTTTGCACTGAATACCTTCATCCCACCTGAACTCATAAATAGGCCTCTCACCAAATAAAAGAAATGGAACTATATTCTGTGGTGTAGGTTTCCTGTGACTAGCCACTTACTGAGTGCCCCAGTTGGGGGAATGCAATGTTTTCACAACCTAATAGTCTACACTTCCATTTATTCTTTACCTCCCTGCTCAAGGTTGCTTGGAAGCATTCAGCTGGAAAGGAAAGACAAAAATCCAACTGACTACAGTACTGAGAGACTTAGGTGGTCATTAACACAATGAGTTGGGCCTAGAAATATCTGCTGCTTCATTTCTCCAGACTAATTTTCATGATCTTTGTTTACATCTTTAGTCCTTGTTCAAAAGCTACATAATACAATCTCAAAGAAATGGCAAAACAATTCAACAGAACTCTGGGATGATATTGACAGAGGTAAAAATACACTTCACTCATTTGTTCTAAATTAACTGAGTGGCAGACTTGGTATGAAGCACTACTGCAATACAGAGAGAGGTTTTGCTCTAGGTTTGAGAAGTGAAGCACAGATTGGTGGTTGCCAGAGGTAGGAATTGGAGGGGGAAATGGGTGAGGGTGTTTTACAAGATAAATAAATCCTGGGGATTAATGTGCAATATGGTAACTATAGTTAAGTACACTGTATTGTATATTTGAAAGTTGCTAAGAGAATAGATCTTAAAAGTTCTCATCACAAGAAAGAAAAAATTGTAACTATGTGAGGTGATGGATGTTAACTAAAACCATTGTGGTAATAATTTTTCAATATATACATAGTCAAATAATTATGTTGTACACCTTAAACTAATACAATGTTTAATGACAATTATATTTTAATAAAATGGAGGAAACTAAATCTGATATACACATAAATAAATGTGATGCAATGTAGAGAATTATAGGTGCCATAAGAAAGGTACTGGTTCATTCCTATGGAACTTTAGAAGTAATAAATGATTGAATAATTGTATTAATTACTTATTTCAATTCCATTACTTTATTTAAGATTAAAATTTAAACCTCCTTAAACCTAATATTTAACTTGAAAAATTAGTTCAACATAGTATCAACTAAAAAATATGGTTTTTTGAAGTAGTATGAAGTTTATCTCCTCTTGTACTCTCGACATTTTTTAGAAGAGGCCATCATAAGAAGTAAAATTCTAACAGCCAAATCACAAGTGGAAGGTAAGGTGATTCAGAAGACCTAAGAATTCAACAGATTGGAATGTCTGCCCTTGAGTAATTAGCTGCATCAAAGGAAAAAGTAGTTATGGATACAAGGCAGAGGGAAAGCACAGAAATAGATGCAAGTTTTAATGTTCCACTTCTTTGATTGACTGGTTGGTTCATATGTGCCCATTATATCACTAGGTTTTACAATTTTAAAGTTTGTTCCACATATTTTATTATGAATGGGATCTACAGATAGCAATTCCAATAAGAGAACTGATTCTAAAATTTATATTGAAAGACAAAGAAATTAAAATAATTAAAACAAGTTTGAAAAAAAATAAATTTGAAGGGCCCACACTACCTTGTTTCTTTTCTTTTTTTTTTTTTTTGTGGTACGCGGGCCTTTCACTGCTGTGGCCTCTCCCGTTGTAGAGCACAGGCTCCGGACACGCAGGCTCAGCGGCCATGGCTCACGGGCCTAGCTGCTCCGCGGCATGTGGGATCTTCCCAGACCGGGGCACGAACCCGTGTCCCCTGCATCAGCAGGCGGACTCTCAACAACTGCACCACCAGGGAAGCTCCACACTGCCTTGTTTTAACACTTATTATAATAAAGCTATCATAAGCAAGACAGTGCTGTGTTGGTGAAGAGAGAGACATGTAGATCAATGGAACAGAAGACAGATTCAGAAATAGACCCACATAAATATGTGCTATATATATATTTTGGCCTCACCACATGGCATATGGGATCTTAGTTCCCCGACCAGGGATCGAAGCCATGCCCCTGCATTGGAAGTGTAGATTCTTAGACACTGGACCACCAGAAAAGTCCCCTCCAATTGATTTTTGACAAAGGTGGAAAGGCAATTTACTGGAGAAAGCACTGTCTTTTCAACAAATGGTGTTAAGACAACTGGATGTCTATAGGCAAAACCCTTACAACTTCATAAAAAATTGGTTCAAAATCAGTCATAAGTCTAGATGTAAAGCATAGAACTATAAAAAAATGTTTAAGAACACATAGAAGAAAATCTTTGTAACCTGGAGTAAGTCAAAGGCTCTTAAATATGACACTAAATGTACGACCCACAAAGGAAAAAAATGATAAATTTGACTTCATTAAAATATAAAACTTCCACTCTGTGTAAGACAATTAAGAGAAAGAAAAGATAAGGTCCAGACCAGGAGAAAAAGACTTGGAAATGTTATATACAACAAAAGACTTGTAACCAGACTATGTAAAAAACCCTCAAAACTAAACAGTAAGGAACAATAAGGAAACAAACAACCTAATTTTAAAAATGAGCAAAAGACTTGGGCATACACTTCACCAAAGAGTATATACAGATGGAAAATAAGCATATGAAAGATACTTAACATTATTATCCATTAGTGGAATGTAAATTAAAACTACATTAAGCTACCACAGAAGATGGGAAAACAAACAAAAAACTTGACAATACTAAGTGCTGACAAGGAAGCTAATCAACTAGAAATTTAATCTTTGCTGGTGGGAATAAAAAACGGTACAGCCACTGTATCAAACAGTTTAGCAGTTTCCTATAAAGTTAAACATACACATATCATGTGACCCTACAATCTCACTCATAGGCATTTATCCCAGAGAAATGAAAATATACGTTCACACAAAAACCTGTATGCAAATGTGCATCTCAGCTCTATTCATAATCTCCAAAAGCTATAAACAACTCATTTTCTTCCAACAAATGAACAAACTGTAGGACAGCTGTATGACATCCATTTGATGGAATAATGCTCAGAAATAAGGAAGAAAAAATTATTGACACATGCAAAAACACAGATGGGCCTCAAAGGCATTATGTTGAGTGAAGGAAGTCAATCTCAAAAGGTTACATATTGTGTGATTCCATTTACAACACATATCTACGTCATCCCAGAAAATGCAAAACTAAAGCAACAGAAAAAAGATCAGTGTGTACCAGGAGTTAGGTGGGAGGGAGGAACTGACTCCATGGAGGAAGTGTGAGGAAGTTATTCTATATTCAGATTATGGTAAAGTAACATGAATCTGTATGTATGTTAAAACTGTATACTAATAAAGGCAATTTTATTGTGCTTTTTTTTCAACTTAAGATGTGAATGAATATAACACCTATTTAAAGAAAAAAATTTCCAATTGACTTGCAAACAAAACCCAAGTACATGCTATATGTAATAGACACACTTAAAGTGACTCATAAAGGCCAAAACTAAAAGCATGTGCAAAAGTATACCAGGAAAATGTACATAGAGAACAGGGGTAGCAAATCCTGATAAGGTAGAATAGAATTCAAGTATGAAATCAGGAAAACATGACAAAGAAGTGCTAAAAACCATAATCTACAATGAAGACATAATATGTCAGTATTATGCATCAAATAACACAGCAACTTTTTTTCTTTTTTATCGCGGTATGCGGGCCTCTCACTGTTGTGGCCTCTCCCGTTGCAGAGCACAGGCTCCGGACACGCAGGCTCAGCGGCCATGGCTCATGGGCCCAGCCGCTCAGCGGCATGTGGGATCTTCCCAGACTCGGTCACGAACCGGCGTCCCCTGCATCGGCAGGAGGACTCTCAACCACTGCGCCACCAGGGAGGCCCAAACACATCAACTTTTATGAAACAAAACTACAGGAGATGAAAGGAGACATAGGTAGAAACATCCTAATAATAGGAAATTTTAATATACCACTTTTAATAAAATAGATCAAGCAGGCAAAAATAAGGAGAGAGATGATCTAAACAATATAAATAAAAGGGTAGATCTTATGCATATATATCAAACTCTGCAGTCTGATAATAAAGAATACACGTTCAAAATATGTAAAAACTGGCTCTGAATACTCAAAATGGATGCTGGCCATGATCCTCTGGCATTGGTTATTTCTCTTGCTCTGATGTAATCAACATTAATTACAAAACAGCTAAAGAGATACACATTGCGTTTTGTTTTGTTTTTTTTTATGGCTCTGTGAAAAGTACCGAACATTTTACCTCACTTTTGAGGTATATATATATATATATATATATATATATTCTAAAGTCACATCACACTCCTTAACTTCATCTTATATTACAATGTGGCAAAGTTTATTTTCCCTAGAGAGTGCCATATGTGTCCATTTTCTTTTTAGCATTCATGTCCCGGGGTGCCCTGTCATATGCAAACAAAGAGAATATGGTTTTGAGGAATCCCAAAAAACAGAATAAGTTCTTTCTGTGACATCAAACATCTGGAGAGTATTCATGCAAATCTTATATAACTTAACACAGAATCTGGTTTATATATTTGACAGAATAGCTTCAAGAATACTGGACAGTTTGTATTTTTGGTAACAGTAACTTCAGGCACTTGAATACAGACTGAAAAAAATGGGCATACCTTTTTCTGACAGCACATACCTATGCCCAATAACATCTAATTTTGGAAATAGAGCTTTGCATTCCAGAAATGCAAACTAAGTGGAAAAGCCATCTCACCTTGACTAGCAGAGAGGATTTATTACTACACTGGGGCTACCTCTGACTTCCTCAAGGATCTTGTACAGGTTGTTGACACAGAGTGTCTGTTTCTCCAACTGTAAATTGTGGTTACCCAGTTTATAACTATGTACTTTTCTCAAGATATTGTAGGGAAAAATGGGGCTACATAAAAATTGGAGTAATGGAGTTAGAAATTACTGAAAATATCTGTTTTATCATTTAAAAACTTGATTGTGCTAAGATCTCTTATTCTGATTTCATGCTCATTGAGAAATATACTGTTTATAATAATTAGTTTTCTGTTAAGATATTTTCTATAAGGAAAGTTTACTAATGAGATAAAAGGAGTTTTGATTCCACTTGACAGTTATATTACTTATTTGTATATCAGTCTCCTGTGAATTTTGTTGATGTCTCATTGACCAGATTTATTCAATTCAACATGTAATGAAAAGGACCAGATTCCCAGAATGTCATGACCTTTCCAAGGTAATAGTACCTGGTAGCACACTCTTCACATCTCTAGGTGGCATTTACTTCTTTCTAATTTACTTCTTTCTAATCATATCAAGTATATGACCAGAAGGCATTGATTAGAAGGAATATGGGTTGTTGGACAAAGTTGACCAGTCTTGACATGGGTTGGTCATTGGAGACTGAATAATCTCCATTTAAAAGGGTCAAAATGGAAAAGTTATTTTAAATATCCATATGTGAAAGAAAAGATTGTTTAAAGTGCTAAAATTTTAGAATACACATCCTTGACCTTAGAACAACTGTTCAAAGAGACATAGTGTAAGACTTCAGAAGGGGGAGTTCATCAGGAAAAGCATAGTCCTGGGAAGAGAACTAAATAAAAGATGTAGGTCAGAGAGTCACCATTTTGCAGGGAGACCAATCATCTGGTAGGCCAACATGAGTGAAGCAGGGAAGGAGAAGAATGGACATGAATAGAGCTAACCAGGCTCAAAGATTGAATGAGAACCTGAGATTCCTCTGCAAAGCTGTGTACCTTAAAAAAATATAGCCAATAGAGGGAGCACATTTGGAATGGCTTTTGAGGAGACCTGTGGACTCTTTCCTCAGTGAAACAATAGAGAAAAATAGGAATAGAGGGGAACTTCCTCAACTTGATAAAGAACACTTACCAAAAATCTATAGCTAACATTACAGTTAATGGTGAAAGACTGAATGCTTTCCCCCTAAGATCAGAAGCAGTTAAAGCATGTCCACTATCACCACTCTTCAGAATAATGCTAGAAGTTCTAGACATATTTACTAGTATGATTCCACCTATGTAACATCTTTGAAAAGACAAAAATTATGGAAATGAAGGCTAGATTAGTGGTTGCTAGAGGATAAAGTGAGGCTGGTGGTAGGAGGGAAGTAGTTGTCATTATAAAAGTTCTTGTGGGGCTTCCCTGATGGCGCAGTGGTTAAGAATCCACCTGCCAGTGCAGGGGATACGGATTCGATCCCTGGTCCGGGAAGATCGCACATGCCGTGGAGCAACTAAGCCCATGCGCCACAACTACTGAGCCTGCACTCTAGAGCCTGAGAGCCACAACTACTGAGGCTGCATGCCACAATTACTGAAGCCTGCGTGCCTAGAGCCTGTGCTCTGCAACAAGAGAAGCCACCACAATGAGAACCCTGTGCAACGCAATGAAGAGTAGCCCTCACTTGCTGCAACTAGAGAAAGCCCGCACACAGCAATGAACACCCAATGCAGCCAAAAATTAAATTAAATTAAATTTAAAAAAAATAAATTTCTTGTGGTGATAAAAATGTTCTGTATATTGATGTAGAAATGTCAATATCCTAGTTGTGATATTATACTATAATCATGCAAGATGTTACCATTTGGGGAAACTGGGCACATGGGATCTCTGTATTATTTCTTAGAACTACATGTCAGTCAACAGTTACCTCAAAATAAAATGTTTAATTTCAAATATAAAAAAAATATAAAATACAAAACGATTTCAAGTCTCTTGAAATTGTCCTAAGGCTATACAAAAAAATGGAGAAACATTTATTCGGGAAAATCTATGAAATCTAGGTAAGAACAGTAAGCATCTGTGACATCTGAACCATGACCTGTCCTCTCTTCCCCACCTCAGCAAGATGACAGTTCTACTCTTCGTGGGTGCAGCTACGAACACAGGACTGTATTTCCCCCAGCTCTCTGCTAGGGCTAAGCTTTCTCCTAGGGTGTGTGGGGGGCGGCGGGGGTTGGGGGACACCAGCACTCCTCATCTCACCCAGCTCTGTGTTGCTGAAGCTGTCTTAGAGGCAAGAATGGCGGAGAGTCTGAAGCTCCCTTCCACCACTCAGTCCCTACTCATAGATCAGAAGATCTGCCCCAGGCATGGCAGCCCAAGACCACAAGGCCTGAGTCAGTCCCACTCAAAATCACTGGTAGGGCAGAAGTTCCATGCTGAGCAAGGCAAGCCAAGAAGACCAGGGGATGTTGCCATTACCCAGCATTCTGCTTATAGATGGGGGATGTTACTCTGCAAAGTGGGTTCTACCCACTCAATCCACAGAATTGGTGCAAAGGTCCTTCCTTGGGGGAAAATCAATCTGTAAGAACAGAAAATTCCATAGCTTTTCCTAAGGAGACTGAGCTTATTTGGGACTGAATATGGGGAAATTTAAGCCTAAAGGGCATATTGAAAATAAGATTTTAGTGGTGTGCAGTTAAGAGGAGGATGGGGGTAACTGGATGAGAGCAAGAAGCCAAATGGTAGGTCAAAGCTCAGTTTATCAGAGAAAACCAGGGAAAGAGACAGCCAAGAAGGGCTCCTCTTGAAGTCTGACCTGACCTCAAAGACTGACCTCAAAGACTACCCTGGCCAAGGGGCCTGAGTTTAATTGGATCAGACCATGTAGTAATTTATGCCTCCAGGATGTTATTGAAAGAACAGAGTGATCATATACTAATTAGTGGAAGCTAAGAGCTGAGTGTGATACCAGTAGAGGCAGGCCATCTAGAAACTTCATCAAAGACAGGCCAACTAAAAACACTGTCATTCCAGGAGGATTGGGGTGACAGTGTACATGTCCAAGGCTGAGTCCTCTGAGGAGTGACATTAAAGGCTGCACACCACAGGGGAAATAGATGTCCCTGAAATAGCCCAGCCAAAGAGCTAAACAAATACATAAGCAAGCAAACAACAAATCCTAGAGGGAAGGGGAAACTTAGTATCCACAGTTGCTAAAATATCTTATCTAAAATTCCTGGTTTTCAACAAAAAATTGTGAAACATGCAAAGAAACTGGAAAGGATGACTCATATACAGGGGAAAAGGCAACAGAAACTGCCTTTGAGAGGTTTCAGATGTCAGGCTAAGCAGATAAAGACTTCAAAGTACCTATTATAAATATGCCCAAAGAACTACAGAAAACTGTGTTTAAAAAAGTAAAGGAAGGTATGATAATAATGTCTCATCAAATAGAGACTGTCAATAAAGAAATAAAAATTATATTTATAAAAAGAGCCAAAGGACAACTTCAGGAGTTTAAAAGTACAATAACCAAAATAATAAATTCACTAGAGCAGATTGATCAGTAGATTTGAGCTGGCAGAATAATCAGCAAACTTGAAAAGATATCAATAGTGATGAAACAATCTGAAAACTAGAAAAAAGAATGAAGAAAAAATGAATAGAGCCTCAGAGAAATAAAGGGACGCCATTAAGTGCACCAACATATGCATGATGGAAGTACCAAATAGAGCAGAAAATATATTTGAAGAAATAATGGCTGAAAACTGTCTAAATTTCATGAAATGCATTAACCTACACATCTAAGAAGCTCAATAGACTCCAAGTTAAGTAGACACAAAGAGATCTACATCCAGATATGTCACAGTAAAGACGCTGAAAGTCAAAAAAAAAAAAAAAAACTGAAAGCATCAAGAGAAAAATGACCACATATGTGGGAATCCCAGTAAGATAAATAGCTGAGTTCTAGAAGCCAGAGGACAGTGGGATGGCATATTTAAAGTGCTGAAAAATAAAAACTGTAAAATAATTTTCTAGAAAATCAATCTCTCAAGAATGAATGCAAAATAAAGACATTCCCAGATAGACAAAACTGAGAGGATTTGTTATTAGCAGACATACTAGTTATTATTAGACATACTAAAGGAAGTTTTTCAGGCTGAAGTCAAGTGACATCAGACAATACAAAACAACCAAAGCGTACTAGTAGAGGTAATTGTAGTAATTATAAAAGACACTATAATTGCATATTTCTTTTTCTTTATTCTCTTGTTTAAAAAGCAATTGTATAAACAAATATGTATGTAATTATACTACTGACCAGTATAATATAGAAAGGTAGTATATTTGATAATAATGCCACAAATAAAGCAGATGGAAGCAAAGCTATTTTGCAGTAATTAAATGACAGCAGCTGATAACTCAGAACCACCGGAAGAAATGAAGAGAACCAGAAACGCTAAATAAAAAGGCTCATGTAAAAAACTCAATGAAATATAAGTTCTCTCATTTCTTATCTCTAAAAGATATAAAATTATATAAAGTAACACTATAAAAATGTATTGTGGTTTGTTACACAGGTAGGTATATGGATAACAAATATAACAACAAAAAAAGGGAAGAGGAAAAAGAGTATATATAGGAGTAATGTTTCTATATGTCACTGCAGTTAGGTAGTATAATTCTGGAGAAGATTCTGGAGTAGAGTTAAGATGTACATTGTAAGCCCTAGAGCAACCATTAAAAAAGCAATTTAAAATATAGTGAGAAAATTATTAAGGAAATTAAAATGTTACACTAGAAAATGTTCACTGAATAAAAAAATCAGTAAAGAAGAGACAAAAACAACACAAGACCTATAAAAACAAAAAGTAAAATGGCAAAGATAAATCCAGACATATCAGTTACAACATTAAGCAATCCAATCAAAAGGCAGAGATTCAACAAAGTACTCCCTGTAGGAGACGCTTCTAGGATCCAAAAATATATAGGTTAAAAGCAAATGGGATGAAAACATATATACCATGTACTATAAGCAGCCTGAGTAGCCATTTTAATATCAGATAAATTAGACTTTAAAACAAAACAAAACAAAATGGTACTACAGATAAAGAAGAACATTTTATAATGATATAAGGGTCACTATATCAGGATATTATGACAATTACAGCATACAGTCATGTACAACAAAATCACAAGGTAAATAAATCTAATACAAAATAAATGAAACAAAAGGATTGAAGTGAGAAGCAGACAATTCAGCAATAATAGCTGCAAAGTTTCAGTAGATAGAATAACTAGGCAGAAGATCAACAAGGAAATGTAAGAGTTGAACAATACTTTCAACCAACAAGGCCTGACAGACATCTACAGAACACTTCACCCAACAACAACAGAACACACATTCTTTCCAAGCACATATTGAACATTTTCCAGGATAGCCATATGCTATGTATAAAACAAGCCTCAATAAATTTTAAAAGATTGAATAATACAAAGTGTGTTTTCCAACCACAATGGAATGAAAGTAGAAATCAATAACAGAAGGAAATGTGGGAAATTCGCAAATACATGGGACTTAAACACCACACTCCTAAATAACCAGTGAGTCAAATGAGACACCACAATTGATAATAGAAAATACTTTAAGATGAATGAAAATGAATTCACAACATACCAAAACTTCAGGGATGCTGCAAAAGAAGTGCTTAAAGGAAAATTTACAGCTGCAAATGCCTATATTAAAAGAGAAAAAAGATCACATACCAATGACCTAACCTTCCACCTAAAGCACTGAAAAAAAGGAGCACAAATTAAATCTAAAGCAAGCAGAAGGAAAGAAATGATAATGAATACAGTGGAAATTGATGAAACAAAGAAGAGAAAAATAACAGAGAAAATCAATAAAATCAAAAGTTGGATTTTTGAAAAGAACAAAATTGACAAACCAAGAAAAGACAGAGGAGACTCAAAGCTTTAAAATCAGGAATCAAAGTGGGGACATGATTGTGAATCTCACAGGAATATAAAGGATTATATGGAATATTACATACAATTACATGCCAACCAATTAGATAACTTTGGTGAAATAGACAAATTCCTAAAAGCAAAAACAAAAAACATAAGCTTACTAAAACAGACTCAAGAAGAACTAGAAAATCTGAAAAGATCTACAGTAAGTAAAGAGACTGAATTAGTAAATAAAACAACTTTCACAAAGAAAAGCCTGAGCTCAGATGGCTCTACTGGTGAATCCTACCAAACATTAATTTTTCACAAACTCTTCCAAAAAAGTAGAAGAGGAGGGACCACTTCGCAATTTATTCTATGGAGCCAGTACTTCCCTGATACCAAAACCAGAAAAAGACATCACAAAAAAAGAAAATGATAGGCCAATATCTCTTCTGAATACAGAGGAAAATCTAGCAACATATAAAAAGGATTAGACCTCATGACCAAGTGGGATTTCCCCAGGAATGCAAGATTGTTTCAACATACAAAAATCAATCAGTGGGCTTCCCTGGTGGCGCAGTGGTTGAGAGTCCGCCTGCCGATGCAAGGGACGTGGGTTCGTGCCCCGGTCCGGGAGGATCCCACATGCCGCGGAGCAGCTGGGCCCGTGAGCCATGGCCGCTGAGCCTGCGCGTCCAGAGCCTGTGCTCCACAACGGGAGAGGCCACAATGGTGAGAGGCCCGCGGACCGCAAAAAAAAAAAAAAAAATCAAGCTGTGTGATACACCATATCACAACGGTAATGGACAAGAACCGCAGGATCATCACAACAGATGCAGAAGGAGCATTTGACAAAATCCAACAGTCATGATAACACCACTTCAATTAAGAAAAGAAGGGCACTTCCTCAATCTAATCAAAGGCATCTACAGAACTCATAGCTAACACACTCAATGATGAAGGGCTGAATGCTTTCCTTCTGAAATCAAGAATAGGACAAGGATGTCCACTCTTGTCACTTCTACTCAACACTATCCTGGAAGTTTTAGCTAGTGTAACGAGGCAAGGTAAAGAAATAAAAGGCATCCAGATTGCAAAGGAAGAAGTAAAATTATTTGTGCGTGACATTACTATGTATATAGAATATCCCGGGGAATCCAATAAAAAACTATTACAACTAATAAATGAATTCAGCAAGGTTGCAGAATACAAGATCAATTTACAAAAATATTGGCAAAAATTAGTGATTTATTGAGGCCTCAGATTTTTTTTTGGGGGGGTGGTCTCTTTATTGGGCAATTCTCCTTGTCAAAAGTCTTCTTTATCTTGAGCTGGAATCCTCTGCCCTATTAATGTCTCCTTGAGTAACACATACTGAAGTCACTCCTCTTTCATGGAGCTCCTTACATATTTAATAGTAGTTATCATAACCTCCCACCATTTTCCTGGCTACCTTCTTCATTTTCCTAACATAATGAAATTTAAACCTTCCTTTTTTTCCTGATTGTCACCTTCTACTCCTAGATAGATTAAAAATTTATCTTTCTCAGACAGAAATTTTTAAATAAGTATAATATTCCAGTGTCAAGTACAAATAAAACTTTTGGTCTCGATATTGTGTTTTGGTACCTTATGATTATACTGGGTCATTTAGAAATTACTACTTGAGGATGTGGGAACCAAGATGGTGTAGAAGGACGTGCTCTCACTGCCTCTTGCGAGAGCACCAGGATCACAAATAGCTGCTGGACAATCATCAACAGGAGGACACTGAAACTCACCAAAAAATATACCCCACGTCCAAGGACAAAGGAGAAGCCACAGTGAGATGGTATGAGGAGTGCAATCACAGTAAAATCAAGTCCCATAACTGCGGGATGGGTGACTCCACAGACTGGAGAACACTTATACCACAGAATTTCGCCCACTGGAGTGAAAGTTCTGAGCCCCACGTCAGGCTTCCCAACCTGGGGGTACGGCAATGGGAGGAGGAATTCCTAGAGAATCAGACTTTGAAGCCTACTGGGATTTGATTGCAGGACTTTGACAGGACTGGGGGAAACAGAGTGTCCACCCTTGGAGGGCACACACAAAGTGGTGTGTGCATCAGGACCCAGGGGAAGGAGCAGTGACCCCAGGAGAGACTGAACCAGACCTACCTGCTAGTGTTGGAGGGTCTCCTGAGGAGGCGAGAGGTAGCTGTGGCTCACCGTGGGGACAAGGACACTGGCAGCGGAAGTTCTGGGAATTACTCCTTGGTGTGAGCCCTCCCAGAGTCTGCCATTAGCCCCATCAAATAGCCCAGGTAGGGGCTGGCCCCACCCATCAGCAGTCAAGTGGATTAAGCTTTTACTGAGCTCCACCCACCAGAGCAACAGTCAGCTCTACCCACCACCAGTCCCTCCCATCAGGAAACTTGCAAAAACCTCTTAGATAGCCCATCCACAAGAGGGCAAAGAGCAGGAGAAAGAAGAACTACAATCCTGCAGCCTGTGTAACAAAAACCACATTCACAGAAAGATAGACAAGATGAAAAGGCAGAGGGCTATGTACCAGATGAAGGAACAAGATAAAACCCCAGAAAAACAACTAAGTGAAGTGGACATAGGCAACCTTCCAGAAAAAGAATTCAGAATAATGATAGTGAAGATGATCCAGGACCTTGGAAAAAGAATGGAGGCAAAGATTGAGAAGATGCAAGAAATGTTTAACAAAAACCTAGAAGAATTAAAGAACAAACACCTAGAAGAATTAAAGAACAAACAAACAGAAATGAACAATACAATAACTGAAATGAAAACTACACTAGAAGGAATCAATAGCAGAAAAACTGAGGCAGAAGAGCCGATAAGTGACCTGGAAGACAGAGTGGTGGAATTCACTGCTGTGAAACAGAATAAAGAAAAAAGAATGAAAAGAAATGAAGACAGCCTAAGAGACCTCTGGGACAACATTAAATGCAACAACATTCACATTATAGGGGTCCCAGAAGGAGAAGAGAGAGAAAAAGGACCTGAGAAAATATTTGAAGACGTTATAGTCAAAAACTTCCCTAACATGGGAAAGGCAATAGCCACCCAAGTCCAAGAAGCGCAGAGAGTCCCATACAGGATAAACCCAAGGAGGATCACACCGAGACACATAGTAATCAAATTGGCAAAAATTAAAGACAAAGAAAAATTATTAAAAATAGCAAGGGAGGGCTTCCCTGGTGGTGCAGTGGTTGAGAGTCCGCCTGCCGATGCAGGGGATACGGGTTCGTGCCCCAGTCCGGGAAGATCCCACATGCCGCGGAGCGGCTGGGCCCGTGAGCCATGGCCGCTTAGCCTGCGCGTCCGGAGCCTGTGCTCCGCAATGGGAGAGGCCACAACAGTGAGAGGCCTGCATACCACACACACAAAAAAAAAAAGTAGCAAGGGAAAAATGAAAAATAACATACAAGGGAACTCCCATAAGGATAACAGCTGATTTCTCAGCACAAACTCTACAAGCCAGAAGGGAGTGGCAAGATATACTTAAAGTGATGAAAGGGAAGAACCTAAAACCAAGATTACTCTACCCAGCAAGGATCTCATTCAGATTCGATGGAGAAATCAAAAGCTTTACAGGCAAGCAAAAGCTAAGAGAATTCAGCACCACCAAACCAGCTCTACAACAAATGCTAAAGGAACTTCTCTAAGTGGGAAACACAAGAGAAGAAAAGGACCTACGAAAACAATCCCAAAACAATTAAGAAAATGGTAATAGGAACATACATATCGATAATTACCCTAAATGTGAATGGATTAAATGATCAAACCAAAAGACACAAGTTTGCTGAAGGGATACAAAAACAAGACCCATATATATGCTGTCTACAAGAGACCCACTTCAGACCTAGGGACACATTCAGACTGAAAGTGAGGGGATGGAGGAAGATATTCCATGCAAATGAAAATCAAAAGAAAGGTGGAGTAGCAATACTCATATCAGAAAAAACAGACTTTAAAATACAGAATGTTACAAGAGACAAGGAAGGACATTACATAATAATCAAGGGATCAATCCAAGAAGAAGATATAACAATTATACATATATATGCACCCAACATAGGAGCACCTCAATACATAAGGCAACTGCTAACAACTATAAAAGAGGAAATCAACAGTAACAAAATAATAGTGGGGGACTTTAAACCTCACTTACACCAATCAACAGATCAACCAAAATGAAAATAAATAAGGAAACAGAAGCTTTAAATGACACAATAGACCAGATAGATTTAATTGATATTTATAGGACATTCCATCCAAAAACAGCAGATTACACTTTCTTTTCAAGCATGCATGAACATTCTCCAGGATAGATCACATCTTGGGTTACAAATCAAGCCTCAGTAAATTTAAGAATATTGAAATGATATCAAGCATCTTTTCTGACCACAACATTATGAGATTAGAAATGAATTACAGGGAAAAAAACGTGAAAAACACAAACACATGGAGGCTAAACAATACGTTACTGAATAACCAAGAGATCACTGAAGAAACCAAAGACTCCCTAACACCGTACACAAAAATAAACTCAAAATGGATTAGAGACCTAAATGTAAGACTGGACACTCTAAAACTCTTAGAGGAAAACATAGGAGGAACACCCTTTGACATAAATCACAGCAAGATCTTTTTTGATCCACCTCCTAGAGAAATGGAAATAAAAACAAAAATAAATAAATGGGACCTAGTGAAACTTCAAAGCTTTTGCACAGCAAAAGAAACCATAAACAAGACGAAAAGACAACCCTCAGAATGGGAGAAAGTGTTTGCAAACGAATCCACGGACAAAGGATTAATCTCCAAAATATATAAACAGCTCATGAAGCTCAATATTAAAAACAAACAAACAACCCAATCCAAAAATGGGCAGAAGACCTAAATAGACATTTCTCCAAAGAAGACATACAGATGGCCAAGAAGCACATGAAAAGCTGCTCACCATCACTAATTATTAGAGAAATGCAAATCAAATCTACAATGAGGTATCACCTCACACCAATTAGAATGAGCATCATCAGAAAATCTACAAACAACAAATGCTGGAGAGGGTGTGGAGGAAAGGGAACCCTCTTGCACTGTTAGTGGGAATGTAAATTGATACAGCCACTATGGAGAACAGTATGGAGGTTCCTTAAAAAACTAAAAATAGATTTACCATATGATCCAGCAATCCCACTACTGGGCATATACCCAGAGTAAACCATAATTCAAAAAGATACATGCACCCCAATGTTCAATTCAGGACTATTTACAATAGCCAGGACATGGAAGCAACCTAAATGCCCATCAACAGACAAATGGATAAAGAAGATGTGGTACATATATACAATGGAATATTACTCAGTCATAAAAAGGAACGAAATTGGGTCATTTGTTGAGACATGGATGGATCTAGAGACTGCCATACAGAGTGAAGTAAGTCAGAAAAAGAAAAATATCGTATATTAACGCATATATGTGGAACCTAGAAAAATGGTACAGATAAACCAGTTTTCAGGGCAGAAATTGAGACACAGGTGTAGAGAACAAACGTATGGACACCAAGGGGGGAAAGCGGTGGGGTGGTGGGGGTGGTGGTGTGATGAATTGGGCGATTGGTATTGACATGTATACACTGATGTGTATAAAATTGATGACTAATAAGAACCTGCTGTATAAATATATATATATATATATATATATATATATATATTATTCAAGTTATCCAGTGACGAAATGACCCAGTTGATTGTATGACTGATTTGACCAGTAACAGAGTGATGTGAGTAACAAAACAAACAAAAAAACCACAACTGATTTGCTTGGTTTGTTTATGGCTTATGAATAAAGAACTAAAGTGCTACCTAAGTAACTAGATAGGTAGGTGGAGAAATAGATGGTCGGTAGATAGTTCATTCCCCTCCAAAACATTAATGAGTGTACTATTTAGGATCTCTATCTTCAAAATTCCAATAAATCTCTTCTGGCCACCCCCCCCCACACCCAATCCAACATATTCTTCTTTTAAATTTACATGTCTTATCTTCTCTCCTAGAGTAAAATCTCATTGAGAGTTCAAACACTGAATAAATATTTACTGTTTAGTCAGTAAATACATCAGGCCTTGAAGATATACCTAGGAACCAGTTTCACCAGACGCTTACAGACTAGTGGAGGGAAATGACAAGTAAGCAGATGATTATAATAAGCTTATTATAGATATGATAGATATTGGATGGATAAATAGGTGAGAAAGAATGAATGGACACATTTCCCCAATTTGGTAGTTTTAATTTCTAAATCAAGTCCGACCATGGGCTGAACAATCCTGAGGCATCTCCAATGCAGTGGCAGCTGGCAGAGAAGCAAAATATCAGGCAGGAACTAAAACCCCTTAATAGGATTTGCCCTGAAAACCTGGCATTTCATAAAGCAACAAAGTAAAGGCATTCTACCCTCTGCTCAAGTGGAGCACAGACAATATGTTTCCAATGCATCATATGAACCATAATGTCTTTGTTGTTCTTTAGCCTTAATTTAATTGTAAAGAAATGTGGTATCACATTTTGTTCCGTGAAGAGGAAAATAATCCTTGTATTATGTCAGCCAATAAAAATAACTCAATATGAAAAAAAAAGAAAAAAAAAAAGAAATTACTACTTGATCTACACTAGATACATTGAACTCATGGTGGTTGAATAAAACACCTAGGTCTTTTTATATGACATTGCCAGGTTCTACTTGCATTTATGGACCTAAGATTTACATATTTATTCCAGTTAACTTTTTTCATATTCATTTCAGCCTGTAGTTCTAGTGTCTTTTGAACTCCTTTAAGTGTCCTTCTCTAATACAGAAAATGCCCTCTCTTTTTAGCATAAGCATACTTTCTATGTCATAGGATGAAAACTGTGAATGAGAAATTCTTAGAAGAGAGGGCTATGGCAAACCCTTTAGCTAGTTCTCTTCAAAATGAAATCATTATTATAATTACTATCTCCTGGGCAGGATTTTTCATTAATCTATAAATCTACCTAATAATGGTATATTCACCTAGCTTATGTCTCTGTATCTTATCATAAAAGATATTATTCACACAGACTTTATAAAATCCTATGTTAAAAAAATGAGACAGCAAATTTCTTCTAGGAAGCACACTTTGTACTGGAAAGCTCAAAAATGACATAAAAGGGTGTGCAAAGAGAACTCTGCAAAAGAAAGGATAAAAACAAGAATAAATACATGGAAATGTATTATTTCACAGTAATAGAAAGTTATTCTGAGAATGTTACAGGCCCAAGCAGCTAATATAACTGTTGTTAGCAGCAGTGTATGAAAGTCACATGTTTGTGATCCATTCCTTTACCTTGTAACTTATGTCCATTCATTTCTATGGACTAAGTCGAAAGATTGACAGTGATAAAGCATCATGGAAGGAGAAACAGGATCTAAACAATTTAAAATTCTTATTATTACACCCTTCAAACAAACCCGGTACTGGCAAAGATGCTTTTCCTCCAAAGTTTATCTATAACCTTTGAAATAAATTTCATGTCAGAAGTTTGAATTTTCTATTTACTTATGTTTCTTGCAGTATTTTGGTCAAGAAAGTGAATGAAGAGAAACAGTATTAACTTTACTCAGTGAGAAAAAATAATCAACTATGAAATACCTGTGGGCATCTGGCTGCACTATAGCAATCTCCAGCTGTGGCAAATGGAACTGCGTTTCCAAATACTGTCTGGGCAAAAAGAAGGTCTGTAGCTAGAAAATAATAAATGAAATTCTTTAGCACTGAGACATTGTATGTTTTCACATCTTCATTGCAAAACATGCAGTTTTCATATTACATTCTTAAATACATTCATATAACTAATCCAAAATTTTAAGCAAAAATGTTGCACAATTGTAGTACATAATATAGATCAGGCTCTCAAATTTTTATTTAATATAAAAATGTTCACCTCATAAATTGCTCTAAAATATGACAGGGACATCTGTAACTAATCCATATGTTTTAAAAGCTAAATAAATGCTCTATCATATTTTACATCATAGTGAATATCTAAAACAGATAAAGTGGTATAAGGAGCAAAATTACAGAGGAAAAAACATTATTTAAAGATAAATTATGATAAAGCAACATATACATACTTATAGAGAGTATGCATATCAATTCATTTAGAGAATTCAAAAACACGAAGGTAAAAAGTGTGCCATTTTCTTTGATTTCTTCTATTACTATTTCATTCTTTCTAATCTTACTTTTGCTATTGTTATTAGCAAAATTTCTTGACTGGCAACAATGCTGGGGATTCCATATAAAGTATCAGAAAGAAAGAGTCATTGGCTCAAAAATAGGTTGGGAGGAACCCTAAAGGTTAGCTGGTACAATCACTTATTCATGCTTGAATCACTTAAATAACATCCCAACTAATGCTCATGCAGTCGGTGGCTCTCACCTCTGCTAATGTTGTTTCAAATATCTTTCAGGAGGACTGCAAGAGCACTGCATGCCCTCATGATGACGCCAGTCCCCTAGAGGCAATCCCCAAAGGTAGCATTTCTGGAAATATTTATCATATCTCCAAGGGCAGCTTCCAAAGCCAGCAGGCCTTCCATGGTGTGCCAGAGTCAGCTTGTACCAAATCATGAGAACCAATTGTGTGTGTCTCTTCCCAACTCCATGCATAATGAGCTCATGTTGGTAGCTTAAAATTGGCCATGGTGGGAATATATACCCCATGGAAACTGGCAAAACCTACAAATCAAACTTTTTTTTTCCTGATTGTTAAGAGCTGGTTGTTAAACATTTATCCACACACCACTGCTTATGCATGGTACTTAGGGTTAGGCTGGGCAAACTGACACATTTTTCAAATTAGCCTTTGCTACTATCTCCTCCATCATTCCCTGGATAACCCACAGATAGCTCTCACTTAACATGTCCAAAGCTAAATGCATTATCTTTTTCTCCAAACATATTCCCCCTGCTATATTTCTCATCTCATTGAACTATATCAGCATCTACCCAGTTATTTTGGAACTCTTTCTAAACATTCCATGCCACAAATCCCCATATTCCATCTGTTGGAAAATCATAGAGTGTACCTCTTTAATATTTCTCTCAGGTTCTCTATTCTGAACCAAGTCCCTAATTTAGGTCCTTATCACCTTCTATCTGAACTATTATATTAGCTTCCTAAATATCTTCATGGATGCAATTTGTTCTCTCTCCAACTGAGCCTGTTCCTTCCCCTGTTTATACTTTTACCCCAAAGGTCCCCATAACTTAAAAGATAAATTCAGTTGTATAGTTTAGTACACGTTGTTCTTCATGATCTGCTTTCTGGGAACTTCTCTAATAAGCGGCTATCCCCCAACCTCCATTCAATTTATGCTTAGACAAAACTAGACTACTCCTTATTCTCTAGTGGAACCAAAATGCTTCACCATTTCATGCTGTGTTCATGATGTCTCCTCCTGAAACTCCTTCTCCTCACTTTGGTTAATTCAAATTTGTCTTCAAGATTTCCTTAAGATAGTTTCTTGAGGAAAGTTGACTTTTATTCAGCAAATATTTCTTTAGAACCTATTGCGTATTGGGCATTATTATAAGTACTGTAAGAGCACAATAGTGGATGACATAGGGGCCGATGGAACCTGAGTGCTACCAGAGAGAAACAAGTAATAGAGTAGATACTATCATATGTTGTAGGTGATCAATGCTATAGAAAAAAATAAAAAATAAAGCAGGAAAAGAATGAGGAGAAAGGGAGTTTTGGAGTGGAGAGGGTCCAGGATGAACTTATTGGGAAGGTGTATTTAAGCAGAGACCAGGAAGAAACTGAGGGGTAAACCCGACAGACAATCATTCTAGCCAGATAGAACAGAAAGTGCAAAGGCCTTAAGGAGGGGTGGAGGGCATGCTTGATGTATTCAAGAAACAGCAAAGGGACAAATGTGTCTGAACCAGATCGTGCAAGGGAGGAGTGTGGAGGGAAGGAGCAGAAAGGTAATGGAGGTGGGAAGGTCTTATTGAGTTTTATTGACCATTGGCAGGATTTTTAATTCTGTTATGAGTTAGATGGGAGATGTTTGGAGAGTTTTGAGTAGAGGTTGGGGTTATTAAAAAGATGAAATGAGATAATGTATAAGACAAGACATGGCTTACGTTTTAAGGGATCACTCTGGATTCTCTATTGAGAAGAGAATCTAGGTCAGGAGTTGGGGAAAAGGTGAAAAGGAACCTGAGTGCTACCAGAGTAAACAGGAATACCAGTCAGTAAGCATAAGAATCCAGGTGAAAAAAATGATATGGACTTGGCCCACGGTTATAGCAAATGAGATAATGGCAAAGTGGGATTTTGCATGTGTCTTAGCTCAAGCTGCCCTAACAAACTATCACAGACTGGGGGGCCTAAACAAAAGAAGTGCAGGTGCAAACAGGGTCAAGTTCTGGTGAGAGCCCCCCTTCCTGGCTTGGAGATCGTCTTCTTGCTGTGTCCTCACATGGCAGAGAAAGAGATTGCTGGTGTCTTTTCCTCTTTTTTTATAATGGCATTCATCTTACAATTATGGTCCCACCCTCATGAACTAATCTAGACCTAATTATCTCCCCAGGACCAAACACTGTCACATTGGGGATTAGGGCATCATATGAATTATGCAGGACACAATACAGTGCATAGCAGCATGTATGTTAATGATTCACCTGACAGAATTTGATGATGGATGGCACGTAGGTGTGAGATAAAGGGAGGAGTTAAAGACATTGCTATGTTTTAGCAAGAGTAACTAGAAGTTGATGGTTGCCATTTACTGAAATGGTAAAAATTTGGGTAGAAGGACTCGTTCCTTTGTAGAGATGTGAATGGACCTAGAGTCTGTCATACAGAGTGAAGTAAGTCAGAAAGAGAAAAACAAATATCATATATTAACGCATATATGTAGAATCTAGAAAAAGGGTACAGATGAACCTATTTCCAGGGCAGGAATAGAGACGCAGAATGAACATGTGGATGCAGTGGGAGAAGGTGAGGGTGGGACAAACTGTGGGATTAGGAGTGACATATATGCACTACCATGTGTAAAATAGATAGCTAGTGGGAACCTGCTATAAAGCACAGGAAGCTCAGCTCAGTGCTCTGTGATAACCTAGATGGATGGGATGGGGGGCTGGGAGGGAGGTCCAAGAGGGAGGGCCATAGGTATACATATCGCTGATTCACTTCATTGTACAGCAGAAACTAACACAGCATGGCAAAGCAATTATACTCCAATTAAAAAAAAAAGAAAGTTCAGTCTTGGATACATTGTCAGAGACATATTAGATTTCATGTGGATATGCGGAGTAGGGAGTTGAATCTTGGAATTCAGGGCAGCAGTCTGAATTAGAGATATACATTTGGGACTGTCATTTAATAGATCGTATTTGAAATCTATAAGTTGAAAGAGATCCTTAAGGGAATGACTGAGTCCTGAAGTTCTTCAATACTCAGTGTTGTATAAAATGAAGAGTAACTAGCCAAGTTGAGAAACAGTGAGAAAGATGGGAGAAAGAGTGACCAAGACAGGAGCCAAATGATGAGAGTGAGAAGTCCTGGAAACCAAAGACTGTTGATGGATCAAATGAAATGAAAATCAAGAATTTGTCATTGGAGTTAAAGAAATGGAAGAAGAATTGGTGATGTAAGAGAAAAAGGAAAGTTTGCTGAAATAATGGTCCTGAGTTGGTACAAAGCAAGGAGCTCAGAGCACAAGTAGAAGGGGTTGCCTCAGAAGGCAGCAGAAATAGTTCATCCACAGTGACCAGGAGAGAAGGCAAAGTCTATAGGTCAAGGTTTAGGTCATCAGCAATGAGTGACTGGAGTGGAGGTATTAGAAAATTTTGAAGTTTGAAGCCAGAGGAGAAGCTGTGAGTCAGGCATTGAGAAGAGTTGGGGAGGAATGGACCAGGGTCCGTGCAAGCTCAGGAGTCATGCATTTAAAGTAAGATCAGTCAGGAGGGCTGTGTATTACTTGCCACATGCAAGATTCATGGTGCAAGTGCAGAGTAGGTGAAAGGTTTAATTTAATCAAGACTGGGGTTTTGGCACACAAGTATGAGGAAGGAAAAGAGAAAGCAAGTGGAAAATGTATACATTTAACATTGTATCTTCAGAGCCCAGTCCAATGCCTGGCAAAATGGCAGGTTTGATAAATTAATGAAAGATAAAAGCTTGCTAAACAGCAAATAAGTTCCCAAATGCCCATTATGTACTCAGCAATGCTGACACAACATATATTATTAAATAATAACCATTGTTTATAGAACACCTACTACTCGCAAGGCATTTACTAGATATGTTACAAGTATTATCTCTTAATCCTAACCGAAAAAAAAAAAAAAAGGAAAGAAAGCAGAAAAAAAGAAAGAAAAACACCTGAGAGGCATCTTATTATGACTGGTAACTGGATGCAGAGAATTTACACCCAGCAATCTAACTCCAGAGTCTATGATCATAACCAAAGCATTATAACACTTCCCCACTGCAGTAATTGTGGGTGTTCAGTAAATGGTAGCCACTATTACTGACAATAATAGTTCACCATCATATGACTGATTTAGAGATTATGTATTCATGCATTCACTGTCTCAACAAACATTGTTTTGTTTCTTTTTGTGGTTTAGGTACTGTGCTAGGCACTGGTGATTCAATTGTGATTTAGAGTTTCTGCTTCTGAAATGAACTTCTTTGCATTTTCATGTCACTATGTAATTTTCAGGAGGGCAGACTGCCTGATGCTCAGTGTATGTGAGGTTTCATAAAGTATATTTACTTTAACTTGACTGTACTATAAATTACTTCCTAGAAAGGCAGCAGGTCAATAATCTGGGATCTGTGAGTGGGACTTATCTCCCTGCAATGCCAGTTACTAACTGTATGAATTGGGCCAAACACTTAATTCTATAAGTGCATCTTAATTTCATCACTTGCAACAATGTGATGAAATTTTGCCTTATCTAGTATAGGGTTGTTAAAAAGATCAGATGAGATAAAGTATGAGAAAATACTAGACAAACTGTCACCTGAAGCTAATGTTAATTATTACTTTAAGCCCTTGCAAAAAAGCTTATACAACTACATTGAGGATATTAACTTCCTTATTTTTAATGTAATTGAGGATTTTAAGGTAGATTGTTATATCTTGGAAGGGCAGGATCTTTACTATGACAGTATCCTTACTATCTTTACTAATGACAGTGTCATTACCACTACATTTTTATTAAGGGTTCCCATGGTTTGTATCATTGCACTGGAACTATGTAGCTAATAACTTTTTAAAAAGAATTCTAAGTAATTATTGTACAATGCTAAGCCCTTCTCTATACCCTAGCTACCACATATACCATATAGTATATTGTTACACTTGCATTAGCAAACAGGTACTTTTCATTTTACAAATAGAGATTCAGCACTTACTTTTAATTTGCATGGAATTAAGATCAATTCTTATTTTGCTGAAAACAGTGTGTCCAGCAGCCAAGTAGTCATTTTTACACTCACAGTCTTGCCTCCTGCTTCCATTAAAAGGACATTCATATGGATTTTGCAGTCTGTAACAACATTAAAATATTTTAGTATTAGATACCATTATTAGACCATAATGCAGATAAATGGTAAACTTTGGAAGTGGGAAGGTAAAAGACACACTCCTCAATATTTTAGGGTCAACAGGTTAAATGTGAAAGAAATGAAAATCATTCAACAAGTTAAATGTCAAAGAAATACAAAATGATCAATGGGAAATTCAAGACCAGTTTGTGGAAAAATAATTCAGCTGTAGTTCTCCTAGCTTTTATTACTGGAATTAATTTGACTTCTATGAAAATACACACAGGTCTTAAATTCTTCCCTCCTCTGTTGTCTCACTGCTCACCCATATTATCCTTCTTAGTCAGTCTCTCTGTGAGTACATGTTAATGCTCAAATCTTTATTATTGAACAGGCATGGACAACATCTGTCTTAGGTCATAATATGTCTACCTGTTTCTAAATTACTTGTCACACTGGGAGCTATTCAAGTACCACTCTGAACTCTGGAACTTCTAATTCTCTTGAAGGACAATGAAAATGCACAGATAAGGCAAAACACAGCATATACCTAAAGCCATATACTTCAGAAAAGTTGTCTTCTTCACCTTTGACCAATGATATATATTCCTTGGGGTTCTGCAAGTGCATGCCAGCACAATAGATCTAAAGAGAAAATGCAAAGATCTAGAAAAGATTTTTTCAAAGTCAACAGTCAATGCTAAAATCAAATAGGAGCTGTCTTCATAATACCTTTATTATTCTTCCTTTAATGTTAAGGTAATAGTCACCATCTTTGGTAATGTTGTTTTTCACTTGGATTTCTTTACAGCTGGTAAATGTTTTACCTTCAAGGACAAGTGAGTACAACTTATCAACAATGAACAAATTACAGACACAACAAGAATTTAACTCAATTACACCAATATTGTTATATTCTGAAAAAAACAGACCTTTCATTTTGTGGAGTGTATGACTACTCTAAATATTTATTTTCAGATTTTAATTAAAACTTCTTAGGAACACTTAGGTTCTAGATTTTTGAAGTCTAGTACTTACAGTCATGGACATAACATTTCTTTTGAGCATCTGGTTTTAAACTCTTTAAACATAAGTCACTGGACCAACCATTGTCAGCTATGCATTCCACTCTTCTCTCCATTATCCCAACTCCACAAGTCACAGAGCACTGTGAACAGAGTAAAATTTGAAGGTAAAGTATATAATGGATAATAAGCCAGTAAATACATGTCTCCTCCTTTCAAGCTAAGTCCTTTTGGAACAAACAGATGATCAATAATGGCTAGAATTTCTGCAGACACAAAAATATCCTGGAGGCTAGAGAGTCACAGGTGGGGCTAATCCTTAAGAAACTCAATCTATTCTTTCTCAATTACTGGCTCCTTTCCATTTATTTTGTATAGTTAGCTCAGCAGTATATTGTAAATACCCGATAAATATTAATTAATGATGGTTATTCAGACTACTGAGTTTTTACTCATTGTTGTATGCTGTTTGCAAAGCAATATTTACTTGCTTTCTATCAATTAAATTGGAAATGGAATATGGTGCAAATAACCTGCATTACTCATACATTAGATCTATTTACTTTTTCACTTAACCAATAAGTATTGCTTAAGCATCTATTCAAAATGCAAGCCACTGTGCCAGGTGCTCTGAGGAAAAGAAACAAGTATTAATTATTGTCCCTGCTTAAGGCAGGTTATAGCAAACTTAGAAAAAGAGATGATAACTGATAAATAACTGGTAAAGTGATTGTTAGACAATAGGGGTATGAGACAACTCTGATATCTAGTTAGAAGTGCAGAATAGTAGGCATCCCACAACTAGAAAGTCTCATTCAGAAGATTTTAAATTCATAATTATAAACTGACCTTGCTCCATTTTCCAACTTTCCAAGTGGCCATATGCAAACAGGTTCTAAAATTGCATTTGTAAACCTGAGGGGAAGGCAGCACAGGGCATTCTTGATAGTCTATAGGCCACAGCTCATGAAGCTTATATTTCTCAGTAGATCGGATCCCAATGCAATATGAAATCCTTTGTCGGTAACTAAATCCACAGTTACCTGCACACTGAAAAATACAATGTTACGAAGGGAGAAGAAGATGCTCTTAAACTTAACCAGGGTTAAGCACCACTACTTTCCGGGTGCTTAATATATACTATGTTATGGTATCCCCACAACAATCCTATTTATTAGCCTCATTTACAGATGGGTAAACAAATGCTCAGAGGTATTAGGCAACTTTCACAGAGTTGTACCAGGATGGAAAGGATCCAGATTCAGGATAGATTGTCTATTTTCAGTGCCTATGTTTTTTCTGTTTGTTCGTTTGTTTGTTTTCTGTTTTCTTGGTCACACTACAAAGAATAGCTTAACTGAATGAAAATTTATCTCCTGATAAGCAGAGCTTTGGAGAAATGAAACATATCAAGTGTTCTTACCTGAAATAAAGGACATTTATTAGTCTTAATGTACTTGTAACTCTATATAAGTTTAGCATATATTTATCTCTATACATACAATGTGATGTGTACTACCATTTGACTAGAATAGGTAAGTGATTTAGATATAAATTAACGATCCAGAGAAAAGAATGAGCAAATAGATTTCTGACTCCAACAAAAAGGAGTAACAAGGAATAGAGTTACCATCTGACCTAAAACAAAAAAACAACCTGAACAAAATATGTATTGATAAAACAATGGCTCTTAAGACACTGGACATTAGGCAATAAAGGACAGTGATTCCCTGGGAGACGGAAACAAACAAAGTGACCCTATAATTGCTCCAGCTTAATGTCTTGAGAGAGTTTCCAGGTTTTGGAACAAGGAAAGGGATCCCAAGGGGACCGCAGAGTTCTGACCAGTGAAAACATGTGAGGACTCCAACTGAGGCCAAGGGATGGACTGATTAAAAGACATATGGGGACGTCCCTGGTGGTCCAGTGGGTAAGACTCCATGCTCCCATGCAGGGGGCCCAGGTTCGATCTCTGGTCGGGGAACTAGATCCCGCACTCATGTTACAACTAAAAGTCCGCATGCTGCGACTAAGAAGTCCGCATGCCACAACTGAAAGATCCCATATGCCACAACTAAAGATCCCACATGCCACAACAAAGATATCGTGTGCCTCAAATAAGACCTGGTGCAACATAAATAAATAAGTATTTTTAAGTAAATAAATGACATATGAATCACTGTATCTGACACTCACACAGGACCAAATATAGTGTCTGTTCCCTTCATTCAGACTGGAAAACTTATATACATGCAGCAATAGATAGAGCACTCAAAAGGGTCTTGCCACAGTAGAGGGAAATAGCTAACCCTAGACTAAACAATGAACTGGTCTCCCATAAAAAATCTTAAGAGCAAGACAAGAAAAGATCACACTTCTTACAGATAAAATAACTGCATTCTGGAACAAAGCTCAAAATATACGTATAGAAATAAAAACTATCCAGTAGCCAACAAAGTAAAATTCATAATGCATGGCATGCAATAAAAAATTAACTGGCATGCAAAGAGGCAGGAAAATATAACCTATGATGAGGAGAAATATCCATCTATCAAAGCAGCCCCAAAGGGGTGACTGACATCGGTGAAAACAGCAGAGCAAGGACATCTGAAAATGTTCTCCTCTATAAAGGCAATGAGAAAACTGACAAAACGTGTGAAAATCAACTTTTTCAGAGCTCTGTAAATTAACCAAAGGCTTGCAGCAATCCGGGAAGCATTTATTAAAGAAATAAGGCTAAATCTCAGTAAGAACAGTGAGCTTTGTGTGTTTTAGTTTGCCCTATTCCCATTCCCCCTCTTCAGCTCTATAGGAGGATTGAAAATCAATAGCCCTGCAAACATAGTGAAAAACAAAAGCATGGAAGCCTCCAGAGGGATTGGACATCTTTCTAAGCCTCATTTCCAGAGAACTGTCATTATTTGAACTGTTTGGTGGTTTTCTGAAAGACCTCACTTGCAAGTCTCTATTTGACTTTACCCAGCACTTGCCCAGTGTTAAAAGCCTTCTCCTTGGAGGCATTTTTTAACACAATTAAAGACTATTGTTTAACTTTGCAGCTTCCAGAGGAAGTAGATAACAGTCAGGCAAGCAATGGGCTACCAAGAAAAGCTTAAAAGGAAAAGCTTGGAAAGGAGATGTCCACAGGGGCTTTAAAAACTCCAGCAGAGTCATAGATAACCAGAAGGCCATGGACATACATAAGGTTGTGCACATGTCTAGGGCTGTGTGCAAGCTTAGGAAATATCTGAGAAGTACCTACACTCTCATTTCTGGCTGATGTCAAGGCTCTGCTCAAGCAGGAAGTTAAGGTTAAGGAAGAGTTGTCAACTGCCTCATCTAGTGTTGAAGATGCCCACACATGCACACAGGGCCTCTTGGCAAAGACTGGAGATTACTGGTTCCAAGTATCTCAGGAAATCACTATCCAGTCATTAGTTGAAAACTAATCAGATAGAGACTTTAGTGACTACATGAGACAAAGAATACAGACTTTACAGTTAGTTCAGAAAAGTCACTGAACAAACAAACAAACAACAACAAACAGCAGTAACAACAAACTCTGGGAAGATGGGAGAACATGTGTAGAAATCTGTGTATAGAAATCTATGTAGACCTATAACAAGTAAAGAGATTGAATTAATAAACAAAAAACTTCACACAAATAAAAACCCAGGACCAGAGCCTTCATTGGTGAATTCCTCCAAAAGTTTAAAGAATTAGCACCCTCCCCCTCCAAAACACTTCCAAAAGATAGAATAGAAAAGAACACTTCCTAATTTGTCATATGAGGCCAGTATTTCCCTCATACCAAAACTAGGCAGACATAACAAGGAACGAAACCTACAGACCAATATCTCTTGTGAATATAGATGTAAAAATCCTCAACAGAACACTAGCAAAACAATCCCAGAAGCAAATAAAAAGGATCATACACCATGACAAAGTAAGATTTATCCCAGGAATGTAACATTGTTTCAACATGTGAAATCAATCAATGGAATACATCATACAAATAGACTCATAAAGACCACAGGAGCATCTCAATAGATGCAAAAAAAAGCATTTCACAAACTGACACATTTTCATTATACAAACACCAAGCAAACTAAGAATAGGAGGGTATAATAAAGAGAATCTACAAAAAAATCCATAGCTAACCTATTCAATTATGAAAATTGAAAGTTTTCCTGTAAAGAGAAGGATATCTGTTTTTACCATTTCTACTCAACATTGTTTTGGAGTTTCTAGCCAGGGATACTAGGCAAGAAATGAAGTAAAAGTCACCCAGATTTAAAGGAAGAAATAAAACTACCTGGATTTGCAAATGATATACTTCTGTATATAGAAAATGCTAAGTAATCCACACAAAAAAAGAACTGTGCTCAATAAATGTGTTTAACATACAAAAATCAATTCTATCTCTACACATTATGAATGGACAAGCAGAAAATGAAATTAAGAGTATAATTTCATTTTCAGGAGCATAAAAAATTAATAAAATTTTTAGGAACAAAATTAACCAAAAAAGTGTAAGATTTGTACAATGAAAACTATAAACTATAAAGCATCCTTGAAATAAATTAATAAGACCTAAATAAATGGAAAGACATGTCAATTCACGGATTGGAAGACATTATTAAGATAGCAACATTCCCCAAACTGATCAAGATTCAATGTAATCTGTAACAAAATCCTAGCTGGAGTTTACACAGAATATGACAAGTTGATCCTAAAATTTATATAGGAATGTAAGGGACATAGCATAAGCAAATAATCTTGAAAAGGAAAAGAAAAATTGGTTCTCTCACACTTCCTGATTTCAACACTTATTATAAAACTACCTTACTATAAGACCAAGACTATGTGGTAATGATATAAGGATAGGCACATAGATCAGGGAACTGAATTCAGAGTTCAAAAATAACTCTTCAGTAATAGATAATTCAATGAGGAAAGAACAGTTTTTTCCAAAAATTGTGTTGGAACATCTGGATAGCCACATGCAAAAGGATAAAGTTGGACCCCACTTCACATCATATACAAAAATTATTACAAAGTGGATTACAGACCTAAACGTATCAGCTAAAATTATAAAATTCTTAGAACAAGATATAAGTGTGAATCTTTGTAACCTTGGATGGGCAATAGTTTCTTAGAAATGATACCTAAAGTACAAGTGAACAGAAAAAATAAATTTGACATCATCAAAATTAAATACATTGGTGCCCAAAAGACACTATCAAGAAAGTGAAAATGCAAGAGAAAAAGTTACAGCTGACACTACAGAAATACAAGGATTATAAAAGATTACTGCTAACAATTACATGCCAACTAATTAGATAATCTAGAAGACATGGATAAATTTCTAGAAATGTTCAATCTCCCAAGACTGAACCAGGAAGAAATAGAAAATATGAACAGACAAATCACATGCACTGAAATTGAAACTGTGATTTAAAAACTCCCAGCGAACGAAAGTCCAGGACCTGATGGCTTCACAGGTGAGTTCTATCAAAAATTTAGGGAAAAGTCCACAGCTATCCTTCTCAAAATATTCTAAAAAATTGCCAATGAAGGAACACTTCCAAATTCATTCTACAAGGCCAGCATTACCCTGATACCAAAACTAGACAAAGATATCTCACACACACACATACACACACACACACACACACACACTCACACACAAATACAGGTCAATATCACTGATGAACATAGATGCAAAAGTCCTCAACAAAATATTAGCAAACCAAATTCAAGCGGGATTTAGTCCAGGGATGCAAGGATGGTTCAATATCCACAAATCAATCAACGTGATATACCACATTAAGAAAATGAAGGATAAAAGTTTTATGCTTATTTCAATAGTACAGGGAACATACCTCAATATAATAAAGGTTATATATGACAAACCCACAGCTAACATCACACTCAGTGATGACAAGTTGAAAGTTTTTCCTCTAAGCCTTCTTCTAAGATCAAGAACAAGTCAAAGATCCCACTCTCACCACTTTTATTCAACATAGTTTTGGAAGTTCTAGCTACAGCAGTCAGACAAGAAAAAGAGATAAAAGACGTTCAAATTGGAAAGGAAGAAGCAAAACTGTAACCATGGGCTTCCCTGGTGGCACAGTGGTTGATAATCTGCCTGCTAATGCAGGGGACACGGGTTCGGGCCCTGGTCTGGGAGGATCCCACATGCCGCGGAGCAACTAGGCCCGTGAACCACAACTACTCAGCCTGCGCATCTGGAGCCTGTGCTCTGCAACAAGAGAGGCCGCGATAGTGAGAGGCCCGCACACCGCGATGAAGAGTGGCCCCCGCTTGCCACAGCTAGAGAAAGCCCTCACACCCAACACAGTAAAAATAAATAAATAAATTAATAAACTCCTACCCCCAGCATCTTCTTTAAAAAAAAAAACAAAACTGTAACCATTTGCAGATTACATGATATTATATATAGAAAACCCTAAAGACTCCACCAAAGAACTATTGGAACTAACGAATGAATTCACTAAAGTTGTAGGATACAAAATCAATACACAGAAATCTGTTGCATTTCTATACACTAACAACAAACTATCAGAAAGAAAAATTTTAAAAACCATTCCATTTACAATTGCATCAAAAGGAATAAAATACCTAGGAATAAATTTAACCAAGGAGGTGAAAGACCTGTACTCTGCAAACTATAAGACATTGATGAAAGCATTGAAGATAACACAAGTAAATGGAAAGATACACCATGCTCATGGATTGGAAGAATTAATATTGTTAAAATGTCCACACTACCCAAAGCAATCTATAGATTTAATGCAATTCCTATCAAAATACCAGTGGCATTTTTCACAGAACTAGAACAAAGAATCCAAAAATTTGAATGGAACCACAAAAGGCCTGGAACAGCCAAAGCAATCTTAAGAAAAAAAACAAACAGAAAAAACCCCAAAAACCCCCAAAGTTGGAGTTACCATGCTCTTGGATTTCAAACTGTATTATAAATCTACAGTAAACAAAACTGTATGATACTGGCACAAAAACAGAAACATAGCTGAATGGTACAGAGTAGAGATCCCAGAAATAAACCCATGCTTATATGGTCAATTAATCTACAACACAAAGCTAGGAATATACAATGGGGAAAAGACAGTCTTATTGATAAATGGCATTCGGAAAACTCGACAGCTATGTGCTAAAGAATAAAACTGGATGCTTTCCTTACACCATATACAAAAATAAACTCAAAATGACTAAAGATTTAAATGTAAGGTCTGAAACCCTAAAACTCCTGGAAGAAAACATAGGTAATACACTCTTTCACACCAATCTTAGCAGTATTTTCTTGTATACATCTCCTCAGGCAAGGGAAACAAAAGCGAAAACAAACAAATGGGACCACATCACAATAAAAACCTTTGGCACAGCAAAGGAAACTATCAAAAAAGTGAAAAGACAGCCTACTGAATGGGACAATATATTTGCAATGATATATTGGATAAGGGGTTAATATCCAAAATATATAAAGAACTCACACAACTGAATATCAAAAAAAAGCAAACAATTCAGTTTAAAAATGGGCAGAGGATCTGAATAGATATTTTTCCAAGGAAGACATACAGATGGCCAACAGACACATGTAAAAATACTCAACATTACTAATCATCAAGGAATTTCAAATAAAAACTGTGATATCACCTCATACCTGTCAGAATGGTTATAATCAAAAAGACAACAAACAGACAAGTGCTGGCAAGGATATGGAGAAAAGAGAACCCTCCTGCACTGCTGGTGCGCATATAAATTGGTACAGCCACTATGGAAAATATTATGGCGTTTCCTCAAAAAATTGTGAATGGGAATTACCATATGATCCAGCAAAATTCCACTTCTGGATATTTTCCTGAAGAAAACAAAAACACTAACTCAAAAAGATATATACATCCCAATATTTATTGCAGCATTGATTACAACATTCAAGATATGGAAGCAACCTAAGTTTACATAAATAGATGAATAAAGAAGCAATAGATAGATGATAGATAGATAGATAGATAGATAGATAGATAGATAGATAGATAGATAGAT
>NW_021703783.1:32455088-32492146 GCF_005190385.1 Monodon monoceros
GATAGATAGATAGATAGATAGATAGATAGATAGATAGATAGATAGATGATAGATATAGGTAGATAGATAGATAGATATATGGATGATGACAGAGATATATGCTGTACCCCTTACACTTATACAGGGCTGTGCGTCAATTATATCTCAATAAAACCGGAAGAGAAAAATTTTTTAAAGCAGCCAACTATGCAGGGACAGATGCCAAACCGTCCCTGGTAGCCGGTTTCAAAGTTGTCACCGCTTCAGAACTGCACCAGAGTTTAACATACATGTTGCTATTACTCTATTTGCACCATCCAACTGCCAGCGATTTTATCCCTTAGATTGATATGCACACCATCATCTGCTCCCATGTTCAAATTTAGACCCAGTTTCAACTGGGTCAAATTTGAAACTCAGCTGTGTTTTCCAGGAGCGAAAATTCTCAACTTCCTTTCTTTGCCTTACCTGTGATGAGTCTCCCGTTACCACAATATACTTGCAGGTAGGGTTTCTGCACTTTCTGACTGCAAGAGGTCTGGTTGAAGGATCGCAGAAACTTTCATTCACTTGCGTGTTTTGTGCACCCACGCACTTCACTTGCCGATGTGTCTCTCTTTTCTTACATGACGTTGAACACTAGAAATACAATGACGAAATGAAGAACACATTCTTTCACTGAAGGGTTGTCTGAAAGTGTACTTGACAATACTCACATCCAGCCACTCTCCCGCCACCCAATGGTACTGTATGCAGTCCTGATGCCAACACTGTCTCTGAAAATAAGGCCGTGTGGACTGATCACACTTTTCTTCCGCCACCCGACCAACACCTCGCAGTCTGCAGTACACATCCCTTTGCTGAACTCCAGAGCCACAGGTCACAGAGCACTATGAAGAAACCCAAACGATTGGAATAATTAACTAACAAATATCAAATTATGTAAAAATCGCAAAGTAGAGCAAAATTATACCATGCATTAGATAGAAAATACATGCAAGAAGTATTTTTAACATTGCCTGGTCTGGAGCACCTATACAAGTATACAAATAGATGTTCTTTATTTTGCAATACCTATTCAAGTCTTGTAGAAACTATGACCAGATACTCCATCTGAATTGATAGCTCTCTCTTCTGACTTAAACATACTTAATATCTATAAAATTTACCACACAAACTATTCTACTACTACATTGCTTTTGAACATTATTTAAATATTGAAATTACACTGTATTCATAATCTCCCTCAAAGCAACAATAATTTACAAGTTTGGGTTCTATCCATCTTTATACCTGCCGTCCCTATTACAGCTTGGGGATCCAAACATTTGCTGATTTGTTGACTCGTGATTGTATTTCAGTGGAGAGGTGTTTTGGGAAACTGATCGTGTAAGCTTACAGTTTACTTAGACAACCTTGTCTTAGCCTCTGCTCTCACTTGTCTTATCTGTACAAAGAAGGTTTTGTGTTATTTGTAAAATTTCACAGAACATGTCCCACACATTTATTCCTCGCAACAGCTCTTCAAAGGAGGCACCAGGGTTGAGGGCCTGGGACTTAGCTAAGAGATGTTATGTCATTTGCCTGAGCTACTACGTGAAGTCAGTGGCGAAGCAGGTTTAAGCCCGCTTCTTTCTGACTGCAGCCTTTGAGCTCTCCCTGTGCTGCCTCCACGGGATGGAGAAGGACTTGGCAACTTCTCAGGGTTTTCTCAACTCCGCAAGGCCAAGCCATAAAACAGCAGAGCCTGACCACAACCAAGAGCTAGGATGCCAACATTAATAAAGTAGGGAGAACGTCTAAGGGTATTTATTTAATTTGTGAGCTTGGTTTTTATACTCTTCGTTATTCCAGAAGGGATTGGAGGTCATATTGAATGTTACATGGGGCCTCGTGGCTGTTCGCAACTGTGACAGTGTAAGGGTAAAACTTCAGGTTTTTCATTAAGGTCTCTATTTCTGCAGGATTAACAGAGTCAGTGGTTGCTTTTTTCTCTAACAGTAAATATGTCTCTGCAGAATATGGTTTCACCATGAATTTTAAAACACTTAAAGCCCACAAAAGCTAAGAACTTAGTTCACCTGTTAGACTCAAGGTCCTCTTATAAACGCTTGCAACAATTTTACTCTAGCGGCACCTTTAAATTCAGTTTTCTGTCTTGTGTGTATAAGCGGCAACCACTGACTTAAAAGAGGATTTTTATATTTTTTTAACTTACAAAGAATATTATGCATATCTACATCGCTTACTTATATTGACCCTCATTTTATGCTTTAGCAGTTGAATTTTGACAGCTCATTGAATGTTTTCACAAAAAAGACATGGTTCCTTTGTATGGAGATAATAATAATTTAATGTGTATTTTGTGCAGGGCACAATATTAAGCAGACTAAGATGTCAGGTTGTAGTTTAACTTATCTGAACCTTTGGTGAAATGTTTAGTCTATAAAATAAGGCTCCTGCAAACATTTTCCAGTAATAATTTCACAAATATAAACCATATTCAGAAAAATTCCTACTTCTAAACCTGAAAAAAAAATCCTGAAAACAAATTTCACAAAACGTAATTTAGCAAGAAGTTCTTTCAGATAAATAGCGTTTTCTACAGTTCAATAATCCACAGTGGCTGACTGATTCTTTGACCACAGCATGCATTTAGAAGAGTCCACTGACACCATAGGGGGCTACTATAATGGACCTCACCCTCAAAGGAAAAAAAAAAACTGGACTACTGCTTGGAAGAACACAAGTAACTTTTGTTTTTCAGCATTTTTTAGAGATAAGAGTACAAAAGACTAAACTGATGTGATTTCAGATTTGAACAGAGGAGAGAATTCTTTGCTTAAATGAAGTATTTCTTAGCCTCATGTCATCGATAACCCTAACTGCCAAGTCCAAGAGACACTTTTCAAGTCTTTTCTTAGTTAATCTCACTGACACCGTCAGCACCAGTGACCACATTCTGTTGAGCCTTTCTGGCCTCTGTGATTGAAATCCCCTCTGGTTCCAGGTACTCTCCTCTTGCAGTCCTTAACTGACTCTATTTTCTCTGTTTAGCCTTTAAATGTTAGCATCTCCCAGGGTTCTCTTTATAACTTGCTTCCCTTTATACCCTCTGAGCTCTTTCTGAGCAATTTCTTCTATGTCCCAATAATTTCTGAATCTGTTCTCTCTAGCCTTGATCATAATTCTGAGCTCTCCATTTATATTTTCATGTATTTACAAGGAATTTTTCATGTATTGACAAGAATTTTCATGTATTTTCTACATAGATATGTCAAAGGCACCTCAAATCCAACATTTCCAAAGCCTAACTTATTGCCTTTGCCCATCAGCTCCTCTTACGGGCTGCGGATGCTGTGAAGACAGGATAACTCACTCTTACGTCCAGCGACTTATTAGAATGACCTCCCAAGGTACAGCTGTAACTCCAGAGTAGTCACCTTTATTCAACAGCTTTATTGAACCACATTTTTATAAGCATGTTAAATTTTATCTTTCTTTAAAAATCCAAGTAACTCATATGAAGGCAATGCGAGTCTATCATTACGAGTATGACACAAATAATTGATTGGAAGGCACTAACTGACCGCCACTGCATAATTTAACTCAGAGAGGAAAAGTCAGCCAAACTTCCTATTCATGCGTACATGTACTACAACACTGCATAGCCTGGTGCTTTAAAAACATGACAGTGGAAGTGGAGAAGGTAAGTTTTAGCCAATCCACAGGTACTGTAGCTGTTTTAGCTACTGTAGAGCAGAGATGAAGAAATGTTAGAACATGCATTGCCAAATGGGTTCATTAAGGCTAACTCACTCTGCTATTTAATAAAAAATTATTTTAAATGTAATAGTAAAGTCCTTTCTTGATGCATTATTTATAATTTCTTGTTAATGGATTAAGGTTTTGATTTTATTATAGTCAGTTATTTGTAACTATAGTTTATTTCAAATGCATCAATACTGTAGCAGTAGTATTAGCAGTAGTACAGGATTTTGAGTTAGAAAAGACTCTAGGAATATCTAATTCCAATTCCTCTTCCATCCTGAAATCCATTTTACAGCAGTAGTGAATGAATGAATATCAAACCTACCCATACTTCCACAGCCTCAGTATGAGTAAGTTCACTGTATCCTGAAAGCAATCATTTCATTTTTGGGTGACTCTAAAGTTTTAGCAAATACTCTCCTATATTGAGTTGAAATATTCTTCCGTAAACTTTACCCACTGTCTAGAACCTGTCCTCCTTATCAACATAGAACAAATTCATACTTACTTTCATGTGAGAAAGTATAAAGGTGTGAGGTCTGGAAAGGGAGCAGCTATTTTATGACCATTAGGGTTGATCAACAGAATCACAGAAATGCCCATCCAGCACCCTGCCATTGTGGAGCTACTGAATCAAACTTAAATCTAGTGACCTTCTGGTCTTGTTACGTGAAGAATAAATGACTTTGAGTTCGAGCCACTAATAATCAGTACTTTTCCTACTTGCAACAGAACACAGTGGAACTGATACAGAATAGTTACAACAATTCGATTGTGCTTCTCTGGGGATTTGGTAATTTGTCAAGACTTTTCTTACAGTGTGGGTCTCAGAATAGGTACTGCTCCAAAAATCTGACCAGAATTTATTAGTGCAAAATTTTGAACACTCTTCATGTATTAATGTAGCCTAATATGTTGCTAGTGATTTAAGCAACTACACCATATTCAATACATGATCAATTAAACCCTCAGTTATTTTCCTAAGGTATGTAAAATCCATATATATCTTAAATTTATGCAACAGGCTTTTTATATATAAATAAGCCTGTAATGAACTCAACACAACATAGAAACTACGTTTCTGTTGAATGCATTGTTATGTGTCATCCAGTGACATTCTGCAATTGTTGACTTCAGATGCCTTGTAAGAGGGGAGATACATTGCTAAGGAAGTAAAAGACATTGCTAAGGAAGTATAAAGATGAGCTCATGTAAAATGATAACTATAAAATAATTATGACAGCAACTACAATAGGGAAGACTCAGACAAGTGTTCAAATGCTCACCCCCCGCCCCCATCACTTCCTGGCCTGTGACATGCACAAGCTGTTCAGTACTTAACCCCTATAAGCTGTTGTTTCCTCATCAGCATAATGAATACCTACAGTTGGGAAGAATACAGAAGTCTCTCAGCAGTGTCAGGAGCTGACGGTCCCTTGCTGCTTCCGTCCTATTCCCATTTTTTTCACTTTTCTTACGGAGATACAAATATGTTTGCCTTGAAAAGTTTCTCGACACATGCCTCAAACCAAAGAGTATTAGTCGTCTCAGCCCACTCAAAGATAGACCATCTTAAGTATCAAGAAAGATGATAAAGGAAGAGAGTTAACAGGCAGCATAGAAATTCAAAAGCAGAATTGCTGGCCCTAGCTAGAAAAGATTGAGAAGCATAGCTCACCCAGCCACAGAACAAAAAGACATCCTCTCTGACCTTGGCCTCAGCCTGTCTTCCTGGAAGAAAACTCACTTAACCTGGGTGTAAAGATGAAGAGGCTCTGCATTCTTGGTCAGGGGCTGTGGGGACTTAAGATTTACTATCTTTTTAGATTATAAAAGATATATATGTATACATCACAATTTTTTCAAATATGACTATATTTGAAATCAAATATTTAAATCAAATATGATTTATATATGTATTTTGTAAATATAGAAAATATGGAATTACAGAAATACAAATTCACTTAACCATGTCAGCATTTAGCAAATAGCTTCCAAAAAAATTTTTTTTCACATTAGGTGTTTTGGGAAAGGGGGGCACTAGCCGGTAGACTTGTGAGATTTTGGAACTCATATCACATTTGGTTCCAACTCTGATCTTAAAATACTACAAAGAAAATAATGGGTCCCTGAAAAGAGGAACCAAGTAAGTGGCTGCTATCACGAGGCTCTAGATTCAATAGGGTTGCCTGAGATTCTTCAAGTATCTTTCTAAGCTGTCTGGCAAGTTTGCCATGATCAAGGGGAGGTGAGAATTCTGGATGATTTTTTTTTTCTGAGTATAAAAACTACGTTTGGATGGCACTGAACTAAGCATGAGACCATGAGGATGCTAACACCCCATGCTAGCCTTAAAAACTTGAATTTACAAGTGAAGCTGGTATTCCCAAATAGGTAAAATTAGGTGAAAACAAAAACAAAAAGCCTGGTTCCAGAAATAAGAGGATGAGGCTTTTTTCATTTTAAATGATTCCAGTATTTATTTTGCCTCTAAACGTATACATCTGGACCCTAGGGACAAAGGACTCTATATAGCAATGTTTGTTCCTGTTTGGCTGCAGTCATTAAAATGCATTACTAAATCCTTTCATTAAAAAAAAAGATATCAAATACCAAATGAAGAGTGTTAACTTCAAAACTCATTTGAGCACCTCTGTGGTCACAGTTTGCCAAGTAAGTCTTTCCATTAGAGGTACAATGTAAAATAGTAATAAAATGAAATTATAGTGAGGGATTCTAGTAAAGCAATTTTACAATTTATGCAGTTGGAACAAAGTAGCAACCAGTGATTATCCTGTAACTACCTCTGAAATTACACTTCTGTTGAATATATTATTATATGCAGCTCACTGACAGCCTGCAATTGTTAACTTCATGTGGGTACTTTTTCTAGAATAAATCAAAGCCAGCGACTTTACTAGTGGTCATTTGTTTCTGGCAGAGTTTTGGGGACTGTGTGGGTGTATGAAGCTAATTTCTATGACAAGGAAAACCAATTCAAAGAAAAAAAGCCGACGCTGTACAAAAGCATCTGTGTTTTTTATAGTCTTTACATATTCATATCTGTATCTTAGAAACCCCTGAAATACATCCCTTTAGTGAATCTTATATAATTTCAGAGTTGGTGGCAAGCCAAGGACAAGTTGTTAGCACCCATGATTGAGTCACTGTTGTGGAGCTGGAGGTCAAGGGTCAGGAAGTGTCCCTCATGAATAGCAACCACAGCAGCTGCAGCAGCTGCAAGGCAGCAAAAGAATCCTGGGGATCAAAAGGGATGCTGGTGGCCAAGAAGCAGAGTCTCTCCCGCTTCCAGTCCCATCCACCAGCGGCTCCTGCCTGCTGTCATTGAGAGAAGCTAGGGGATAACTAACTGAGGGGTCAAGGGAGACAGGATGGACCCAGTGTTTCTGTTTTGAACGACTTAGTAGGTAGTAGTGGCATTCACTAAATAAAACAGGTTAATGGGATATCTTTTAAATAATGGTCTCTGCTAAACCACAAAATTAATTTTATTTACTGTACCAAAATTCAGGGTAGAAGTAAGTGCTCAGATATATATGTTTTGTTTTGAGAAGAAAAACAGAGACATGTTTGCCCCTAGTTTTCAGTCAAAGATGAACCACAATTCTCAACACCCTAACACTTGACAGAGGCTAACTCTTCTACACAGAAACCTGAGATGCTCACCCAATTTGGGAGCTTTTTATTCAAAAATAATGATGCGCTGACACTGTCAATTTAAAAGCTGGTGCTCTGCCACCAAGGATCTGATCTCACGGAGTGAAGGATGAAAACTTAGAGGCCCAGGGAAACCCCACTTCTAGCTCCTGTCTGAACCCCTACCTTCCTAACATAGCTCCAGCATCAGACAGAGACAAGGAAGTTCCATCAGCAGAAGATGAGTTCTTTTTCCCATCGTAGGACTAGCTCCTCTAAGACACGGATAAGTATTCTGAGATACTGCTGAGAGCAGCCAGATAGCTTTGCTGAAAGCCTAGCCCCACTGAAATCAGGCCTCAGGAAATTATTCTAGTTATCATTTCTGGCTTCATTTATGGCTTTTTCCTCCTTAATATTTCCCAGGCTGGTCTTTGCTGGACAATCACATTCAAATATATGGCTTTCCCAGTTTAGATCTGGAGCTTACTTCCCTGAGTGTGCCAGAGCAAGTATCCATCACCCTTCTTTTATAAACTGAGTTTTCAGCCTTGGTCTCATCTCCGCAGCAGCTTCATTTTTGCTGAGTCTTTCCAAGCATGTCCACTCTCTGACCTTAGACCAGCTGGGCTCCCTAGTTCTGTCATTTCCCTGACTCTTAAACCATCTCCAATTATGATCCATCTGGAACTTACCAGTCCCTTCTCCAAGTTGCAAACTCAGCTCAAATCCAAGACTTTAGTGCGGAACCAAGACAGTTACTAAACACCTCATCAGGTATATTTTACAGTTAGGTCACCTGGAATAATATTATAATCATCAGTAGCCTCCGTAGTATTCAGTAACAGAATTTCTTGTACAGTTTACGACCACAAAAAAAAAAATCAAAAGACTAATTTGTTGAGCAGCCTCAGAAACAGCAGATTAAAGCTCCACAATCAACTTGATGTACCCTGCATCTGTGGAATACATGAATAGACAATGAAACATCCCAAATTAAGGAGCCGCGTGGATGAAAGGCTCTTGGTGCTCCAGCCAGAAGTCAGGGCTCTGCCTCTGAGGTGGGAGAGCCAACTTCAGGACACTGGTCAACAAGAGACCTCCCAGCTCCACATAATATCAAACGGTGAAAATCTCCCAGAGACCATCTTAACACCAGCACCCAGCTTCACTCAACGACCAGCAAGCTACAGTGCTGGACAACCTATGCCAAACAACTAGCAAAACAGGAACACAACCACACCCATTAGCAGAGAGGCTGCCTAAAATCATAATAAGGCCACAGACACCCCAAAACACACCACCAGACGTGAACCTGCCCACTAGAGAGCCAAGATCCAGCCTCATCCACCACAACACAGGCACTAGTCCCCTCCACCAGGAAGCCTACACAACCCACTGAACCAACCTTAGCCACTGGAAATAGACATCAAAAACAGCGGGAACTACGAACCTGCAGCCTGCAAAAAGTAGACCCCAAACACAGTAAGATAAGCAAAATGAGAAGACAGAAAATCACAGAGCAGATGAAGGAGCAAGATAAAAACCCACCAGACCTAACAAATGAAGAGGAAATAGGCAATCTACCTGAAAAAGAATTCAGAATAATAATAGTACAGATGATCCAAAATCTTGGAAATAGAATGGACAAAATGCAAGAAACAGTTAACAAGGACCTAGAAGAAATAAAGATGAAACAAGCAACGATGAACAACACAATAAAAGAAATTAAAAGGACTCTAGATGGGATCAATAGCAGAATAACTGAGGCAGAAGAACGGATAAGTGACCTGGAAGATAAAATAGTGGAAATAACTACTGCAGAGCAGAATAAAGAAAAAAGAATGAAAAGAACTGAGGACAGTCTCAGAGACCTCTGGGACAACATTAAACGCATCAACATTCGAATTATAGGTGTTCCAGAAGAAGAAGAGAAAAAGAAAGGGACTGAGAAAATATTTGAAGAGATTATAGTTGAAAACTTCCCTAATATGGGAAAGGAAATAGTTAATCAAGTCCAGGAAGCACAGAGAGTCCCATACAGGATAAATCCAAGGAGAAATACGCCAAGACACATATTAATCAAACTGTCAAAAATTAAATACAAAGAAAGCATATTAAAAGCAGCAAGGGAAAAACAACAAAAAACACACAAGGGAATCCTCATAAGGTTAACAGCTGATCTCTCAGCAGAAACCCTACGGGCCAAAAGGGAGTGGCAGGACATACTGAAAATGATGAAGGAGAAAAACCTGCAACCAAGACTACTCTACTCAGCAAGGATCTCATTCAGATTTGATGGAGAAATTAAAACCTTTACAGACAAGCAAAAGCTGAGAGAGTTCAGCACCACCCAACCAGCTTTACAACAAATGCTAAAGGAACTTCTCTAGGCAAGAAACACAAGAGAAGGAAAAGACCTATAATAACGAACCCAAAACAATTTAGAAAATGGGAATAGGAACATATATATCGATAATTAACTTAAATATAAATGGACTAAATGCTCCCACCAAAAGACACAGATTGGCTGAATGGATACAAAAACAAGACCCTTATATATGCTGTCTACAAGAAACCCACTTCAGACCTAGAGACACATACAGACTGAAAGTAAGGGGATGGAAAAAGATATTCCATGCAAATGGAAACCAAAAGAAAGCTGGAGTAGCAATTCTCATATCAGACAAAATAGACTTTAAAATAAGGACTATTAGAAGAGACAACGAAGGACACTACATAATGATCAAGGGATCGATCCAAGAAGAAGATATAAGAATTGTAAATATTTATGTACCCAACATAGGAGCACCTCAATACATAAGGCAAATACTAACAGCCATAAAAGGGGAAATCGACAGTAACATATTCAGAGTAGGGGACTTTAACACTCCACTTTCACCAATGGACAGATCATCCAAAATGAAAATAAATAAGGAAACACAAGCTTTAAATGATACATTAAACAAGATGGACTTAATTGATATTTATAGGACACTCCATCCAAAAACAACAGAATACACATTTTTCCCAAGTGCTCATGGAACATTCTCCAGGATAGATCATATCTTGAGTCACAAATCAAGCCTTGGTAAATTTAAGAAAATTGAAATTGTATCAAGTATCTTTTCCGACCACAACACCATGAGACTAGATATCAATTACAGGAAAAGATCTGTAAAAAATACAAACACATGGAGACTAAACAATACACTACTTAATAATGAAGTGATCACTGAAGAAATCAAAGAGGAAATCAAAAAATGCCTAGAAACAAATGACAATGGAGACACAACGACCCAAAACCTATGGAATGCAGCAAAAGCAGTTCTAAGGGGGAAGTTTATAGCAATACAAGCCCATCTTAAGAAGCAGGAAACATCTCGAATAAACAACCTAACCTTGCACCTCAAGCAATTAGAGAAAGAAGAATAAAAAAACCCCAAAGCTAGCAGAAGGAAAGAGATCATAAAAATCAGATCAGAAATAAATGAAAAAGAAATGAAGGAAACAATAGCAAAGATCAATAAAACTAAAAGCTGGTTCCTGGAGAAGATAAACAAAATAGATAAACCACCAGCCGGACTCACCAAGAAAAAAAGGGAGAAGGCTCAAATCAATAGAATTAGAAATGAAAAAGGAGAAGTAACAACTGACACTGCAGAAATGAAAAAGATCATGAGAGATTACTACAAGCAACTCTATGCCAATAAAATGGACACCCTGAAAGAAATGGACAAATTCTTAGAAATGCACAACGTGCCAAGCCTGAATCAGGAAGAAATAGAAAATATGAATAGACCAATCACAAGCACTGAAATTGAAACTGTGATTAAAAATCTTCCAACAAACAAAAGCCCAGGACCAGATGGCTTCACAGGCGAATTCTATCAAACATTTAGAGAAGAGCTAACACCTATCCTTCTCAAATTCTTCCAAAATATAGCAGACGGAGGAACACTCCCAAATTCCTTCTACGAGGCCACCATCACCTTGATACCAAAACCAGACAAGGATGTCACAAAGAAAGAAAACTACAGGCCAATATCACTGATTTACATAGATGTAAAAATCCTCAACAAAGTACTAGCAAACAGAATCCAACAGCACATTAAAAGGATCATACACCATGATCAAGTGGGGTTTATTCCAGGAATACAAGGATTCTTCAATATACGCAAATCTATCAATGTGATAAACCATATTAACAAACTGAAGGAGAAAAACCATATGATCATCTCAATAGATGCAGAGAAAGCTTTTGACAAAATTCAACACCCATTTATGATAAAAACCCTGCAGAAAGTAGGCATAGAGGGAACTTCCCTAAACATAATAAAGACCATATATGACAAACCCACAGCCAACATCATCCTCAATGGTGAAAAACTGAAAGCATTTCCACTAACATCAGGAACAAGACAAGGTTGCCCACTCTCACCACTCTTATTCAACATAGTTTTGGAAGTTTTAACCACAGCAATCAGAGAAGAAAAGGAAATAAAAGGAATCCAAATGGGAAAAGAAGTAGTAAAGCTGTCACTCTTTGCAGATGACATGATACTATACATAGAGAATCCTAAAGATGCTACCAGAAAACTGCTAGAGCTAATCAATGAATTTGGTAAAGTAGCAGGATACAAAATTAATGCACAGAAATCTCTGGCATTCCTATATACTAATGATGAAAAACCTGAAAGTGAAATCAAGAAAACACTCCCATTTACCACTGCAACAAAAAGAATAAAATATCTAGGAATAAACCTACCTAAGGAGACAAAAGACCTGTATGCAGAAAATTATAAGACACTGATGAAAGAAATTAAAGATGATACAAATAGATGGAGAGATATACGATGTTCTTGGATTGGAAGAATAAGCTTTGTGAAAATGACCCTACTACCCAAAGCAATCTATAGATTCAATGCAATCCCTATCAAACTATCACTGGCATTTTTCACAGAACTAGAACAAAAAAATTCGCAATTTGTATGGAAACACAAAAGACCCCGAATAGTCAAAGCAATCTTGAGAACGAGAAAAGGAGCTGGAGGAATCAGGCTCCCTGACTTCAGACTATACTACAAAGCTACAGTAATCAAGACAGTATGGTACTGGCACAAAAACAGAAAGATAGATCAATGGAACAGGATAGAAAGCCCAGAGATAAACCCACGCACATATGGACACCTTATCTTTGATTAAAGTGGCAGGAATGTACAGTGGAGAAAGGACAGCCTCTTCAATAAGTGGTGCTGGGAATACTGGACCTGTAAAAGTATGAGATTAGATCACTCCCTAACACCATACACAAAAATAAGCTCAAAATGGATTAAAGACCTAAATGTAAGGCCAGAAACTGTCAAACTCTTAGAGGAAAACACAGGCAGAACACTCTATGACATAAATCACAGCAAGATCCTTTCTGACCCACCTCCTAGAGTAATGGAAATAAAAACAAAAATAAACAAATGGGACCTAATGAAACTTCAAAGCTTTTGCACAGCAAAGGAAACCATAAACAAGACCAAAAGACAACCCTCAGAATGGGAGAAAATATTTGCAAATGAAGCAACTGACAAAGGATTAATCTCCAAAATTTACAAGCAGCTCATGCAGCTCAATAACAAAAAAACAAACAACCCAATCCAAAAATGGGCAGAAGACCTAAATAGACATTTCTCCAAAGAAGATATACAGACTGCCAACAAACACATGAAAGAATGCTCAACATCATTAATCATTAGAGAAATGCAAATCAAAACTACAATGAGATATCATCTCACACCGGTCAGAATGGCTATCATCAAAAAATCTAGAAACAATAAATGCTGGGAAGGGTGTGGAGAAAAGGGAACACTCTTGCACTGCTGGTGGGAATGTGAATTGGTTCAGCCACTATGGAGAACAGTATGGAGGTTCCTTAAAAAACTACAAATAGAACTACCATATGACCCAGCAATCCTACTACTGGGCATATACCCTGAGAAAACCAAAATTCAAAAACAGTCATGTACCAAAATATTCATTGCAGCTCTATTTACAATAGCCCGGAGATGGAAACAACCTAAGTGCCCATCATCGGATGAATGGATAAAGAAGATGTGGCACATATATACAATGGAATATTACTCAGCCATAAAAAGAAACGAAATTGAGCTATTTGTAATGAGGTGGATAGACCTAGAGTCTGTCATACAGAGTGAAGTAAGTCGGAAAGAAAAAGACAAATACCGTATGCTAACACATATATATGGAATTTAAGAAGAAAAAAAAAATGTCATGAAGAGCCTAAGGGTAAGACAGGAATAAAGACACAGACCTACTGGAGAACGGAATTGAGGATATGGGGAGGGGGAAGGGTGAGCTGTGACAGGGCGAGACAGAGTCATGGACATATACACACTAACAAAAGTAAGGTAGATAGCTAGTGGGAAGCAGCCGCATGGCACAGGGATACCGGCTCGGTGCTTTGTGACCGCCTGGAGGGGTGGGATAGGGAGGGTGGGAGGGAGGGAGACGCAAGAGGGAAGAGATATGGGAACATATGTATATGTATAACTGATTCACTTTGTTATGAAGCAGAAACTAACACACCATTGTAAAGCAATTATACCCCAATAAAGATGTTTAAAAAAAAAAGACTAATTTGTTATTAAGCTATGAACTTAGCAAACGTGTTAACACTGTACAATATTAATTCAGAGCATAGTGCAAAAAAATTGTGTAATAGAATAAAACACATTTAGTAGAGTAAAACTTTCAAGGTTATTGAAAGCATACAGAATGAATTAAGATTTTCTCTGTAAATGCAAAAATACATATATAATCATAAAACATCTTACATACCTCATTCCATTTTTTGGCTTTCCATGAAGGGCATCTGACAGATCTACAAGCTTTATGAGTTCGAGGTTTCTGTAGATGACTGCAATATTTTTCTTCTAATTTCCCATGGAATTGGTCAACGCAAATCACCTCACGGTACTTTAAACCTTTACCACAAGGAGCTGAGCACTGGAAAATAAATATGAATGCACTTGATTCATTTTATCTTTACTAATTAAAGTTTATCTGCAAGAAGTGTAAAATGAAGCAATCAAAACATCATCACTTTGATATTTCATCAAGATATACTTTGATATTTCTAATGAGAGAATTTAAAATTTGCCAATCTGCCCTCGACCATCACTGATATTGATATGATAAGGTATCCATTTATTCTTCAAAAAAGTATTGATTGTCTACCATATACCAAGCAGTCTTCTGGCACATAAATGCTTTAGATCTTTTGAGGTTAAAGACTATCTGCAGCTAACTCCTGTTATCACACATATTTCAATAAAACTTGCTTTCGATTTTGTATGGTCGCCACGTATTCAATTTTTAACCCCATATGTCTTGCCATAGTGCAAACTGTGCTTTGGATGTCAAAAACAAAACAAAACAAAAATCTCTCAATGTAGGAAACTATGAGAAAGTATAAAATTAATTTTTTAAAGTGCAATTCAGTTCAGGTTTGTTTTTCACTTCCATCTGGCAACTGTATGTCCCCATCATCAACCCTCCAAAATATTTAGTGAAAAACAAACTACCTAAAGTCTCTGTAAGGATATATGTAAAATAGTGATCGGACTTCCTTTTTCAGCCAGTTGCCATTTTATGAGCAAGGCCAGTGCAGAGGAGAGAAAGGGCTTGGGCTCTGGCATTGAATACCAGCTCTGCCACTTACTATTTGGGTGACTTTAAGTGTATTTCATCCCCTGGCCAAACCTCAGTTTCTTCATTATAAAGTGATGATAATGACACCAATATTAGTGGTTTATTATGAAGATTAACATGAGACAAAGAAAATGAGATATCTAATCCAGTCCTTTTACATAGGGTACATCTTCGGTGAATATTAGCTTCCTCTTCTACCATTTTCCTTCATATACTCTGAGGAGGTTGACAATTTTCAGCATGATATATGTACCAGCGAAAAGTTAAGCAAAGAAGACACGGATTCCAGATAACTCCTCTCATTCCTCTGAGACAGCTGGTTACATATGGTTTCATTTAGAAACATATACTGAGTTCTGAGAACATTAGATAATATATTATGCATTTTATGTATATTATGAGTTCAAAGAGTGACTAATATAGAGTATTAGATGTTTAAAATATTTTAAATTAAAAAAATGAATAGTTTGGGGATAATTTACCTTTATATGTTATCTGCAACACTATATCCCATTTGTGTAGGGAATTAATTTAACTTGGTGCCTTGATTATTAAGACGTTACCATATCTGAGATGTTCTCTTCCTGTTAACACCTACAGCTTTACATGCCACTTAGAACACACTTTAATTCAGTGTGAATTGTTAACGGGTCTTGATAAACCGTATTACATGTACATTCTTTCCTGCTATTTTTTATTTTTGTATTGAAGTGTAGTTGATTTACAATACTGTGTTAGCTTCAGGTTTATAGCACAGCAATTCAGATATATATATATATACATATATGTATATATATATATATAGAGAGAGAGAGAGAGAGAGAGAGAGACAGAGAGAGAGAGAGAGTGAGAGACATATATGTATGTATATATTTTTTCTTTTTCATATTCTTTTCCCTTATAGGATATTACAAAATATTGAGTATAGTTCCCTGTGCTATACAGTAGGTCCTGTTGGTTATCTATGTTATATATAATAGTATGTAAACATTAATCGCAGCTTCCTAATTTATCCGTCCCGCCACTTCCCCCTTTGGTAACCATAAATTTGTTTTCTATGTCTATGAGTCTATTTCTTTTTGGAAATAAGTTCATTTGTATCTTTTTTTTTTCAGATTCCACATATAAGCAATATCATATGATATTTGTCTTTGTCTGGCTTACTTCACTTAGTATGATAATCTCTAGGTCCATCCATGTTGCTGCAAATGGCATTGTTTCATTCTGAATGTGCCCGATCTCATCTTTCCTACTACTGACCTTCCCTTTCAGATCTACCTTTATGCTCTACTCCTCTTGATCTCTTATCGTGGGCACTTCCCTGCCTGTTTCTTGACTACATTGTTTATTTTTCAAAGAGTATAACATAGTTTATACTAAAAACATCACATACTATTGAGTACCAGGCGTATATTATCTGGGAGTATACATGCATGTTCACACATACAAGAATGTTTTTCTCCTTGGTTGTGTATTTTTTCTAACTTTTAAACTGTGACTTTTTGAACAAAGGAGGATTTATTACTCTCCCTGATAGTCCCTTGTAAAAAGTAATTATTATTGTGAATACTCATGATATGAGCCCAGTAGTACTTATGGAAGATGGAAAAATGTTTACTATTTTATTTGCTCTATGAATATTATTGAGTTTCTGCCATATACCAAGAGTAGCATATAAATATAGATTCATTAACCATCTTTTGCCTTGACTTATCCTCAAAGTGCTTATAATCTAAATGACACCATCTATTAAATGAATAATGCCAGAGTACATCTTAAATAATATTAAATTCAATAAAGATCAGAATAAAAATACAAGACAGTAAAAACCATTAAGATAATACAATAAAAATATTATTGAATTAAGAAAATAGTGAAAAATAGTCATTTCTTTATGGGATATTTGGTAAGCACTCAGGGAGAGGTGATATTTAAACTCAGTCTTGAAGATGTAGCTTTGTTGATGGACAAAGACAGATCGTCTTGTATATTTGTTTGATGTGCCTTATCTAATGTCCATGTGTCTCTGTTTTGCAAAATTCTCATAGTTCTTTTATCAGTGCCAAGAATCCAAGAATCATGCAGTAAACTGTTGATATTTCTGATAAGAATGACCAATTCATTTATGAAACTAACACAAGAAGAGACATTAAAGATTCTACTTTAGAATTGAACAATGCATTTCCTCTATAAGCAGCATTTGTGAGTGGAATGTAAACTGGGACATTACAGTTCACTACCAAAGTGAGGACTGTTTCTCACAAAACTGAATAGTCTCTCCTCATCTAACTGGAAGTCACCTTTTATTCTTCCTCTTCTTTGTTATTCTAATCTGTAACCAAGACTAGTGTTAAACATAATTTTAAACATATTGCTTCTTTATTTTTTTCAAGAACTGACAATGAATCTCTGTTGTCCTTAATACAATATGAAAACAAACCTCTTCCCTGCTTTCTTGATTCACCAAATTTCAGTCAACATCCCTTTCTAGCACAATATTCTGTTTCTTTTCAACACGCAACCTTTGCTCTACTAACGTATAACATAATTACTTTCTCTTTAGGGTGACATTTTCACTCACCACTGTACCTGATTCATATATTTTCCTTTTACTTCGATTAATCACTTGCCCTGGTGCTTTCTAAATAGTACTTATCCTTAAAGATCTAAGTCCATCCCATGTCTAAGGTGAATACATATCAATCTTTCACTTCTCTGAACTCTTCTGTCTCTGTTTTTTGGCACTTCATCATTTTCTATTTTTGTCACATACTTTATCCAAACTTCTAGAGGTCAAGGACCTTTTAGATCACCCACGTCACCCACAAAGTGGAAGGTACGATAAATATCAGCTGATTAATTGATGTTGATTCTTGGTGCAAGTAGTTATTTGTTTTTATTAAACTCTAAAATAATTTATTAAAACAGTTTACTTTTCCATGAAATATATTTATTGGATATTAAACTCAAAGTCTTCTAGGAAAGATAGACAAAATGTATAAAATCAAAGAATTGCAAAGTAAATTATGCTTTCGTTACACTTTTAAAGTAGCACTCTCTTTCCCCAAGATCTGAAAAGGAATAAGTACACTATTTTATCATGTCTGATGAATTCCATGTGGGCATTTAAGTAAAAAAGAACACATTATGCAAAGAATTATGTTTTGGTTGGAACGAAGCAGTCATAGAGTAAATAACTAGTGAAATGTTACCTTCCTTCTCTCAAACCACAATACATTCTGAGTTGTAAAGTTTCCACAAAATAGCTTATTTGGTAGAAAAACCCAAACATGGTCATTCTTTGCTCTGGGACCCCAGTAATTCTTTTCATTTTTGTTTTTCTCTATTTTATATCCCTGATACCATCCTATTCCCTTGAGGTTTTATTAACTGTATAATTTTTTTGAACTTTATTTTATATTTTACACAGCAGGTTCTTATTCATCTGTTTTACACATATCAGTGTATACATGTCAATCCCAATCTCCCAGTTCATCCCACCACCACCACCACCACCCCATCCCTCTTTCCCCCCTTGGTGTCCATACGTTTATTCTCTATATTCTGTCTCTATTTCTGCCTTGCAAACTGGTTCATCTGTACCATATTTTGATTAACTGTAAAATTTATTTCCAGCATTCTCGTCAAAATTTTTTTTTCTTTAAAATCATCTCTGTTATCCTTAGTTGATAGTCTTACTAACTAACTCTTTCTGAGATTTTTCCATGAATACTAGGGAGCAATAGCTATAGGAAGTGGTGACATTAAATGTAAGTAATCTGAATTGACTATTCTTATAAATTAGGTGAAGACACGTGCCTATTTAAGGAAAACAGGGCGTTCAAAGCAAATGTAGAATTTGCAGGCCCTAAAAATAGAATAGAATATCCAGAACCGTGCAGGTTGACTGGCACATTCAATCTCAAGATGGACAGTTGGAATTAATGAGTCCATTTTCACATGATTAACTTTGGAACAAGTCTATTCTCATTTTTCAAATGAAGCTGTACATAATTACAGAATGATTACTTCTGATATTGGAAGTGTGGATTATTGCTTTGTTTGCATATAAGGATACTATAGAAGAATGAATGAATTGACAATTTGTGAGAAACTTGTTGTTAATTTAATTCTAGAACTTAAATTGCAAGACAAAATAAAACAAGGAAATGAAGTTTACCTAGCTCCAGTTCTAGAAAATGGAAAACCGTGGGGTTTGTGTGTGTGTGTTAGACTTTCATAAACTGTAATGGTGATTGGGTCTCTATCCTCTCTGAAAGTAGTGGGAAACATACTGATATTGGGAGAATTAGTATGTACCCTAATTAACAATAAAATAGACCTGAAAAGTAACTGTTACACTATACCCTTGTCATGTATAAACTGCCTTTTACTGACAACAAACTGGGTAACTGTATGTAAGTTCTTTAATCTCACTCAACCTCTATTTTTCATATGTAATATTAGTAAAAGAATAACTATTTCATATAAATGTCTGGGTAAAGGTGAGGAGAAAGGAATTTTTTAAATGAGAGAAGGGGCCAAACTTAAAAAACTCTAAAGAATTTATAATGCTATAGCAAAATGTAAAAAATATTAAAATTAATAAAGAATAAAAAGAATCCTGCAAAACTTAATGTTAATTATATGAAGGACAACCTTGAAAATGTCTCCCATAATGTAAAAGTGAATGGGAAGATGACATAGAGAGAGAATATTGTTTCCTGGAAAACACTCTGCTCATTCCCAGCTCACGACATTTGCACATGTCATGTCCTCCAGTCCCAGCACTCTTCTTCCATTTCAATCCCTACATATTTTTCAGTGCTGAGTTTTAAATCTCATTCCCTCTGCAAAGCCTCCTTTGGCTGCTGGAGGATATCAGTCCAGGCTAGATTAGGTATGGCTCTTATAGAGCTTTTATACCTCAATACCTGGTTACCTCTTCCCCTGTTTCTTTTCCCTGCTAGACTATAAATTCTACGGGGAACAGACTTATTACAGGAAATCATGAAAAGTAGAAAGAACCCCAGAATCACTTGTTCCTAATTTAAAGTGTTATGAACCATTCTTCTTCTCAAAAGAAGAAATAATGGTACCATTGTACAATGAACCATAGTTCTCCTAAAATAATAACTATTCCACTGGTGCTACCTTAGCTGATTTTAGATGGTATATTTTAAATTTAATGCTTAAATTACATAGTAATGGTCAGCCTCAATTTTAGCTATAAAGATCCCTTAGCTAGCTCTTTGAAAACCAGAGTAAAAAAGAAAAGAACCTAAAGTTTGGTCTACTGAAAAACAAGTGAAGTCAAAGTTAAGAGTAAGAATTAATTATTCATGGGATCTATTTTAATTAAGTTTGACTAGAAAAGTAGCTAGGCAAAAAAAAAGTAGCTAGACTAGAAATTTGGCTAGAAATGTCTATTTCACTTGCCACTGCATAGTGTCATCTATGGATGAAGGAGTATATTTTTGTTTCTATGTTCCTCACGTAAACTTTAGCTAAATAACTCTAAGAATAAGTACTAAAACTAATATTTGACATTTTATATTAGAAAAGTATTATTAGAAACACTTAATATTAGAAAAGAGCTATAACATCAACTATAAGTTCTACGTTAAATATTTTTAATGATTATCAAGATAAGCAACCAATCAGTGAAAGCACAGGTTTTACAGAAAAGCTTAGCAATTCACATAGATTCTCGGTTTTTTATTTAAAATTTCCTAATTAATTCAATATATAGCCTAAATAATTTCCAGTTCTCTAAATGGACTTCAATCAGTAAATTTGGCAATGACCCCATTGTTTAAAGTCAGCAGGGTCAGTTAGTCGTTCAAGGTCAATTAGTCAGAACTAAAAGTATCTTGTAACAATAAAACTACAGCTTCCTTAACATTCCTCTTCATTTGCTGATAAGGAAAATATTTAACATTAAACAAGTATTATCAAAATTTGATAATACTATTGTAAACATTTTATTCTATATTATGGTTTATCACAAACCATTTCAGGGATAGTTAAAAATAATGACATTTAGTTTTTCAGCTATCAGAAATAGCATAATTTGACTTAATTTTAGTTTTCCAATGTTGTTATTATGCAAAAAATGACTAACAAGAAAATACAAAACTGAATAAAAATAAGTGAGTTACTATTAATCAATTTCACTTTGCTTTTCAGAATCTTTGGAATCTTCTGGTTGTTTTTCGAAACATAATCGTTAAGTCGTCAAACAACCTAATGAAGAAACGAATTTTTACTTTATTTCTAGATGTCACATTATCTCTGTTTCCTGACAGCAAGGTCCACAGTCATCTTTTGAAAATGTGAAAGCTCGCAACTGGATGGCTGGGAGTCATGTCCATCCTATTGCTTACTGTATGACAGGTATTAGCTAAGACAACCAAGGAAAACCTGCTACCAAGTGACAAAAGGGTTCACACAGTCTTTTTGTTTTAGGAGAGCTAAACTCACAGAAATGCAATCATTACACGTTACAAATCTAAGTCCAAATATACCTTCTCACTACAAACCAGAAATGCTTTCCATCAAGACAGGTGCAACTGAATAAGAAGCATCAATTTACAATGAAAAAAATGGAGAGGTTTTGATTTAAACACAAACGTATCATAGTAGCTAAATATAATCATGTACTTGGAAATAATTTGAGAGGATTAGTTGTCGTTTTCTTTGTCTTTATGGCAATTCCAAAAGTATCAATGAATTTCTCACTATAGGAACATGTATTATTTATCTTTGTTTTGAACTTTTCAAAACTAAACAGTTGTATGCTTCTATAGTAAAGTTAAATTTTAAATTTTTCATGGAAAATTTTTGATCATAGCTATTTTGCCAGAGAATTTTTTAAACTATGTTTTGGTGATTATGTTAAATGTCTTTACAACACTCTCATGAAACAAAAAAATTGTCTATGAAATGACATATTACAAAGGGAAATAATAGAGTTTCAGGCCAAAACAGTCCAGAAGTTAGATATTCTATGGAATAAAACACTATTGTGTGTATGCATTCATGGATATATATGTTTCTTTTTTCTTTCTGATATTTAAGAAGCCTATTATAACATTCTCTAAATAAAGTAAAGAGGCTAATCAAACAAACAGACTACATCTAAACCCCAGGAACAGCATGGTTTTTTTAAATTTCAGGAAGACAACGATAACTATCTATCTAAGAGAAAAGCCCCACTATAGAAAAATCTTAGCTATGAGTTTTATACAACTATTAATACTTTGTAATTAAGGGCATTCCTTACAATGGTGGAATACTATTTTAAATTGAGCTCCAAAACTATTAGAGAAGTAAAACATTAAAGTAGTTAGAGCAAAACAGCCAGAGTATAGTAAAGTAGGGTATCTCTCTGTTTAAAGAGAAGCAAAAAAATGACAAAAATATGCATATTAAGAGTAGAGTGTCAACTCTGTAAATATAGTACTGCTACTGTTCCTTTAATTCAATGCATATGTGCAGTAAGGAGTAAGATACTAAATCTTATCAACAGGGACCCCATTCATAGTATTTCCTGAAAGATTATACTTAGTTTTAAAGTTTAATGGAGTTTGAATATTTCCTTTTTAACCTGTTACAGACACCCTTTGACTATGCAGCTTTAATAATCCAAGACAGCATTTGGTTTTTAGAATATGTACTACTGAAATATTTCATTCAGTTGCATTGTATCTGATTATATTTAAAATCTGCAAATTTAGACATTTAAAATTTTTCAAGTCAGATTCATTTGCAAAGATGCTTGAGTCTCAACTTAAAGGACAAAGAAATATATGCTTAATAACAAACATATCCAGTAAACTTTCACTACATTTATACTATTGTAAAAATTATAATATTTTGATTTCTATTTCATGTTCTAAAATTTTTTGGGGGGGTATATATATATATATTTACATACACACACAAAATGGACTTACAGTTCTAAGCTAGTCAATGCAACACAATTATCTCATGTATAATTTATCTGGCTAATTCAATTGCAAGTAATATTTAAAGATAATTTACTATAATTATGGCTATGGAAAAATTTTGTGATTATTTTCACTTTCAAATATAAAACCTGAAGCAAAATTGCAATAACTCATGCAAGTACTTTATACAGAAAATTTCACTTATCATATACTGTTTTCCACACATAAATATTAGGAAATTGGGATAAAAATCACCCCAGTATATGATAACTAAAATACTCAATTATTGGATTCATTTTCTTCAATAATAAGATTTGATAAACAATCCCTATAAACATGCAAACATGAGTTACTGAACTCAGGTTTATTTTGCTAGAAGCAACAGTAAGTGTAAGTCTAATTCAAAATGTAAGCACTATTTGTAGCAAATAAAATTGCTCAGGAAAAACTGGCATTAGTTTAAAGCTTGTAGATTATTCTTTTAACTTTCTGTCTAATAGTATAGTGTGTGTGCATTACAAAGGAGTAATGAACATTTCAGACTCCTCTGTAAAATCTCATCTAAAGAGTTCCTGTTCAGAGATTTTATTGACTCACTAACATAAATCTTAACAATTACATGGTATCAGGAAAAAAACTGTTACTCTCAATATGAGAATAATATAACTCTTGTCTAATTTTAACAATTCTTTAGGGGCCATTATTGTGCATTTACTTTTTCTTGATGTCTTTATACAAATCACAACAACTGGGACGTTACTTTTGTTAGATGGTATGGCACGTTCCGTGATAAAAACCCACATTTTAACCCCTGGGAGCTGCTTTCAGAACCATGAGCATCTGCTTTCCTGGATGGAACAAAGCAGAAAACTATTCAGTGTGGATAGACCATAAAAAGGTAAAGAGATCAGAAAAATAACTAAAGCATACCTTTAAAAAAATAGATTGACTTTCAAGGCATTACTTACTATGGTAACATTTACAAAATTCTTAAAATCAAGTGCCAACAGAATAGCAGGATTTACCATTTCAAGTTTCTACAAATGTTTTCATGCTAGCTGTGGGAGTTAACAGAAGTAAAGCCAAGAAGTTTGCTTTCAAGTAGGGTTATAAAGATCTGAAAAGGAATATGCACAGAGAACTCTCAGATGAGAAATAAAAAATGAGCTCTATGAGGGCTTTGATAAGGGAAAAGTCAGAGTTGAAATTAAAGGAGCGATACCCACTGCACCTATTTATGTCTATTTATCATATGCAATAAAAGTTGTGAGGCAAAAATGTTTTCGGGATTAATTTTTCAGTGAACTTAAGCTAATTTTAAAATTATATTAATCAGATAAAGATTATTTATGTTAAAATTTAAGGCGGGGTTTTATAGTTTTTACTACTGGGGAGTGGAAGATAGAATAATAAAAAGGGCATGGGATTTGGAATCAGAGACCTACACTTGAACCTCAATTGTCAGCAGTTGAACAGCCTTAGGCTAGGTCTTAACCTTCCTAGTCCTCAGTTTTCTCATCATAAAGTGGCAATAATAACACCTACACCTCAGGGTAGTTGTGAGATTAAAGGTGATAATGGATGAATGAACCTAAAACAGTGCTTGACACAATACTCTAAAGTCATATTAAACCTCCGTTCCCCTGTCTTTTTCTTCCTTTCCCAAATCCTCAGTAAATAAATTTTAAAAAAGGTAGTGAAAATACAATCCATGGTGTGGGTTTCTCTATTAAACACTTGAATGGAATAGGGGCATGGTTCAACACTCATACATTTGTAGCTCATTCAGTAGTGAGAGAAGGAGGGTAACCACCTCAAGAGAATTCAGGTAAGACTCTATCTTGTTCCCTCTGTAAAAAAATTCTGTTTACCAAGATGCTGAAAAACTCATCAGACATACTTCAAGTTATTTCAGAGTGGAGAGAAGGAAGAGAAAGTAGAATAGGAGGTGAATAGACATATGGTCAAAAAAAAACCCCAACAAAAACCTAACCAGTTTCCGTTAAAAATGATGGAGTGATCATATGTGTTCATTTCCCCCTCCCTCTTTGATTTTTTTTCAACCCACAAAGTCAAAGCCAATAAACAGACTGGAAGATGCAAAGAAGAGAAAAGACCAATGTGAAGCAAGACAACCTTGTACCTACAAGACCTCTGAGCCACTTAGCACCTGGATGCAACAAGAAGGGCTACATCTCCTCAACTCCTCTTTAGGCAGATGAGGGGTTTATTCTTTGGAGAAATTAAATTGCAGGAGTTCCAGAGTTGGGGATGCTGGAGGAAGAATAAGGGAATTCTACGCATTGAACTCTTGACCCTTAATCTCTCTGCCCAGAGTACTCTTGCTCACTGGCAGGGCGTTCAAGGGTTCTTCTCTGAGAAACTGGGTCTCCAAGAGAAAAGACCTTAAAATATTGACTTACAGGGAATATCATCAGTCACTAGGTGCTATCCAGACGCAGTTTCATATCAATTCTCTAGTGCCTTACTCTTAAATATGAGCTGCAGAAAATTATCAACTTTTGAAAGAAAAGACTTCCATAGGAAAACCAGAAAACCACTCCCAACCTTACCCAAAGAAAGGGTCCAAAGGATAAGGAGACCATCAAGAGAGAATCTCCCCTCAAAAAAACAGTAATTAATATGAGAGAGAGAGAGACTAGATGCTGTATGGGCAAAACAAGAATAGAATACTATGACCCCAAAGCAATTAGAATGCAAGAAAAGGCTTTGGATAATTCAATATGTAATAACATAAATAATTCAACAGATGGTTTATACACTGACAAAGTTTCCCATCAAGTAAAATCAAATGACAGAGACAGAAAATAAGAGAATAAAAACAAGAGAATTAGAGGATCAAGAATTCTAATATTCAACTAGAAAGAGTTCAAGAAAGAACAATGAAAATAGTTGCATAGATATTATCCAAGAAATAACAAAATTGATTTTCTCAGCACAAGTCTCCTTAATGAAAGGGCCTACAGAATGCCTAACAAACTGAATTTTAAACACACACAAACACTAAGTCACTTTATCATGCAATATCAGAACAACAGGGACAAGGGTACCAAAAGCTTCAGTGACACAGATATGAAGACAAAGGCACCTACAACAAATCAGGAGTCAGAATCACCAGACATCTCAGAATGCTAGAGGATAAGGTAATCCCTTAAAAATTCTGAGGGAAATTATTTTCAAGCCAGAATTCTAAAACCAGCCAAATTATCAATGAAATATGAGGACTGACCAAAGACATTTTCAGATTTGCACAAAAGGAAAAATGTATCTCCCATTTTTCATCTTTCCAGAAGATACAGGGAAAAGTGTTTTCATATGCAAGAGTAAATTAAAAAAAAAAAAGCATGTGATGCAAGAAAAAGTCATCATAATCGAAATTGAGTGAAAGGCTTCATAGGATTAGAGAATGGTCAGCAAGGTTGTTTGTCCTGGCCAGATCAGAAGAGGATGAATGGGGGTCAGGGGGCTCTGGGAGGAGTCTAGGAAAGAGAAATATCTGAGCATTTAGAAAAAAACATTCATAGAGATTTTATATACCTGTTCAAGCACTTGAGAGAAAAGATAATGATGGGAACATTCAAAGAAAAACTAAGCAAATTTTTAAAGGAAGCAATTACTAACTCTAGGAAAATCAGAGTTGTGCAAGAAAGGAGCAGTGCTTTAGGGACCTCCTTGGTGGCGCAGTGGTTAAGAAACTACCTGCCAATGCAGGGGATACAGGTTCGTAGCCCTGGTCCAGAAAGATCCCACATGCTGCAAAGCAAGTAAGCCCCGTGTGCAACAACTACTGAGCCCGCACGCCTAGAGCCTGTGCTCCACAGCAAGAGAAGCCACCGCAAGAAGCCCGCGCACCACAGTGAAGAGTAGCCCCCGTTCACTCCAACTAGAGAAAGCCTGCGTGCAGCAACGAAGACTCAACACAGCCAAAAAATAAATAAATTAATTAATTTTTCAAAAAGGAGCACAGTGCTTCAAAGTACACTACTTGGCTTCACAGTGACGTAAGAACACTAACTGTTGACTGAATCAAGATTTATTTTGAAGATAGGATTGTAGAATTAGCAGTCCATTTAGGAATTAAATAGTCAACCTCTATAAAAGGAAGTCAATAGGTAATTTTTTTTTTTTTTTTGATGCATCAAGAAATAGCAGAGTAAGCCTGTTTGGGAATAAGGAAGTACGTATCAGAAGACATAGATAAAAGGATTTAAAGATTAATTCTGGGTTAGGAAAGACTGCAACAGGAGATAGCTTTTTTTCTTTATCAGTAGTTTAGCACCACTTATTTTTTTAACTATTTACATGTGTTACATTAATAAGACTATATTCAAAACTGTAATCGATGATATTTAGTTCATTAATGGAGATCAATGCCAAACTGGGTGAGCTCTCTCTAGAGGTATGTGCTTGAGCTCTGGATCCACCTAGGTATGGAGGAGACTATTAATTACTTTATGAAGACATGAAATGCACGCTTCCCAATTTACTTATGACATAAAGTTGGAAGGATTTATTTAAAAGTCAAATATGAGAATTTAAATAAAAACTATATGAATGCAAACTACTAGAGAAAAAAATAGAAGTTCTATACTTTTACTTAAAAATATCTACTGCTAAGGAAAAATAAAATGATTAATAACAGTATCATATACCATACATATTAGGCTTATACTGATGTAAGATCAGTATAAAAAAACTAGGTGACCACTAGGAACTGAAATTTGATGCAATATTGATTATTATTGGGCTCAGTGTTCATAACAAGGGTGGCAATATTCTTTTTACAGTTAGACCATTTTTGCTAATGAATGAAATTCTAGATGTTAGATTTTGAGAGAGAAGTAAAAAAAGGCGATTGCAATGATTAAAGAGTTGAACAAAATAAATATATTTAACCAGGAAAACAGAAAAATAGCTGCCTTCAAGTATTTGCTCTGTAGAGGAGGAATTTGATGTATTCTTACTTCAGGGTGCAGAATGAGAGTTACAGAGGAATATTCCATATATATCAATTTTACCTCAAAATACAGAAGAGCAATCATATAATTTTCCTAAAAAGAAGTGGATTATGTTGTGTTATGTATGGTCTCCAACTTTAGAAAGGTTCATCAACGTAGAAACTGTGTATAATTCAGATGAGAAACTTAGTAAATAATGTATGCTTTGTGTAGAAGGATAGGAAAGAGGAAATTGAAAGTCTCTCCCAATTTTAAAGGTATAATACCAAAAAATGTAAGAAAACAGTATTTTTAAAACATTTCAAGAATCACAATAATTTAACTTTTTAGATATATATTTATGGGTTTATTTTTAAAGTTGTATTATTTACTCAAACCAGAAAATCCAAATTCCTGCACACCTGAATTACAGGACATCCATTGGTAGGAGAATATGCCACTCTTTACTTCTTAAGAAATTTCAAATAAATCTTACAGTTTTATATTGCCTCATTTACTATGACATAGGTATCTGAATGAAATCATGAAGTTATTCCCAGACTTATAAATTTTAGTTTCTGATAAAATAGCTTTCAAAAAAGAATCTGCTTTTTATTATCATAGCCACAGCTAAAATCTTTCCAACTAATTTCTCTTTTAAAAACTTCTCTAGAGTTTTCCTAAGCATTAAAATATATATACATGGAAACATTTTCCCAGTCAATAAGGAAGTGAGTTTTATGTACAAGTTTTCTCCATATTTTGACTTAAAAATAACTAAAAAATCCTCATAGTTTGAGTGACACAGGCATAAAAACTTGAAGACAATGTTTAATTTCATGAAATACAAAAAACGTCTCCAAAGCTCTCCTCAATATAAACCATAATCTTAAATGGTGTATTTAATTATATCTAAATAAATACCATATCCTTGTTAACATAATAGAAATTTGGATATTAGGATGATTTTCATGTATAAATTATGCATCAACAAAAATAAGTAGACTTTCTACCAAAATATGCCCACACATTAAAGATGCTGAAATAAAAAATAAATGAGAATTCTAAACTTGATAAGGTCAGAAACCACATCTATAAATGTTTACTGAATGAAAAAATGTTATGTAGAAAAAAAACGAGCAAATACATACAAACAAACATCACTTAAATATGCAGTTTATGTTATCTGAATGAGGTAGAGTTGAATGGCCCTTAATTCTACCAAAATTACATAGAAAAGAAAGCTTCATGTAATTTAGATCTCTTTCTCCAAGATTTTTGTTGTTTTACTGATTCTATGGGGTGCCTTGTGGATCAGCAGAGATGAGAAACATCTCCTGGTTTCATCTAAAATTAAGATCTTGCCAATTTTAGCAACGAAATGCTGACTTGGAGACTGGAGCCCATAGGAGCTCCTACTGTTCTTTTGAGCCTGGATGCTGAAGAAATGTCCACTGATGTGAGAGGAGCCAGGCCTGCTTATCTTCCCTATTCCCAGATCTGAAAATATTCCTAAGGCCCACGAATAAACAGTAAAAAAGCTTCCCTCAGATGGAAGGATGCAAACTCTGGTGGTAGAATATGGAGTCATTTTTTATTAGTGTGGCAGTAAAAAGTTCCTTTTATTCTTTCACTCTCCTATAAAGAATATATTCTCACAGAGCACACATCACCATTTACACGGTACAATTTGCACATTTTAATTCTCACACTATATTTAATGATATCCCAGAGTGATTAATCTTTAAACACACAAAATGCTTTCTGGTTCTACCTATTGAATATTATTGTATTTGCATTTGTTTATGATGGGTAAAGTCTACTATAAGAAAAAATACTTTTGTGAATATATTTATACCCTGAAAAAATTACAGGCTAGAAATAAAAATGGTTCTACTTTGGGCAAGCCTTTTTTTGACAATTTTAATAATTTCACCAAAGTTCTCTTCCCCAGAAGTCTGACTGCTTGCCACAGTATTTTCAATTGTTTTTATTTATATTTTGGAACTAGGTTAGAATCATATTTCCTGCTATTAATAAATATCACATTAAAAGAAACGTTTGTCTCAAAAATGATGATAGTCATCTCTTTAAATGTATTAATTTGTTGTTGCTTTAGTCTTTTTTTATCCAGCTGTAATATGTAATATCTTCTATTTCATGATACATTCGTGTTTTTATCCTCCACACCAAGTACTATGCAACCATCGTTAACACACACTAACTGCTATGTAAATATCTACTGAATGAATAACTTAAGAGAAATCCATGAAGATTATAAATTTTGAAGTCTGATAATATCAAGTGTTGGGAAGGATATGGAGCAACTGTAATTCCCATACAACCCTTCAGAAAACTGTCTGTCAGTATTTACTAAACCAGAACCTAAGCATTAACCAAGATTCAACTCCTGTCTACCTACCCAACAGATGTGCATGTACATGTTCACCAAAAACATGTGTGAGAGATGTTCATAACAGCATTATTTGTATATCACAAATTAAAAACAACTCCAATTGCTTGTCAACTGGAGAATATTCATATAAATTCATTAATTTATTCACACAACAAATTTATTCATACAGTACTAGAATGTTATAAGAAACTACAATTACATGCAACATGAATGAATCACGCAAATGTCATATTGTGACTCTCACAAACAAATTCTCTAAGTTCCATTTATATAAAGTCCAAAGACAGGCAGACTTATCAGTGATATTTGATGTCTGAATATGGGTAGCTCTGGGGGGTATAGTGATTGCAAGGGGTATGTGGGGAAATTTCTGGGGTGCTGTTCTTGGTCTGGGTGTTGGCTACTCAGGTGTGTTCACTAAAATTCACTGAATTGTACCTTTATGATTGAAAGTATTGCTGAATGTCACATTTCCTAAAAGTTTGAAGAAGAAGCCAAACTCTAGTCCAAATTGATTTCTTTCTTACACTAGAGTATTTTTGCTTCAGTAGATCTTGTTGCAGATTGTTCAATGTGTTATACTTATCTACTGCGTTTGGATTTTTAGCTTTTTGAGGAAAGAGAATTAGTACTTATTATTGGATAAGTGATAATAAAAAGCAAAATACATTGAGTCTTTAAGTAACAGGCCCTGTGCTAATCACTTTACCCATTGTCCATTTAATACTAAAAAGTGTCCTCTTTTGGTAGGCACTATTATTATATTCTATGAAACAAAATTTTCGAAATGTTCAGTAACTTTCCAAAAGTCACTCAGTTAAATAATAGCAGTTTTAACTCAAACGTAGGCATTCTAACACCACAACTCTTAATCACAAGATCTAGAATAGACTTACTATTAAAAGTTTCAGTAGGCTTAGGAATAATGATATTGCTTCAAACTCTTTTGGTAAATGAAAATTTACATTTCTCTTGGTGAAGTCAAGATTATATTCTCTTACGTGAAACTAATACAAAGCTAAGTTATACACCATCAAACGGGCCGCTCAATCTGCAGTTTGTAATCATAGTAAATTCTTGACTCATTGCCCAAACTTTTTACTCTCTTCAAGCCCAAACTTAATTTATCTCAAAATTATCCAACATGACTTTTCTCAACTTTATTATCTTGACAATACAATACTCGACAAGATATTCTCTTATACCTCTTCTCCTCCCATTTGCAAAAAATAGTCCCATGAATCTCTCCTCTACCAGCTTCTTCTACTCCACTACAATTTGAGTGTTGTGAGTAATCCATAAATACGTGATGAGTAACTGAACAGTCCCTAAATCATCAGCTAAACTTTTAGAAGAGTCCCCTCTTGGACTTCTCATCTCCAGTCTCTGATATTTTCAATGTGTTTATAATTTATGATGAGAATTGCCTATGAATCTTCCTAAAACACTGCTGTGTTCCCACTCCAAAAAATTCAATGTTTTTTTAACAAACTTAAAGAATTTTTCCATTTTTAAATTCTCTTAAGCATGATACTTATTGGTCCTCCTTGCTATGGCTCAATTCATATTTCATATTTCTAACTTTATTCTTGCCCCTTGTCTCTCACAAACCAACCTACACTAGTCAAATAACTACTTTTTCTGGCCTCTGGTTTTGCTCAGGGTGATCTCCAACCTGGTTCCTCCTTTTCCACTCAAATCCTATCTACCCATCAAAGCTTATGCCTTCTTCATAAAGCCTTACGTTTCTCCAACTGGATGCACATTTTCTGACTTTCCATGACATCCATTTCTGCCTTGTGATTTGTGTATATATTTATTTTCCCCTGGACTGTCCCTTGAGTACAGTATGCCATTCTTATTCATCTTTAGCTTTCTTAGTCCAGTGCCTGTTATACATGGGCTCTTAATAATCTTGAATGGATTGATGGGGATTAATTTTGGGGAGCTCAGTGGCCACCATTCCCTTCATAGTTACCTCCAAAGTCTCTGAGTTTCCCTGGGTCACAACTGCAAAATGTCAAAAGTTCAGGGAGATTGAAAATAGCTCAGAGCAGTCTTAGAGGATCACCTTAGAGCTCAGTTACAACTGATAGAGAAGAATTTATGTGATCTACCAAAAACTTTGTAATACATCATTTAACTTTCACAAATATATGAATGTCATATAATGCATATTATATGATAGCAGGGTTTTAGTACAAAGGTCATATCACAATAGGACATGATAGAGTACCTTCCTAGATATAGCCTACTAGATTTAGGTACATTGGTGAGTTTAAGTTTACCCAATCATGTGGGTAGGGGAGTGCAACCAAGAAGCACATGATGGTGTCTATGAAAACAAATTACGTAATTCCAATCTTTACTGTGTAACCTATAAGGTTTTAGAGATGTTACTGAACCGTGAAGTCTCAAGTATATCTCAGAGGCAAGGTGATTCAATGGAGCACCAAAAACATTTTTTAATAGTCTCTGTTCACATTTGTTTTCATCTAAAGTAAGAAAATAAGCTTTACTATATGGGGTTATATGTCAGCCTGATATGTAATGCATATAATACATTAGGTATCCTGGCAGGGAGATCATCACTTGCCACTCACTTTCAGTGTACCCATCACACCTCCCACACACCCACGTAGGAAGATGAACAGATTACAGCACACGTACCAACTCATAACACTGTAATCAGATGAGTGCCACGACACACTGCTCCTGCTGGTTTTTCAGTTTTAAGCCACAGAGTTTTGCCGATTGTGTTCAAATTACCAAATGGGATCATGAAGATGAATTACTGATTTTTCTATTATGAAAAGAGGCTTGTTCCAAATTTGCTGATGTTTTCTATGATAAGGATTAAAATGTTATACCTGTCACTTAAACAAATAGACTTATAATCTCTCCTTTAAGATAAAGGAAACATTTAAGACTGGATGAGAAAGCAACTGCTTTTGGAAAATCTTTCTAAGGAGAGAACATTTTGAAATGTTTGGAAGTGTTTCTAGTGTTATGGGACTTTGTTACCATAAGTATGCCAACGATAAAAATTCTCCAGTGTATTTTTAAAACTTTGGAGCAAGATTTTCTAATATGTTTCAATTGCTTCCAGATCTTTCAAAGTTTCACTGTTTTAACAGTATTTGTTGGGGAAGATGGCGGAAGAGTAAGACGCGGAGATCACCTTCCTCCCCACAGATACACCAGAAATACATCTACACGTGGAACAACTCCTACAGAGCACCTACTGAACGCTGGCAGAAGACCTCAGACCTCCCAAAAGGCAAGAAACCCCCCCACGAACCTGGTTAGGGCAAAAGAAAAAAATAAACAGAGACAAAAGGATAGGGACGGGTCCTGCACCAGCGGGAGGGAGCTGTGAAGGAGGAAAAGTGTCCACACACTAGGAAGCCCTTTCGCGGGCGGAGACTGCGGGTGGCGGAGTGGGGGAGCTTCGGAGCCACGGAGGAGAGCACAGAAACAGGGGTGCGGAGGGCAAAGCGGAGAGATTCCAGCGCAGAGGATCAGGGCCGACCGGCATTCACCAGCCGAGAGGCTTGTCTGCTCACCCGCCGGGGCGGGCGGGGCTGGGAGCTGACGCTCCGGCTTCAGTTGGAGGGCCGGGAGAGGACTGGGGTTGGCGGCGTGAACACAGCCTGCAGGGCGTTAGTGCACCACGGCTAGCCGGGAGGGGGTCCGGGGAAAAGTCTGGACCTGCCGAAGAGGCAAGAGACTTTTTCTTCTCTCTTTATTTCCTGGTGCGCGAGGAGAGAGGATTAAGAACGCTGCTTAAAGGAGCTCCAGAGACCGGCGCGAGCCGCGGCTAAAAGTGCGGACCCCAGAGACAGACATGAGACGCTAAGGCCGCTGCTGCCGCCACCAAGAAGCCTGTGTGCGAACACAGGTCACTATCCACACCCCCCTTCCGGAAAGCCTGTGCAGCCCGCCACTGCCAGGGTCCCGGGATCCAGGGACAACTCCCCCGGGAGAACGCACGGCGCGCCTCAGGCTGGCAATGTCACGCCGGCCTCTGCCGCCGCAGGCCCGCCCCGCACTCTGTGACCCTCCCTACCCCCGGCCTGAGTGAGCCAGAGCCTCCGAAGCAGCGGCTCCTTTAACCCCGTCCTGTCTGAGCAAAGAACAGACGCCCTCCGGCGACCTACACGCACAGGTGGGGCCAAATCCAAAGCTGAGCCCCTGGGAGCTGTGAGAACAAAGAAGAGAAAGGGAAATCTCTCCCAGCAGCCTCAGAAGCAGCGGATTAAAGCTCAACAATCAACTTGATGTACCCTGCATCTGTGGAATACATAAATAGACAACGAATCATCCCAAATTAAGGAGCCGTGTGGATGAAAGGCTCTTGTTGCTGCAGCCAGGAGTTAGTGCTGTGCCTCTGAGGTGGGAGAGCCAACTTCAGGACACTGGTCCACAAGAGACCTCCCAGCTCCACATAATATCAAACGGCAAAAATCTCCCAGAGATCTCCATCTCAACGCCAGCATCCAGCTTCACTCAACGACCAGCAAGATACAGTGCTGGACATCCTATGCCAAACAACTAGCAAGACAGGAACACAACCCCACCCATTAGCAGAGAGGCTGCCCAAAATCATAATAATTCTACAGACACCCCAAAACACACCACCAGACGTGGACCTGGCCACCAGAAAGACAAGATCCAGCCTCATCCACCAGGACACAGGCACTAGTCCCCTCCACCAGGAAGCCTACACAACCCACTGAACCAACCTTAGCCACTGGGGACAGACACTAAAAACAACAGGAACTACGAACCTTCAGCCTGCAAAAAGGAGACCCCAAACACAGTAAGATAAGCAAAATGAAAAGACAGAAAAACACACAGCAGATGAAGGAGCAAGATAAAAACCCACCAGACCTAACAAATGAAGAGGAAATAGGCAGTCTACCTGAAAAAGAATTCAGAATAATGACACTAAAGATGATCCAAAATCTTGGAAATAGAATAAACAAAATGCAAGAAACAGTTAACAAGGACCTAGAAGAACTAAAGATGAAAGAAACAATGATGAACAACACAATAAATGAAATGAAAGAATACTCTAGATGGGATCAATAGCAGAATAACTGAGACAGAAGAACGGATAAGCGACCTGGAAGATAAAATAGTGGAAATAACTAATGCAGAGCAGAATAAAGAAAAAAGAATGAAAAGAACTGAGGACAGTCTCAGAGACCTCTGGGACAACATTAAACGCACCAACATTCGAATTATAGGGGTTCCAGAAGAAGAAGAGCAAAAGAAAGGGACTGAGAAAATATTTGAAGAGATTATAGTTGAAAACTTCCCTAATATGGGAAAGGAAATAGTTAATCAAGTCCAGGAAGCACAGAGAGTCCCATACAGGATGAATCCAAGGAGAAATATGCCAAGACACATATTAATCAAACTGTCAAAAATTAAATACAAAGAAAGCATATTAAAAGCAGCAAGGGAAAAACAACAAATAGCATACAAGGGAATCCCCATAAGGTTAACAGCTGATCTTTCAGCAGAAATTCTGCAAGCCAGAAGGGAGTGGCAGGACATATTGAAAGTGTTGAAGGAGAAGAACCTGCAACCAAGATTACTCTACCCAGCAAGGATCTCATTCAGATTTGATGGAGAAATTAAAACCTTTACAGACAAGCAAAAGCTGAGAGAGTTCAGCACCATCAAACCAGCTCTACAACAACTGCTAAAGGAACTTCTCTAGGCAAGAAACACAAAAGAAGGAAAAGACCTACAATAACAAACCCAAAACAATTAAGAAAATGGAAATGGGAACATACATATCGATAATTACCTTAAATGTAAATGGACTAAATGCTCCCACCAAAAGACACAGATTGGCTGAATGGATACAAAAACAAGACGCATATATTTGCTGTCTACAAGAGACCCACTTCAGACATAGAGACACATACAGACTGAAAGTAAGGGGATGGAAAAAGGTATTGCATGCAAATGGAAACCAAAAGAAAGCTGGAGTAGCAATTCTCATATCAGACAAAATAGACTTTAAAATAAAGACTATTAGAAGAGACAACGAAGGACACTACATAATGATCAAGGGATCGATCCAAGAAGAAGATATAACAATTGTAAATATTTATGCACCCATCATAGGAGCACCTCAATACATAAGGCAAATACTAAGAGCCATAAAAGGGGAAATCGACAGTAACACATTCATAGTAGGGGACTTTAACACCCCACTTTCACCAATGGACAGATCATCCAAAATGAAAATAAATAAGGAGACACAAGCTTTAAATGATACATTAAACAAGATGGACTTAATTGATATTTATAGGACATTCCATCCAAAAACAACAGAATACACATTTTTCTCAAGTGTTCATGGAACATTCTCCAGGATAGATCGTATCTTGGGTCACAAATCAAGCCTTGGTAAATTTAAGAAAATTGAAATTGTACCAAGTATCTTTTCTGACCACAACGCCATAAGACTAGATATCAATTACAGGAAAAGATCTGTAAAAAATACAAACACATGGAGGCTAAACAATACACTACTTAATAACGAAGTGATCACTGAAGAAATCAAAGAGGAAATCAAAAAAT
>NW_021703783.1:33092546-33247951 GCF_005190385.1 Monodon monoceros
CTGTAAGAGAGGATGAAAAATTATAATATTTGTTTTCTTGGCCTCTACGGAGAGGCAGGAAAAGGAGTTGGGGATGGGTGCTAGGTCAGTTAACCTACAGTGTCTGACAATCACGGACCATTTTATCTGTGCTGCTTTATCAATTTGCCAGGCTCTTTGATGTACATTTTCTCATTTGGGTCCTACAGTAATCCTTTGGGGGAAGGCAAGGAAGGGGTGTTAAGCTCCATTGGAAAGATTAGAAAGTCAAGACCCAGAAGTGCCTGCCTCACTGGTAGTTTAGTGACAGGTCAGGGACAAGAAAAGATGTCACTGACTCTCATTCATTATTTCCTGGCACCTAACTTTAGAATCATATGAAAAGCCTGGCTTCTCTCCCTAGCTGATGCATTACCATATGCATCCAGCCTCCTCCAGTAAATGAGAGGCTACTAGAAGGCTCCTGCTCTCTCGGAAGTCTTGGCGACTACAATCACTCTGTGGCTTGTTTTCTGGTTACCTGGAACCAAGGAGGTCTGAGCTCCTTGAGGCAACACAGAAAGCCAAGGAGTAAAGAAAAGCATTATTCTGGGGAGGAAAGAGGCAGAGTCATCCATCTGGCCTGTGACCCGTGGAAGAGTTGCTGAAAATTCATGGATTGAATGTTTTTCTGGCAGAAACATTTAAAATGCACCAGAAGAGCTCTCTCTGTAAAGGAAGTATCTTTTAATTAATATTATGAATTGTATAATTATTTTATAAAGGTAACAATTGCCCTTTGTCTCTTGACTAAATCTGTGGTTTACTATTTCTATAAGATGTGCCTGAAGCTGGGTTTCCAAGTGGCTCTGAGAAGCAGAGCAGCTGCGCTCTGTGTCAGACGAGATTTTTCCTCCTGTCTCAGAGTGGATGCGGCTAAGAGGGGCTGGTGTAGCTCTTCAGCTTTAGATCCATCTTCTGCCCAGGTGTGCATTCACCCTTCCCTTTCACAAGACTGATGTTGTTTTATCCAAGCGACCTTGGGACCAAAATACGTAATGCCCTAAGGCTCCGACTTGGCTATGAAAAAACACAGAAAGGCCCTAAGTTTAGGAATAAAAATGTAAAAAATTATAAGGAATGGAAATTTTAACTTATATATGATACTGAGAATGCAAACTGCATTTAATCCTTTCAAAAAAACGTGAAATGTTACTATTTTTATTACTACTTCTGTTTTACAGGTAAAGAAACTGAAATCTAATTAAATTACTTAAAGTTACAACCAATAAGCAGTCGAAAACCAGGTTTTAGATCCAAGCATGTTTTACTTAGTTAAATACTAACAGCTTTCTGCGTCCTAAACACTCTAGCGAAAAAGAAACACACACACACAAAAGAACTCTAGGGAAAAATTAGGAAAGGTGATAAAATTCTAGGAAGTCTCAGGAATTGAATTCAGAAACAGGTAATACCAGAGGTATACTATAAATGGGATTTGTTATGGCCTGGTTCAAGATCAGTGTGGTTGGTTCTCAAATATCTATGTGCTTGAAAATCGTTGAAGGAGTTTCTTTTAAAATGTACATTCCTGGGCTCCAACCCAGAGGTTCTGGTTAAGTAGGGGTGAGGCAGAGTCTGGGAATCCGCACCTGGTAAGTATCCAGATGACTTTAATGCAGGTTCTCTGCAAAAGACATTTAGAGAAATATTGCTCAAAATTGAAACTCAGTAGTCAGAACTGCACCAAGAATTCAGGAGCCTTCCGGCTTCACATCCAGGAGTTGGGAGAAAACAGATTGATGCACTGCTCACGAATGAAGATAAACAGATTTTCTCCAATAGAGACTTTTCCCATTTATTCCAAGACTTTGAGAACTTAGAGAAGGTATAGAAGAAGCAGAGAAACCCCTTTCTAGGTAAGATTACAGAAATTTAAATATATATATATATATGTATAGAGAGAGAGGGAAATGTACACCATGTGTATTATTTTTCCCCCTTATTTTGATTCTATAATTTTTTTTTTATTTCCCTCACACAGCCAGACACACTAGAAGAGCGTCTCAGAGGAAGCTAAAAATACTGCTCCTGTCACTAACAGACTTCAATCCCCATTGCTTCTTTCTTTCTGAATCCTTAGTAGAGAAGGTATCTTTTGTCTCTTGCCTTTTTCTGACAAGAATTAGGTTCCTGGGCTCTGAGTTACTTTTGTGATAGGTTCTCACCTCTCTGGCCAAATTCACCAGATCTGCCTTGAGGCCAAGAGCTCAGTTCCCCTGGATGTCACTCAGACCTGACGCTGGGCTCAGGCTGAGCAGGGGCTTTATTTTAAATAGAGAGCTCAGCCTGGCAACACAAAGAATAAAACAGAACAAAAGTCCCACGGCTGTAGTCTTGAATATAAGTTTGTTCCTTCATTCAACAAATGTTTATTGAGTGTCTATTGTTTGTCAGGTATGTGCTAGGTGCTAGCCTGAGAAATAATTTATGGTTAAAAGAACTGATTTAGAAAACCACATTGTCTTTGGTTTCCTCTTGGAAACCTTTAAAATTTGCTTACCTGTTCTGTATTATAAGCTTATTTAAACATATGAATAAATAAATTACCCTTGAGCATTTATTACTATGCCTGTTGCCCAGAAAACCCTGTGTATTTTGAGGTCATGTAAAGAAGAGCAGTGCTAAGAGCATAGACTTAAGAGTCAAACTGATTCTGGGTCACATCTGGCTTTTGATTCCTGTTAGTGGGGTGAACCCAGGCAAGAGTTACTTCTGTCCTTTGAGTCTCATTTTTTAAAAATCTATAAAGTATACTATAGAAGCTCTTTCTGAAGAGTAAATAACTAAAGCATTTGGCACATATTTAATACTTAATAAATTTCAGTTACTGTTATTGTTGAGGTTTTTCAAATGCCCCCAAGGAGCTTATAGTATAGGTGGGGACACAGAAATGTCTTTATATTTAAAGATGAAAAGCAAGGCAGTGCAATGAGCACCAGATCCGTCAGAGCAGCACCAAGAGCTGTTGGAGATGGAAGCAAGGAGAGTTGTTGGAAGGGGCCTCCCGGGGAGCCACTCCTGACCATGACCATGTAGTGTAGACACAGCCTGACACCACCCTTGACGCCGCCCCCTGACTCTATTTGCAAATCGACCTTCAGTGTGCAATTCTCTATTTTGAGCTACACAAATCGAGAAATATCGAAAATGTAAGCGATAGAAGAAAAAGAACAATTATTTCTGTAAGGGAAAATGAAAGGATGTGTGATTATTTTAATGTAGGAACATGGTTCTTAATATAGTTTCTGGTCCATGAGCCATTTTGGAAAGGCAAGAAAAAAAAATGCAAGACAAGAAAAAAACTAATGATGATAGAGCTTTTGTTTTTCATTTTTATTGCCTTCTCATGCCTAACAGGGGTTATAGGAAGCAAGTGCCAATTAAACATGTGTTGAGGAATGAATGTGATTTCTCTATTTTCTGACTGATTTTGCATTCAAAGTCATAAACAAAAACGATTTTTGTTAAAAGCAACATATGTGGGATGGGAGGATTGGTAACTTTTGAAGTTATACCAGTTGCATTATAGCCGGGGTGATCATAAAATCTATCATCCAAAAGGGGACACTTTTGAGAATAAAAAGGGAATTTTTATTAATAACTAAGCTGAGATGAGTATCAACGTGGGTTGGGTAAATTGGAATATATGGGCAGCATAATGATAGTTTTCATTTATTAAATACACATCATTAGTCATTTCTTAGTTAATATCAGAAATAAATTCATAGATCCTATAAAAACAAGCTTACAAAGCCTCAGCCATGCAAATGCTATGAGAAAAGTCAAGTGTTTAACAGAAAAGAAAGAAATGAAAATAAATAGTTATTGAATGCTTATTTGTTAGGCATCATCTCAGTCATAGATATAAAGCTCAGAGAGATGTAAATTCCTCAAGGCTTCATTGCTAGTAAGTAATAGATATAAATGAGGCTTTAATTCCAGATCCGTCTGACTTGGGATTTTATCAGAATGTACGTTGACAGTCTGGTATTAAAGCAGAAAGAAATATAATAACTGCATTTAAGTAAAAATTGTGATTCTTAAAATAATTCACAGTGTCTCAGAGACAGCAAGAGAATTTCAGAGGAAGAGGTAAACTGAACCTCTCCATGAAGGTTGAAGTCTCTCTTCCTGGAATCCTTCAGAACATGGGAGCATCCCTTACTCTGAGTTAATTTAGAACAAAAAATGGAAAGGGATGCAAGCTATTATCCATGTATACTCATGCATTATTTTTTCTTAGTCCATTTCTTCTTCTTTTTTTTTTTGTGGTACGCGGGCCTCTCACTGTTGCGGCCTCTCCCGTTGTGGAGCACAGGTTCCGGACGCGCAGGCTCAGCGGCCATGGCTCACGGGCCCAGCCGCTCCGCGGCATGTGGGATCTTCCCGGACCGGGGCACGAACCCATGTCCCCTGCATCGGCAGGCAGACTCCCAACCACTGCGCCACCAGGGAAGCCCTAGTCCATTTCTTCTTTACTCCAAAGGTCCATTCAATTTTCTCAGAAATTGAGTGTTTTCAATTTACCCTTGCCTTGTGCTTTTTCCATGGTGATAAATGCTGACTTCTTTTTTTTAATGTGCTAGACCTTTTTCTTTTTTTTTTATTGGAGTATAATTGCTTTACAGTGTGTGTTAGTTTCTGCTGTACAACGAAGTGAATCAGCTATATGTATACCTGGAGTCTATCATACAGAGTGAAGTAAGTCAGAAAGAGAAAAATATCGTATATTAATGCATATATGTGGAATCTAGAAATATGGTACAGATGAACCTATTTGCAGGGCAGGAATAGAGACACAGACGTAGAGAACTGATGTGTGGACACAGTGGGGGGAAGGGAGGGTCGGATAAATTGGGAGATTAGGTTTGACATAAATACACTACCATGTGTAAAATAGATAGCTAGTGGGAGCCTGTGGTACAGCACAGGGAGCTCAGCTCGGTGCTCTATGATGACCTAGATGGGTGGGATTGGGTGTGGGTAGGAGGGAGGTCGAAGAGGGAGGGGATATATGTATATGTAATGCTGATTTCTTAAAGTGGCTCACTGGTAACCTTGTCTCTATGTAAGAAACTAGACTAGGGTTACTTTGTGATTCCCATCTTGAACCTGAGCTATGCTCTCCCATTAGGTTTTGGTCAAGACTGAGCACATCTGAAGAATGATGGTGATGCTGCATTAGGAATAGGGGAGCTGGTGACCTTGAATCTGGGAACATAGTGCTGGCTATAGTCAGACCTCTGTTTTCAAATCCCTATTCAGGCATGCAGTAGCTGTGTGGCTTTGGGCAAGTTACTTCGCTTCTCTGTGCAGGGCTGGCTTCAAGGATGTGTGGTCTATGCAGTTACACAGGGCCTGGTGCTCAGGAGGACTCTGCCCTTGGTTTAATGCTCTGCTATCCCTATCTTGAAATTTGTAGTAGTTTTTGAACAAGAAGCCTTACATCTGCATTTTGCACTAGGCCTCAAATTATGTAACAGGTCTTGTTTCTAATTTGTTTTATTCATTTATAAAACAGGGATAGTGACATTTTTCTTCATCTTAGGGTGCATAGGATCCTCCTAGGAAAGGATATGCCAGCAGGAAGGTAGAGTCAGGCAATGAGCTTAACCCAAACTGTTTAATTCATTAAAAAAGGAACGTTGAACTTGGCCATCGTGTGGTATTCACTCCTCTCCGCGTCTGTTGGTTTAGCTAGCTGTGGGCATGTGCCATGGGTGGGAAGTGGGCAAATAAAAGTGCTCTTTTAAATGAGGATATCTAGGAGACATTAGAAGCACAAGGCAAACGTGTATGGAAACACCATCACATAGTACGACATGAAGATTAGGGAAGTTTCTCTTTATTTCAGCAAAACTGGGCTGTGGTCCCACCATGTTGGTGCTGGCATCATGGCATTGGCACCATAGCTTGGTGGACTGGCATTGGCCGAGTGCCAGTGGCAGTGCCAGCAGTGCTGGTAAAGTTCCCTCTGAGGTTTTAAAGGGCCTCAGAGAGCCAAGCAGCAGATACACCCACAACCACTACCACCACCACAAAAATGAACTGACATCATCATGGGAGGAAGAGGGGGAGAATGGCAGACGTTAGGGGTTCCTTAGGCACTGTATTAAAAACACAGGTGAGAAATTTTCTGAACACTCTGAGAAATAATTGGAATGGATTTTGTAAAGGGCTGGAGGTACTTTAAAAGCTAGTGAGGGGGATTCCCTGGTGGCGCAGTGGTTGAGAGTCCACCTGCCAATGCAGGGGACACGGGTTCGTGCCCCGGTCCGGGAAGATCCCACATGCCGCGGAGTGGCTGGGTCCGTGAGCCATGGCTACTGAGCCTGCGCGTCAAAAAAAAAAGCTAGTGAGGAAGTGGCATCGGAGAAAGGTGGGTTGTTGATAAAATTAAGACCCGTGTTGTATTCTGAGTTAGTGTGCTCTGTGACATATAGGTTACCTCGACAAATGAGCCTCCTTTACTACTATTAATTAATGTTGGGAATAATTGTATTTCAATTATATATTAGGCAATATAACTTTCTAGCAAATCATAATCTGAACACAAAAAGCAAGGGAAAAAAACAACTCAATAAAAATGTTACTAATTCATCCCTTCTTTATAAAAAATAATAATGGCTTATTCCTGTGGTGTTTAGGAAGGTTTTTATTTCTTGCTCACACCTCATGGCTCATGAAGTTGAAGGCCATTTAGTATGCAAGTGAAGGATTCTGTTCATGAGCCTACATTTATACAGTAGAATTAAATATGGATAGCAAATCAGCACATATTCCCAATTAGCCAATACTCAATGTATTTGAGTAATCCGTGTCCACAAAAATATGTTGATTTTTGGTAATGCATGGTTAAAAAGCGTTGTCTTCTTAGCAGTTGGACTTTGTTATTGAGATCAGTGATGGATAAAGAGCTGACCCTGGATTCACTGTAGCAAGTTGTAAAATGGTTAGCCCAACGGATGAGACAATGACAACAAAAATAAAATCCACCACCCACTTCTAGGAACCAAAGTAAAGACGGGACTTAAATTAAACTATTGGTTTGACACTTTGTACAATGTATTTAAAAAAACTCCGTACTAAGAAGCAGATTTCTGTCTGCAGTGCCTGCCATGGAGAAGAAACATGCCATTTAACAAGCACCTTGCCCAGGTGTTTATGCTTCTACCAGCTGGCAACTACAGAAGGTAGCACTGTCTTATACTCACCAGGAGACGTTACAACAAGTTCCCAGGGAGTTAAATAGAAGATATCCAGGCATGCTCAGCAGGAATGAAGCTTTAGTATTCTTAACCTGCTGAAGGCAGTGGAAAGTGTTCATTAGAACAGTTGCTCAAATGAGTCACACTTATATCTCCCTCCTAACCTGTTTCTTTACTAGGCTACTCTGAAGCTGGCATTTCCACAGGTACAACTTGCTGCAAACAGGTCAAGAACTCTGCTCTGAATTTTTGCAAAACTTAGAAAGATTTGTTTTCATTTAATGTATGAACCATTTTTGTTTATAGCTTATGTGAGAATATTTACCAAAAGACTTTTTGGGGGGCTTACTTTGGAATGATCCGAGCTAAATTTATAACTTAGAAACGTAAACAATGGCTTGAACTATACACTTTCTAGCCCTTTAAGTGACCAAATACAATATCACACTTGAGCCCTGAGCTTGGTTAATTCACTGCACCTTTATGTTGATTCAAAGGGAATGACTCCTGTAGGATTTTGCTCTCATTTTGAAATACCATCTGCTAAATTACCAAATTATGTTCTAAGTATTTTTTTCTATATTAAGGGTTACCTTCTAAGAACAACTTAGAAACATTAAGATAATCTCACTTGCAGTCGTACCTTGAAAAAGAGGCAAAATGTTACTGCTTCATGATTTTGGCAGAGTATTTCAAACTAAACAAACAGTACTATTTCATTTTTATTTTATTTCATTTTTTCTAACATCTTTATTGGAGTATAATTGCTTTAAAATGGTGTGTTAGTTTCTGCTGTATAACAAAGTGAATCAGCTATATGTATACATATATCCCCATATCCCCTCCCTCTTGCATCTCCTTCCCACCCTCGCTATCCCACCCCTCTAGGTGGTCACAAAGCACCGAGCTGATCTCCCTGTGCTATGCGGCTGCTTCCCACTAGCTATCTATTTTACATTTGGTGGTGTATATATGTCCATGCCACTCTCTCACTTCGTCCCAGTTTACCCTCCCCACTCCCTGTGTCCACAAGTCTATTCTCTACGACTGCATCTTTATTCCTGTCATGGCCCTAGGTTCTTCAGAACCATTTTTTTTCTTTTTGATTGCATATATATGTGTTAGCATACAGTATTTGTTTTTCTCTTTCTGACTTACTTTACTCTGTATGACAGACTCTAGGTCCATCCACCTCACTACAAATAACTCAATTTCATTTCTTTTTATGGCTGAGTAATATTCCATTGTATATATGTGCCACATCTTCTTTATCTATTCATCTGTTGATGGACACTTAGGTTGCTTCCATGTCTTGGCTATTGTAAATAGAGCTGCAATGAGCATGTGGTACATGACTCTTTTTGAATTATGGTTTTCTCAGGGTATATGCCCAGTAGTGGGATTGCTGGGTCATATGGTAGTTCTATTTTTAGTTATTTAAGGAACCTCCATACTGTTCTCCATAGTGGCTGTATCAATTTACATTCCCACCAACACTGAAAGAGGGTTCCCTTTTCTCCACACCCTCTCCAGCATTTATTGTATGTAGGTATTTTGATGATGGCCATTCTGACTGGTGTGAGGTGATACCTCATTGTAGTTTTGATTTGCATTTCTCTAATGATTAGTGATGTTGAGCATCCTTTCATGTGTTTGTTGGCAATCTGTATATCTTCTTTGGAGAATTGTCTATTTAGGTCTTCTGCCCATTTCTGGATTGGGTTGTTTGTTTTTTTGATATTGAGCTGCATGAGATACTTGTAAATTTTGGAGATTAATCCTTTGTCAGTTGCTTCGTATTCAAATTCCCATTCTGAGGGTTTTCTTTTTGTCTTTTTATGTTTTCCTTTGCTGTGAAAAAGCTTTTAAGTTTCATTAGGTCCCATTTGATTATTTTTGTTTTTATTTCCATTTCTCTAGGAGGTGGGTCAAAAAGGATCTTGCTGTGATTTATGTCATAGAGTGTTCTGCCTATGTATTCCTCTAAGAGTTTTTATAGAGTCTGGCCTTGCATTTAGGTCTTTAATCCATTTTTTTTTTTTTTTTTTTTTGTGGTATGCGGGCCTCTCACTGTTGTGGCCTCTCCCGTTGCGGAGCACAGGCTCCGGACGCGCAGGCTCAGCGGCCATGGCTCACGGGCCCAGCCGCTCCGCGGCATGTGGGATCCTCCCGGACCGGGGCACGAACCCGTGTCCCCGGCATCGGCAGGTGGACTCTCAACCACTGCGCCACCAGGGAAGCCCTTTAATCCATTTTGAGTTTATTTTTGTGTATGGTGTTAGGAAATGTTCTAATTTCATTCTTTTACATGTAGCTGTCCAGTTTTCCAAGCACCACTTATTGAAGAGGCTGTCTTTTCTCCATTGTATATTCTTGCCTCCTTTATCAAAAATAAGGTGACCCTAGGTGCCTGGGTTTATCTCTGGGCTTTCTATCCTGTTCCATTGATCTAACTTTCTGTTTTTGTGCCAGTACCATACTGTCTCGATTACTGTAGCTTTGTAGTATAGTCTGAAGTCTAAGCTTGATTCCTCCAGCTCCGTTTTTCTTTCTCAAGATGGCTTTGGCTATTTGGGGTCTTTTATGTTTCCATACAGATTGTGAAGTTTTCTGTTCTAGTTCTGTGAAAAATGCCAGTGGTAGTTTGATAGGGATTACATTGAATCTGTAGATTGCTTTGGGTAGTATAGTCATTTTCAAAATGTTGATTCTTCCAATCCAAGAACATGGTATATCTCTCCCTGTGTTTGTATCATCTTTAATTTTTTCCCTCAGTGTCTTATAGTTTTCTGCATTCAGGTCTTTTGTCTCCTTAGGGAGGTTTATTCCTAGGTATTTAATTCTTCTTGTTTCAATGGTAAATGGGAATGTTTCCTTAATTTCTCTTTCAGATCCTTCATCATTAGTGTATAGGAATGCAAGAGACTTCTGTGCATTAATTTTGTATCCTGCTACTTTACCAAATTCATTGATTAGCTCTAGTAGTTTTCTGGTAGCATCGTTAGGATTCTCTCTGTATAGTATCACGTCATCTGCAAACAGTGACAGCTTTACTTCTTCTTTTCTGATTTGGATTCCTTTTATTTTTTTTCTTCTCTGATTGCTGTGGCTAAAACTTCCAAAACTATGTTGAATAAGAGTGGTGAGAGTGGACAACCTTGTCTTGCTCCTGATCTTAGAGGAAATTGTTTCAATTTTTCAATATTGAGAACAATGTTGGCTGTGGGTTTGTCATATATGGCCTTTATTATGTTGAGGTAGGTTCCCTCTATGCCTACTTTCTGGAGAGTTTTTATCATAAATGGGTGTTGAATTTTGTCAGAAGCTTTTTCTGCATCTATTGAGATGATCATATGGTTTTTCTCCTTCATTTTGTTGATATGGTTTGTCACATTGATTCATTTGTGCATATGGAAGAATCCTTGCATTCCTGGGATAAATCCCACTTGATCATGGAGTATGATTCTTTTAATGTGCTGTTGGATTCTGTTTGCTAGTATTTTGTTGAGGTTTTTTGCATCTATATTCATCAGTGATATTAGCCTGTGGTTTTCTTTCTTTGTGACATCTTTTTCTGGTTTTGGTATCAGGGTGTTGGTGGCCTTGTAGAAGGAGTTTGGGAGTGTTCCTCTCTCTGCTATATTGTGAAATAGTTTGAGAAACATAGGTGCTAGCTCTGCTCTAAATGTTTGATCGAATTTGCCTGTGAAGCCATCTGGTCCTGCCCAATTGTTTGTTGGAAAGTTTTTAATCACAGTCTCAATTTCCGTGCTTCTGATTGGCCTGTGTACATTTCCTATTTCTTCCTGGTTCAGTCTCGGAAGGTGGTGCTTTTCTAAGAATTTGTCCATTTCTTCCAGGTTTTCCATTTTATTGGCATATTGTTTCTTGTAGTAATCTTTCATGATCCTTTGTATTTCTGCAGTGTCCATTGTTACTTGTCCTTTTTCATTTCTAATTCTACTGATTTCAGTCTTCTCCCTTTTTTTTTGATGAGTCTGGCTAATGGTTTATCAATTTTGTTTCTCTTCTCAAAGAGCCAGCTTTTAGTTTCATTGATCTTTGCTATTGTGTCCTTCCTTTCTTTTTCATTTATTTCTGATCTGATCTTTATGATTTCTTTCCTTCTGCTAAATTTGGGAGGTTTTTCTTCTTTTTTCTCTAGTTGCTTTAGGTGTACAGTTAGGTTCTTTATTTGAGATGTTTCTTGTTTCTTGAGGTAGGATTGTATTGCTATAAACTTCCCTCTTAGAACTGCTTTTGCTGCATCCCATAGGTTTTGGGTTATCATGTTTTGATTGTCATTTGTTTCTAGGTATTTTTTGATTTCCTCTTTGATTTCTGCAGTGACCTCTGTGTTATTAAGTAGTGTATTGTTTAGCCTCCATGTGTTTGTATTTTACAATTTTTTTCCTGTATTGATATCTAGTCTCATAGTATTGTGGTTGGAAAAGATACTTGATATGATTTCAATTTTCTTAGATTTACCAAGGCTTGATTTGTGACCCACAATATGATCTATCCTGGAGAATGTTCCATGAACACTTGAGAAGAAAGTGTATTCTGTTGTTTTTGGATGGAATGTCCTATAAATATCCTGGAGAATGTTCCATGAGCACTTGAGAAGAAAGTGTATTCTGTTGTTTTTGGATGGAATGTCCTATAAATATCAATTAAGTTCATCTTGTTTAATGTATCATTTAAAGCTGTGTTTCTTTATTTATTTTCATTTTGGTTGATCTGTCCATTAGTGAAAGTGGAGTCTTAAAGTCCCCTACTATTATTGTGTTACTGTTGATTTCCCCTTTTATGCCTGTTAGCATTTACCTTATGTATTGAGGTGCTCCTTTGTTGGGTGCATAAATATTTAAATTTGTTATAACTTCTTGGATTGATCCCTTGATCATTATGTAGTGTCCTTCTTTGTCTCTTGTAATAGTCTTTACTTTAAAGTCTATTTTGTCTGATATGAGAATTGCTACTCCAGCTTTCTTTTGATTTCCATTTGCATGGAATATCTTTTCCAACCCCTCACTTCCAGTCTGTATGTGTCCCTAGGTCTGAAGTGGGTCTCTTGTAGACAGCATATATACAGGTCTTATTTTTTGTATCCATTCAGTCAGTCTATGTCTTTTGGCTGGAGCATTTATTCCATTTAATTTTAAGGTAATTATCAATATGTATGTTCTTAATACAATTTTCTTAATTGTTTTGGGTTTGTTATTGTAGATCTTTTCCTTCTCTTGTGTTTCCTGCCTAGAGAATTGCCTTTAGCATTTGTTGTAAAGCTGGATTGGTGGTGCTGAATTCTCTTACCCAGAGGTCTCTGAGACTGTCCTCAATTCTTTTCATTCTTTTTTCTTTATTCTGCTCTGTGGTAGTTATTTCCACTATTTCATCTTCCAGGTCACTTATCCATTCTTCTGCCTCAGTTATTCTGCTATTGATTCCTTCTAGAGAATTTTTAATTTAATTTATTGTGTTGTTCATCATTGTTTGTTTGCTCTTTAGTTCTTCTACATCCTTGTTAAACATTTCTTGTGTTTTCTCCATTCTGTTTCCAAGATTTTGGATCATCTTTACTATCATTACTCTGAATTCTTTTTCAGGTAGACTGCCTACTTCCTCTCGATTTGTTTGGTTTGGTGGGTTTTTACCTTGCTCCTTCATCTGCTGTGTGTTTCTCTGTCTTCTCAATTTGCTTAACTTACTGTGTTTGGGGTCTCCTTTTCACAGGCTGCATGTTCATAGTTCCCATTGTTTTCGGTGTCTGCCCTGAGTGGCTAAGGTTGGTTCAGTGGGTTGTGTAGGCTTCCTGGTGGAGGGGACTAGTGCCTGTGTTCTGGTGGATGAGGCTGGATCTTGTCTTTCTGGTGGGCAGGACTGCATCTGGTGGTGTGTTTTGGGGTGTCTGTGACCTTTTTATGATTTTAGGCAGGCTCTCTGCTAATGGGTGGGGTTGTGTTCCTGTCTTGCTAGTTGTTTGGCATAGGGTGTCCTGCACTGTAGCTTGCTGGTTGTTGAGTGGAGCTGTGTCTTAGAGTTGAGATGGAGGTCTGTGGGAGAGCTTTTGCTGTTTGATATTATGTGCAGCCAGGAGGTCTGTTGTGTACCAATGTCCTGAACTCAGCTCTCCCACCTCAGAGGCACAGGCCTGACACCTGGCTGAAGCACCAAGACCCTCTCAGCCACAAGACTCAGAAGAAAAGGGAGAATAAATAAATAAATAATTAAAATAAAATAAAGTTATTAATTTAAAAATTATTAGAAATTGAAAAATTAAAAAGTAATAAACATAGAAAAAAGAGAGAAAAAAGAGAGCACCGAAACCAAAAAAAAAAAATCTAAATTAAAGAACAGAATGGAAAGAACCCTAGGAGAAATGGTAAAAGCCAAGCTATACAGACAAAATCACAGAAAGACGCATACACACTCACAAAAAGAGAAAAACGAAAATATATATATATTTATGTATATATTAAAAAAAGGAAGAGAGCAACCAAATCAGTAAACAAATCTACCAGTGATAATGCACTCTAAATATTAAACTAAAATAACATAAAACCAGAAACAAATTAGATGCAGGAAGCAAACCCCAATCTAAAGTTGCTCCCAAAGTCCACCCCCTCAATTTCGGGATGATTTGTTGTCTATTCAGGTATTCCACAGATGCAGGTACATCAAGTTGATTGTGGACATCTTATCTCCTGCTCCTGAGGCTGCTGGGAGAAATTTCCCTTTGTCTTCTTTGTTCAGCTCCCGGGGTTCAGCTTTGGATTTGGCCCTGCCTCTGCGTGTAGGTCGCCTGAGGGCGTCTGTTCTTTCCTCAGACAGGACAGGGTTAAAGGAGCAGCTGATTCGGGGGCTCTGGCTCACTCAGGCCGGGGGGAGGGAAGGGTACGGAATGCGGGGCGAGCCTGCGGCGGCAGAGGCCAGCGTGACATTGCACCAGCCTGAGGCATGCCATGCGTTCTCCCGGGGAAGTTGTCCCTGGATCCCGGGACCCTGGCAGTGGCAGGCTGCACAGGCTCCCCGGAGGGGAGGTGTGGATAGTGACCTGTGCTCGCACACAGGCTTCTTGGTGGCGGCAGCAGCAGCCTTAGTGTCTCATGCCCGTCTCTTTGGTCTGCGCTGATAGCCGCACTTGCTCCCGTCTCTGGATCTCATTTAGGCAGTGCTCTGAATCCCCTCATCTCATGCACCCTGAGACAATGCTCTCTTGACTCTTAGGCCAGTCCAGACTTTTTCCCGGATTCCCTCCCGGCTAGCCGTGGCGCTCTAGCCCTCTTCAGGCGGTGTTCACGCCGCCAACCTCGGTCCTCTCCCTGCGATCCGACCGAAGCCCGAGCCTCAGCTCCCAGCCCCCTCCCTCCCCGGCGGGTGAGCAGAGAAGCCTCTCGGGCTGGTGATTGCTGGTCGGCACCGATCCTCTGTGCGGGAGTCTCTCCGCTTTGCCCTCTGCACCCCTGTTGCTGCGCTCTCCTCCATGGCTCTAAAGCTTCCCCCCCGCCACCCCCTGTCTCCACCAGTGAAGGGTCTTCCTAGTGTGTGGAAACTTTTCCTCCTTCACAGCTCCCTCCCAGAGGTGCAGGTCCCGTCCCTATTCTTTTGTCTCTGTTTTTTCTTTTGCCCTACCCAGGTATGTGGGGACTTTCTTGCCTTTTCAGAAGTCTGATGTCTTCTGCCAGTGTTCAGTAGGTGTTCTGTAGGAGTTGTTCCACATGTAGATGTATTTCTGATGTATTTGTGGGAAGGAAGGTGATCCCCATGTCCTACTCTTCTGCCATCTTGAAGGTCTCCCCCTCAAAGAGCTCTTTAACATTGTAGGAAAAGCGACTCTCCTCAGCTGGATATTTCATTTCAACACCATTTATGACACACAGCTGGTTCATCTGTGGTCAGTCATTTGTGGCAGAGGATGTACTCTGTGGGCAACTCAAGAATGCATGAGTGATTGGATGAACCACAGGGAAGGCATTTTCGACTCAACTTACAATATCTTTGCTTTTACATGTTTCAATTCCAGTGTTTAAAGATATATCAATATAGTTTGAATAAGGCAGATCTGATGAACTCAACATAAGATTTTATAAGACCAAGGGGAGACACTACAATATTCTTCATCCTCAGAGAGGTACTTTTAAAAGTAAATTCAAATTAAATGCAGTAAAGGATTTCTTCTGTAAGTATATGCTGGTTTGGTAATTCTGTCCATCCAAGATACCATTTTAGAACTTTTAAAGCCATATGAGAAACACAATAAATTATTTTGAATGTCATGCATAAAGATGATAATTTTTAGAAAGAGACTTTTCTGAAAGAGAATAACTCTATATCTAAGCCAGGTTCAGTAAACTATGGCTCATGGGCCAAATCCCACCTGTTTTGGTATGACCCATCAACTATGAATGGTTTTCTCTTTTTTTTTAAGTTAACATTTATTGAATATGTATTCCACACCAGGTGCTACATGTCTTAACTTACTTAATCTTCACTATACTCTTATGAGTTTAGCATTATCATAATCTCCATTTATCAATGAGGAAACTGAAACAGAGAGAGCCAGAGTTGCCCAGCTAGTAAGTGACAGAGCCAGGAGATGGGCAGCTTGACTCCAGAATCTGTGATTTCAACCAGCATACTATACCACCTCTTAAACCTAAACTCCCTAGTGTGTTATGTTCTTTTACTGCTTGCTTTATCCTTATTCTTCAGTAGCTCTCTCTATATATCTTTGGCTCTAGACAAATGAAACTCTTTTCCTTTGCTAATGTGTCTTCTAATCTGTGCAGGCTGTGGATTGCCACTGAGGTTTGTCCCCCTCACTGGAATGCTCTTAACCCATCTCTATCTTTTCAAGTCCTGACTGCCCTTCAAGCACTAGCTATTGCTAGTAATAACCAACTAGAAAGATGCTCTTCATATTAACACCAAAACCTTTATCAACCAACTAAACAAAGAAGGTATTTACAGAATCATAGGAGAAAATTTGAATAACTGGAATGGTATTCACATTTTTAAATGGCTGAAAAAAAAGAAAAATAATATTTCATGACACACAAAGTATATATGAATGAAATTTCAACATCCATAAATAAAGTGTTATTGGACTACAGCCATGCTTATTCATTTATGCATTGTCCGTTATATAGTGTCTGTTGTGTGTGGCTGCTTTTATGCTGAAATAGTGGAGTAGAGGTGCTGCATCAGGGAGAATGTGTACAAAACCTAAAATATTTACTATCTGGCCCTTTACAGAAAAAGTTTGCCAACTCCTGTTCTAAATTACTTAGTTTCTGATCTTGATCTGCAATTGTATAATGAAAAGGTAAGTAGTTTTTAATAGTTAAACTGGACTTTATGTCATAATTATTTTGGGGCTAATATTATGAATGCATAATTGTAACATGTTTGATTGTGTTGGCATTTTCATGTTATGTAGTAGGTTCCCAGTAAATATATAGTTTTGAAGACTTGTTTAATTTAGTCATATTTGTCATGTCCCTGAAGCAATTAATGGCCATAAATTTGAAAACAATACATTTGTGAAATCACAAACCATATTTGTGCCTGATTTAACCCAGCTAAATGTAATTCTAATTAGATGCATGGTGTTCTAGCATTTCTTGTTCCCAATTCATTTTTTATGGTTCTTCTATGCCATGCAGTATTAAAAATATGTGCAAATCTCTATGATAATTCTCACTGAGAGACAGAAGCTTCTGTGATCCGTAATCATCCAATTATACATAAAGAAATTGATTTGTAAAAATCAATAGTTAGATGGCCTTGGAATATAAATCTTAGCTTTCTGCTGTAGAATGGCTTTCTTCTGTTGACACCTCTCTAGGTTCTAAGTCTGAGGCTTCCATGATTATTGATTATAATTATTTTTAAAGTTAATGACTCCCTTGTGACTGCTTTTGAGGCTGGAGTAAGTCCAAAATGCAAAACTTCTGATTGAGTTAGTAAACAAATAAATCTCTAATCTTATCAAGCAGGTTCTTTACTAGAAGCTGTGTAAATTAGAAGCACAGTGTCTCACAATTCCATTAATAAAATCACATCAGCATAATATAATAAGTCACATATATAACAGTGAGGTTTTGGAGCCAGTGCCACCGTTACTGTGAGAGGGAGTTAGTTGTATAAATCTTAATCTGAGAAACTATTAAAACCTTTTCAAACAGACAGGGATATGAGAAAAACTTTCCTAGGTAAAGACTATTAAAATATTATTTAATTTCTCTTTATGAAATCTTAAGCTGTATATTTGAGATATAAGATCATTTGAACAAAAATGACTATTTGCTTATATGTAAAATAAATAGAATAATTCTCTTAGAATGACATTGATACCATATTAATCTTTATTTACGCTGTTTCATATAAAATCAGAACTGTACGCATGCTATTTATGAGGTCTCTGGTAATGTAGAAAATTTGAGTAAGTGCTAGAAAAGGATTTAACAATTAACATTTTTAAGGGTCTCTTAGTCTAAATTCAGTTTTTTCACTAGGAATATGTGAAACTTAATTGACACTTCTGACCACTTTAAATGACCTCTAAGTGTGTATGAAGTATTTTCTATAGGTTTTATAGCTACTGTTTTCTATAGGTTTTCTGTTTCAAGTCAATCTTTCTATAGAGCTATAGCCATAGACATTATAAAATGTTTTTCGTACAAATAAAATAGTAAATATCACATTACCTGTTCTTATGTTTTTTTCACAGCATTTATAGATGATTAATCAATAAAATATAGTTGGGGAAAATGAGTTATGTAAAAGTACTTGTAGGAAGTAAAGGAGGAAAGTTAGAAATAATTACAACTATGAAATGATAATTATGTAACATGGTGTTATATGAAAATCTTTAAAGACATTTAAATATACCAATTTACAAATACAGAATAATACATTCAACATGCCGGCATGTTATACAGCACAATGATACAGCGAGTACTACCACCCACATCAAGAATCAGAACACTAGTATCCTGGATCCCTTCAGACATTATTTTGAATGTTGTTTTTATTATTCCCATGCTTTTATTTAAAAATAGTTTTATGGGGAATTCCCTGGGGGTCTATGGTTAGGATTCGGTGCTTTCACTGCTGAGGGCCAGGGTTTGATCACTGGTTGGGGAACTAAGATCTCACAAGTTGCACAGCTTGGCCAAAAAACACCCCAAAGGTTTTATGTATCATAACCCCCCCTCCCCGATTGCCAGTATTGCTTATCTTTGAACTTCTTTTGTAATTTGTTTTTTCTGTTCCTGATACTGTGTCTGGTGTTATTTCATTCATTTTCTCTGCAGTAAAATATTCCACTGTGTGAATATACCACAAACTGTTTATCCATTATCCTATCATTGGACATTTGGGCAAGTTTGTTTTTTCCCCCTATTTTGTACTGTGCTGCTATGAATATTTGTGTAAGCATCTTTTGACATTTGCAAAAGTTTCTCTAGGGCATATAATGAAGAAGAGTAGTTTAAGGTATGGAAGATCATAGTTTACCCAAATAATGACTTTACCATATAATGACACATTGTTTTTAAAAATACTTATGCAAATTTATCACCAGCAACATTCCATTTGATCCACATCCTCACTAGCACTTGATATTGTCAGAATTCTTAATTTGTGCCAATCTATTGGGTGTAAAATGATCTCATTATAGTCTTAATTTTCATTTCCCTAATTACTAATGAGAGTGAACATCTTTATATTTTTATTACTTTTGCATATTTCTTCATTCATGAAATATCTTGTGTCTTGTCATGCCTTTTGTCTATTTTTTCCCTCCCTATTGGGTTATTGTCTTTTTCTTATTGATTTGTATTAAAATACATTTTCCTAAATAAAATTACCCTTAAGTACAGCAAAAGACACCAGCAAAATACTTTGGAATCCAACAGAGCTTCAAAAAATTATGTGGATTCTGTAAAGCAGTGATAATTTTTATTTATTTAAAATGGTCTCCAACAAGAGAATGCTCATCTCTGATTAAATATTATATTCAAGGGTAGATGATAGAGTAAACCGTATATATATATATATATAAATTAGAAATATGTTTATGTTTTTTAAACCCAGAACTAAGAGTGATCTTTCATTCTAAAGCCTTTTAATTCTAATATATATATTATTGGGACAAGCTGAGTACTAAACTTGGCTTGACACTTTTATTTTATGTTAATTAATTATCGTTTTTACTTTGTACTTTGAAAAGTCTTCCAATATCCATTGAATTAAAAAGTTCAGCATGATAACTACTTAGGTCATAGCTATCATATTTTTAGGTCTTTTTTATTTTTAATGCTCTTGCTAGTAGTATATCATCATGCCATTGTCAATGGTAACGTAGTATCAATATAAAAGCTACTTAAACACTACTATATTAATTATTGTAATTATTTAAAATACAACTTTAAAATCCAATTGTGCTCTAAAGTGATATTTCAACTGTAAGAGGAGAGTGTATTCTTTGAAGCATGAGCTTTCCCTGTTAGGTGTTTTTCGTTCTTTCCTTCATCTGTATCAGAAAAGGTCACTATCCGGGGATAATTATTCACTTCACCTTTTCTACCTGGTGAGATGGCTTGAATTCCCAAGACCTTTTCTTTTCAGTGCTTCTCACTGGATCTCAGGCCCCCATGCTAAGTCTAATTTATTCTTTGACTTCATATGTTTACAGTAGCATAACAATGAGTGTGTTGGATCCGGTGCCGAAAATATTCTCCATGCTGCTGCTCCCTATATAAAAGAGCACTCTGCTTTGCTGGTATTGTCAGACATTTAAACTAGTGCTTCCCAGATGGGGTGAGAGTTCATCTTAAATCCAGTTTCTGAGGAGTAGGAAAACTTTATATGGGAGAACTTCTCAGACTTTTGCTTCTCTGTACCATCTAATATTAGCAGAATTTCTGAAAATTACATTCAGTGATTGCTGTGTCTAAGGTGATTGTGAAGGTTAAATGATGTCAGTGCCTGACATGGAGTTAGTGTTCATTAAGTGTTACCAATGAAGAAAATGATATTGCTTCTATATTATTTACAAATTTGATGTATACCATGTTTTTCTATTAATTCATAAGCCTGCCTTACTAAACCTCTATTTTAAATATGAGCAGCTCTTATTTTATAGTTTTTGGGGGGCTACCTTTGGACTTGTATTATTACCCGTAATCAGCTGAAAACTAATTTGACAGAGTTTGTCTCATTTCACAGACAATAAATGCTTGATAAATATTGTTTTGGTTAAATAGTAAAGGATCCATGTGTATTTATGTCATAAACACAAATTTAAGAAATGTGGTTAGCCAGTAGAAATATAGCATGTATTCACTTGAACTTTTAAATAAAAATCGTATTTATAAAGCCATTATCATTTCATAGTGGCTAGTGGTTCTGGGGGCTCTGTTATAACCACATTCTCTGGTTCACTATCACTAAATTATCCATGGGGAGCTTGATCTGAGTATACTTTCAAAAGTGGATCACCTCCAGCTTTCTCTTGCAGGGATTCAAGAGTCCATTTTCAACAGCACAGAAAATAGATGGAGAAAGATATATTAGGGAAAAGCATAATGGTGCTTTCTAACCTGTGAAAGATAGTTGCTAATAGTAAATTTTAGCCCATGTATATTACCTCACTGAATCTGTACTACTTCAAAATTATATAAGTTCTCTTCTCACCGGAAGAGAGAAGTGATCTTCTTTATCCCCATGCCTAATTACTTCTGAATATAACAATTTTAAAGTGTGTAAACATATTTTTGTCCCCTTCCTGTGGCTATCTTTTCCAGAGAGAAGAAATAAAGTAGAGGTTATTTTAAAATTGTAACTTTTTCTGGAGTCACAGTTTTTGGAGCGAGAGAAAGAGAGAGAGAGATATTAAATTTTCCCTAAAGCCATTGTGGCATGCCCTAATTCTAGCCTTTTTATTGACCTCATCTTTATCAGACCTTTCTGCTAAAGTAATCTCTATTATAGTCTTTTCTATGGATTTCAATATAATCTCTCAGGTTACTCTGCAATATGAAGTTCTAAATTGCACGAATTCTTCTCCTTTACCAAAGTTCCCTTCTATAAGTCATCTAAAGAACAATTTACTCCCAAGCATCAGTTTTAACAAAGAAGAGTGATCCAGAAAGCTAACAGCAGGGGAAAATGGAGCTAGTCTCTGCCATACTTTTATTTCAGTAGGATACTGAATGTTTAAAATGCTTTGGCTTGGGGTATCCTGGATGTTGCTTCCAACACTTGACTTCTGCCTACATCCTACTTTGGTCCTGTTTTCCATTCCAAAGCTAGGTTTGTCCTCCATTCTGGCTTCATATTCAGATTCTATTTAGATTCAGACTTGCTTGACTTTCTCTGCTTCTGGCTCAAAGCCCAAACAAAAATCTATCTGGACAGATCAGAGGTTCAGATGTTTGAGGGCCATTTGTAGGCAGCTGTGTTGTGTAATTGAGATTTTGGTGATTCTTACAATATCAAACAAAATAGTGAAGCCCAATTTTCCCCCCGGTTTTATTGAGAAACAATTGACATACATCACTGTGTAAGTTTAAGGCATACAACATGATGGTTTGATTTACATATATTGTAAAATGATTACCACAATAGGTTCAGCTATTATCTTATCATCTCCTCTCATACAGGTACAATAAAAAGAGAAGAAGAAAAAAAAAGAAAAAAAATTTCTCCTTGTAATGAGAACGCAAGATTTATTCTCTTAACAACTTACCTATATATCATACAGCAGTGTTAACTATAGTCATCATGTTGTACATTACATCCCTAATATTTATTTTATGACTTGGAGTTTGTACCTTTTGACCACCTTTCTCCAGTCCCCCCACTCCCCACTGGTAACCACAAATCTGATCTCTTTTTCTATGAGATTTTTTTAAAAATTCCAATATAAGTGAGATCATGCAGTATTTGTCTTTCTCTGTCTGACTTATTTCACTTAGCATAATGCCTTCAAGATCCATCTTTGTTGTCGCAAATGGTAGGATTCCCTCATTTTTTATGCCTCAATAATATTTCATTGTGCATATATATATATATATGTATATAAACCCCACAGTTTCTTTATCCATTCATCCATCAATGGACACTTAGTTGTTTCCATGTCTTGTCTATTGTTAATAATTGAAGGACAATTTTTAAAAATAGTTTTCAGTTTTGTCGTTGTAATGCATGAACACAGTATATGAGGCCAAACAATACTTTTGGGTTATTATTACAACAACCAAGATCAAGTCTTTTTTTTTTTTTTGCGGTACGCGGACCTTTCACTGTTGTGGCCTCTCCCGTTGCAGAGCACAGGCTCCGGACGCGCAGGCTCAGCGGCCATGGCTCACGGGCCCAGCTGCTCCGCGGCATGTGGGATCTTCCCGGACCAGGGCACGAACCCGCGTCCCCTGCATCGGCAGGAGGACTCTCAACTACTGCGCCACCAGGGAAGCCCAAACATTTTTTTTTAATTTATTTATTTTATTTATTTATTTTTGGATCTGTTGGGACTTCGTTGCTGCGCGTGAGCTTTCTCTAGCTGCAGCAAGCGGAGGCTACTCTTCATTGTGGTGTGCGGGCTTCTTACTGCAGTGGCTTCTCTTGTTGCTGAGCACGGGCTCTAGACACGTGGGCTTCAGTAGTTGCAGCACACAGGCTCAGTAGTTGTGGCTTATGGGTTCTAGAGCCAGGCTCAGTAGTTGTGGTGCATGGGCTTAGCTGCTCCACGGCATGTGGGATCTTCCTGGAGCAGGGATCGAACCCGTGTCCCCACCATTGGCAGGCAGATTCTTAACCACTGCACCACCAGGGAAGCCCTAAGTGTATAACATTTAAAGATATTTCTTTCTTCCTCTTTAATCTGCACATATATTTAGCAAAGGAGCAGTGTGCGTTTTACTTGCTTATAAAGTCCATTTAAGCATCTCTAAACCTATATTATAAAACAGTAGTTCTCAAACATTTTAATATCAGAACCCCTTTACATTTTTAACAATTATTGAGGACCCCAAAAGTTTATTTTAGAAAATTCTGGAAAACATAAATGTGCACAAGAACACCATTCCATCAGCTGATAGAGTGATGATGTCACCATATACCACTGAGCCTCAGGAAAACTCCCTGGTACACTTGAGTTAATCAGAATGAAAATTCAAATAACAGCTTATTTTAGTTATAAAAATAGTTTTATTGCAGAGCTAAAAGGGTCTTGGTGTTTCCAGGTACTCCTGGACAATATTTTAGAAACTGCTTGTATAAAATGTGAAGTGGTAGTAACAAGAAATATTTGTAGATTAGCTTGAAGTTTGCAATGTGATTTAACAAATGTTTTCTATTTGACTCCCCCCAAGTAGCACTGTGAGATTAAGATTATGTCATTTTACATGTAAGAAAAATTATATTCAGGGAAATTAAGTGATTGGCTCAAGGGAGCTCAACGAGTAAAATTAAACTCAATTCTTCCAACTGCAGAGCCTGTGATTTTTCCATTATAATATATTTCCCCAAAACTTGTGTAACCTGAAAATTCTCCATGAAACTAGGTTAGTTGAGTTATATCTGGTTACAACACAGCCTCTGGAGCATGAGACTGATTAGAATCAGAGCTGAAGTCTCCATTAAACTTTTGAGAGATCCTGTAATGTCTCATCTATCTGGTGCTGGGTGACACCTGAAAGGCAGATTTTGTTCATGGGTAACCCACAGATTTGGGGGTCTTCGTTAGTTGGATCCTGGGATTATATCTATCTTGAGCCTAAATTTTTGCCTTAGGATGTACCTGTACTTTTCAGAGAGTCCTGATAGGCACAAATGGTTTGTAATTGGGCTACCACTCAGGGTCACTGGATACGTGGAGAGACTTGCTAAGATTTTCCTAGGCCCCAGCACTATACTCAAATGGCTGATGGCCAGGAGCAAAAATATCAGATACTGTTTGCCTGGGAGATGGCCCTGATGTATTTATCTCTTTGGAGGACTGCACTTTCTGTACTGCCTTTAAGCTTTAACCTTTGGGCAAATCAAAATGACAGCACCATACACCCTGTAAATCAAAAAAAGGACAGGATCAAAGACCATTCTTTATCTCTGTTGCTGCTCAGGGCTTTGATTCTTCAAGTAATAAACATGAAGGAAATATGGATCACAGGTGTAAGGAACACAAGTATGTGCTGGGTAAGAAACTATAAATAACGATGTTAAATTTTCTTTGAAATGAACGAAAAGGAAGGATGGATTTATAGAGATGGTGTGAAAAGCTATTTGACTATTTGCTCTGCAGTAAACTGATCTAGTTAGATGAAATAAAATGCCTGCTTTACTGAGAGAAAAATGGTAATATTTTCTAGACTATATCTTTCGTTTGTTTTACTTATCTGCTAAATCAAAGCAAAACACACAGAACAGTAACCATCATAACAAAGCTCTCTTCTGCTGACTGTGAAGAGAAAGTCCCATTTCTTCACTTGGCCTTTAGGTACTTTGTCATTCTTGTGCCCAGCTCAAAACCACCATTTCCATGTGGTCACCACTTCTTCAAACAACCACCCCACCACTGTAGGCCAGGTGGGTCTCTGTATTGCTCCAGGCCACAGATTCCCACCTCTGCACTTTTGCTTGTTTGGTTCCTTTGGATCAGAGTACTCTTCCCTCATTTCCTCCCTCCACTGATTTCTACCCATTCTTTGACCCCTTCTTTATCAGTCCAGCTCACAGCAATCTCTTCTAGAACAGGGATTGGCAAACTTGTTCAGTAAAGACAGTAAATATTTTAGGTTTGGTGGGCCATAAGGTCTCTGGTGCAACTACTCAATTCTGCTGTTGTAGCACAAAAGCAGTCTTAGATAATATTTTAAAAAGTGAGTCTGGCTGTGTTCCAATAAAATCACCTACAAATAACTTGTCATAATTATATATAAAGGAGCCATAGTGTTCCAACTCTTGTCCTTGAGCATCTATTATGATTAGTGGTCATTTGTCATGTACTTTCTTCTTTTCTTACTGTTTTCATGTATTTGTCTGATACTTACTCAACTAGACCATAAGCTCCATGAAGACAACCTTATTCTTTGTATTCCATACATCTTTCCTGGTACCTTAAACATGACATATATTGAGATATTTGTGATTTACTTAAATACATTTTTAAATCAAGAAAAAACCCTTGATCCCTCTTTACTTCCATACTGTTGCCTTTTTGTTTGTGTACTAATTCTTAACGTTGCATTTATGTGTTGGTTCTTTGCTGAGTGCAGGCACCAGCCCATGCTGAGTTGTAGTGTATTGCTCTCTATGTTAAGACATATATTAAAGATCAGGATAAATGCTTTGACATGTATCCTAAGAAAAGATTTTATGACTTATTTGCTGACAGAATGGTTATGATAAAACCTCTTGCTTAGCCTGCCAACATAACATTCATTTCTTAGGAGAACAAAGTACCATAGGTTGGCCTCCTGAGAGAAAGCCTGCTGAGTTTCACCATTTAATAAAATAAAGTACACAGTGTAATTTGTACAATGTCAAACTTCAAAGAACAATTTATAACAAGAATGTTTCTATTTACAGCATGCCACTAAGGAAGGGATAATAAAATGTCAAGTTTGACAATGTCCACTGATTGATATTAAGGTCAGAAAGGAAAATATTTCTATTCTCAGCAATCGCAGAGTCAGTTGGCACAATGGAGGGCAGAATACAATCAACTTTGTATTCTTTCCAAAATTCAAGCCTTTGGAATGGACAGCAGCCTAGATGTTATATTTACCCAAGAGAAGCTTGAGTAGAAAAACAGAAACAATTGAAAATTGCATGTTACCAGGTTTTCTCCCCTCTCTGTTAGCCTGGAAAAATTTCTGATAAATGTAGTCCAGTCATAAGTTTTTATTCATGCTGTATCATAACAATCTATTTGGATATGTTAGCTGTTCCTTGCCAATACTATACCCACATTCTCTGGCAACAAAGATGGGGTCTGAGAAGATTAATTATAAGCCATGAGATGTGTAGAAATGATGAGGGGGCAAGTATAGCTGCCCCAGGTACACAGGAGATACTGAGCTCAGATGCCTCATCTTGGAATATGAATTAGCATGATTCACTGGTAGCAAAGAAAGGTTACTCCAATCACAGTGAAGCATCTGATATGTGTCAGATACTTCTCTTTATAATAAAATAACACAGAGCTAGGTATAGAAATAAGTCATTCTCATATCAGTGTGTGGGATTAAGTGCTCAACTTTGTGAGGTCCTTATTGCATTCTGAATTCTTCACATGTTGATAAAATCATAGAATTTCTGGATGTATATTTCTCACTCACACCTTCTATCAAGATGTTGCTGTCTCAGAGTAAAACAGTGAGCAGCTAAGCTCAGCCCCATGGCCCAGGGGTGAGGCAGGGCTTGAAACCTAGAACTGGGAGCTTTCCTGAATGATGTATGATGAGATCAACTCACCTAGGAGGTGGAGGACGATGTGCTTTAATGCTGGCTTATGTAGATGGCATTACTTTATCACCACCTAGGGAACACCCAGAGGCATTGAACACCGAGAGGCATTGAAATTGCATCACCTTTCACCCCACACATAGGAGTGTGGTATTGCCAATAGAATAACCATTGTGGAAGCCGATTCACAGGAACAAAAATGTTGAAATCATTCAAAAGTAGCCACACACAATAGAAAACCAGAGAATTCAAGCTGTGTGGAAGAGTTTCAGCACTTTCCACGTAGAGACTGAGAGGCTATTAGTTTCTCACTTTTTTTTCTGCTAAAGTTATTGAACTTGAATGCTAAGCCAGGGGACAGACATGAACAGAATAAGATAACCCCTGTGCACATGGAGCATACATTACAAGCAAATAACTTTGTGGTTATGATGTTTTTAGGTGCTGCAAAGGAGGAGTAAAAGTGCTTTGAAAGTCTATAATAAGGAGAATTGACCTGACCTAGTTTGGAGCAGGGTTGGGGGCAGGAAAGTTCTACTGAAGCAGTGACATTTAAATTGCAGTCTGAAAGATGACCAGAAATTAGACTGAGATGGGGATAAGAAGAGAGGGCAAGTGTTCCAGGGAGAAGGAGAGAGCCTTTGAAAATTCAAGATGAGCATGATAAAAATGGAGCTGGAGGAATCAGAGTCCCTGACTTCAGACTATACTACAAAGGTACAGTAATCAAGACAATATGGTACTGGCACAAAACCAGAAATACAGATCAATGGAACAGCATAGAAAGCCCAGAGATAAACCCACGCACCTGTGGTCAACTAAACTATGACAAAGAAGGCAAGGATATACAACGGAGAAAAGAGAGTCTCTTCAAAAAGTGGTGCTGAGAAAACTGGACAGCTACATGTAAAAGAATGAACTTAGAACACTCCCTAACACCATACACAAAAATAAACTCAAAATGGATTAGAGACCTAAATGTAAGACCAGACAGTATAAAACTCTTAGAGGAAAACATAGGAAGAACACTCTTTGACATAAATCACAGCAATATCTTTTTTGATCCACCTCCTAGAGTAATGGAAATAAAAACAAAAATAAACAAATGGGACCTAATGAAACTTAAAAGCTTTTGAACAGCAAAGGAAACCATAAACAGGAAGAAAAGGCAACCCTCATAATGGGAGAAAATATTTGCAAATGGATCATCAGACAAAGGATTAATCCCAAAATATATAAACAGCTCATGCAGCTCAATATTAAAAAAACAAACAACCCAATCCAACAATGGGCAGAAGACCTAAATACACATTTCTCCAAAGAAGACATACAGATGGCCAAGAAGCACATGAAAAGCTGCTCACCATCACAAATTATTAGAGAAATGCAAATCCAAACTACAATGAGGTATCACCTCTCACCAGTTAGAATGGGCATCATCAGAAAATCTACAAACAACAAAAGCTGGAGAGGGTGTGAAGAAAAGGGAACCCTCTTGCACTGTTGGTGGGAATGTAAATTGATACAGCCACTATGGAGAACAGTATGGAAGTTCCGTAAAGAACTAAAAATAGAATTACCATATGACCCAGCAATCCCGCTACTGGGCATATACCCAGAGAAAACCATCACTCAAAAAGACACATGCACCCCAGTGTTCACTGCAGCACTATTTACAACAACCAGGCCATGGAAGCAACCTAAATGCCCATCAACAGACGAATGGATAAAGAAGATGTGGTACATATATACAATGGAATATTACTCAGCCAAAAAAAGGAACGAAATTGGGTCATTTGTAGAGATGTGGATGTATCTAGAGATTGTCATACAGAGTGAAGTTAGTCAGAAAGAGAAAAACAAATATTGTATATTAACGCATATATGTGGAACCTAGAAAATGGTACAGATGAACCGGTTTGCAGAGCAGAAATTGAGACACAGAAGTAGAGAAGAAACGTTTGGACACCAAGGGGTGCAAGCAGCAAAGGGTGAGGGCTTTGGTGTGATGAATTGGGAGATTGGGATTGACATGTATACACTGATGTGCATAAAATGGATAACTCATAAGCAAAATAAATAAGTAAATAAACAAATGAATCATAGAGGCCAGGATACTTCTCAAGGGAAATGGAGGGTGTCAGCACAGGCTTCACAGTTTTGTTTTAGGTCAGTTCTAATGTTTACAGTGAAAGTCAGACAGATATGAATAAAAATCATTTTTTATTTTCAACTCAACTATAAGAGGTTCCTATTTTTTGCTGGGAAGTTATAAATCAACCACATCACTGAGAATCAGTTTGTTTTCATTGAATATGATCTTTTTAAAAATGTCATTTCTGTGATGATTAGTGATATTAAACGTTTTTTTTTTGTATACCTGTTGGCTATTTTTATGTCTTCTTTAGAGATATATCTGTTCAAGTCCTTTGACCATTTTTTTCTCCAGGTTTATTGAGATATAATTGATATATAACATTGGGTAAGTTTAAGGTGTACAACATATTGATTTGATACACATATATTTTTTAAAATATTTATTTATTTTGGCTGTGCCTGGTCTTAGCTGCGGAATGCAGGATCTTTACTTGTGGCATGTGGACTCAGTTGTGGCATGCATGCAAGATCTAGTTCCCCGACCAGAGATGGAACTTGGGCCTCCTGCATTGGGAGCTCAGAGTCTCACCCACTGGACCACCAGGGAAGTCCTGATACTCTTATATGTTGACAAATGATTACCACCATAGCATTAGCCTTTGCCCATTTTTAAATTAGGAGTTTTTTCTATTTAGCTGTAATAGTTTCTTATATATTTTGGAAATTAACCCCTTATCAAATATGTGGTTTGTGAATTTTTTTCCCCATTCCTTAGGTTGCCTTTTCACTCTGTTGATTGTTTCCTTTATTGTGCAGAAGCTTTTTAGTTTGATGTAGTCTCATTTGTCTATTTTTGCTTTTGTTGCCTGTGCTTTTGGTATCATATCCAAGACACCATTGCCAAGATCAATGTCATGAAGATTTTCCCTTATGTTTTCTTCTAGCATTTTTAGTTTCAGGTCTTCAGTTTCCATTTTAATTTATTTTGAGTTGATTTTTGTGTATGGTGTAAGATATGAGTCAAACTTCTTTTTTTCTTTCTTTCTTTTCTTTCTCTCTTTCTCTCCTTCCTTCCTTCCTTCCTTCCTCATGTAGAAATCCAGTTTTCCCAACACCATTTGTTGAAGGGAGTATCCTTCCCCCGATGTGTATTCTTGGTGACCTTGTTGAAGATCAGCTGACCACATATGTGTGGATTTATATCTGGACTCTCTATTCTGTTCCATTTGTCTCTATATCTGTTTTTATGACAGTCCCATTCTGTAAAACTATAGTGAAATATCACCTCATAGTGAGATATCGCCTCATCATAGTTAGGATGACCATTATCAAAAAACAAGAAAAAACAAGTGTTGGTGAGGATGTGAAGAAATTGGAAACCTGTGCACCGTTGATGGAATGTAAAATAGTGGAGCTACTAGGAAACATTATGGAGGTTTCTCAAAAAATTAATAATACAACTTACTATATGTTCCAGCAATTCTACTTCTGGGTATATATCCAAAATAAATCAGGATCTCGAAGAGATATTTGCACTCTCATGTTCATTGTATCATTATTCATAGTAGCTAAAATGTGGAAGTAATGTAAATGGTCATTGATATATATATATATATATATATATATATATATATATATATACACACATATACAGAGATATGTATAATGGAATATTATTCAACCTTTAAAAAAGGAAATCCTATCACACAGCAACATGGATGTATCTTGAAGGAATTACACCATGTGAAATAAGCTAGTCACAGAAGGAAAAAATACTGCATGGCTCCAGTTATATGAGGTATATAAAGTAGTCAAACCCATAGAAGCAGGAAGTAGAATGGTGATTGCTGGAGACTAGGGGTAGGGGGAAAATGGGAGTTGGTGTTCAATGGGTATAAAGTTTCAGTTGTGCAAGATGAAAATATTCTAGACATCATCTGTACAACATTGTGCTTATAGTTAATGATACTGTATTATACAATGAACAATTTGTTAAGAGGATAGTTCTCATACTATGTGTTTTTTTACTGAAACATTTTAAAAAAGAAATAGCACTAACTCATTACTTTATCTTGGATGCTAGTAAGAGAGAACCATCTGAGGGACAAAGAGGTTTAATACCTGTGAGAAAATGAATTCTTCTTAAAAGAAGGCATATAGACTGGATAACCACTTAAGATTCCTTTAGCTTTGGGTTTCTATGATATAAGAACACCTCTGTTTGAAGAAGTATGAAGTGGTTTGCATATCATTAGGAATGCTATTTCTAGTATAGGGGTAATTTAGTAATACTAATTTACTAACAGAGTATATTAATATACTAATGGTGGCATTTAAAGCACTTATGGTTAAAAAATCAAGGAGAATGAAAGGCAAAGCATAAAAGGATCTACTTCAGCTATGTCATTTATGATGTATTATGGTCCTTGTTTGATACATGACTGTAATAAAGCATTGCCATTCAATTAGAGTAAGTTAACTTTAAAATTAATATTGTACCTATGCTTGATTCCATTTAAAGGGCTGGAGAAAGGGAAGAGGATTTTGAACCATTCACTATGCATTAGCTTCAATGACAGAATATAAATCATAGTAAGTCATGGGCCTCTGCCCAGTTCTGATCTCTGTGTGGCACATGTCAATGTCAAACTTTAAAAATGTGTACCTCGGTTAAAATGGCGTGCATTTGGTAATTGGACAGAAGTAAGTGGAATGAATAGGAGGTTAAAATCTGGCCCTTTGGAAATGATTTGACACTTTACCCGGAAGCCTGCATTTATTAATAGTAATGTTTCCTAAAGTTTTATTTTGGCTAGCTTGCTGATTATATAGAAAGCCCCAGAAGGAGTGATGAAGGAAATACATTAGCGAAAAGTATTAAAAAATTATCTTTGACATCTCTAGCACAAAGAGCAAGATCAGGTGGTTGATAAGAGAGCATAATTCAATCGATAGGAACATCCATTTTAATTTTCCTTTCTTGTGAGATATTTAATTCTTCCCATTCTTGTTATGAAGATACATCAGGAATTCCATTATTACTGAGAAAATCCATCCTGTGGGCATACATTTTGATCTTTGAATTTTGATCTTTCTCAAAATTCACTCATTATCAATTAATGAACAGAACGAATCAGGGAAATAAAATGCACACATGTGTAAGTGTACATATATAGTGTATACTCAGTTGAAGAGAAAAAGAGAGAAGGAATTAAAATTTCAAAAATTTCTACTGTGCCAGGGACTCTGTTAGACACTTCAACTAGATTATAAATAAGTAATAAATATTATTTGTCTGAAAATATGTGACATTCTTTAATATCTACATACCGTCACATTTTTACAGCAGTTGTGTGATCTTATCAAGAATAGTTAATTAATTAATTATTATATTACCATGATGATCAACATTTTTTTTGGTGGGGGCTGGTAAGACAAAAAATATATTCTTCAGGCACTGAAGAGATTCACTACATCACTACAACCTGTTCTTTCTGCTTCTGTAATGTGGTAAGCAGTGTAAAGGAAGAACATTTGTCTATTATATGTTTATTTATTTAACATTTACCTATTGCATGTATATAGGTATATATACATACCTGTCCCACTCAAATAAATATTGCACAAACACATACCAGCATTTTAATTAGAGTTTGATCCTGAAGCATCAACATTTTTACTTGCTTTATTCAGTTTAATTTTTTTTTCTGTCATTTTGTGTATGAACTTTTCAAGACAGACAATTCCTTGGCAATAACATTGAGAAAAAATAAGCAAACTCATTCAATGACTAGGATTGGGAAGTTATCTTGCATGAAGTTCACGCTGAAGATGGTTTTGAATGAGGGGGTGGGTGGTTTTCAGATAGAAATTTGGTGGGACCACATGGAAATAAGTAGGAAAGTGAGATGAGAAATATAAATTATTTCTTAGATGCAGAATAGAATGGAGGTTGGACAGTGAGTATATGTCAGGACAGGAGTAGAAATGAGAAATGAAAGTGGGCTCTTAGATTCAAAGGAAAGCTGAGGAGAAGAAGCACTAGGGACAAAGAAGAAAGAGAGAAGAAAAGACTCAGCTCACAGTTTCCATTTACTTCCAAGTAGGTGTTAATTCCCATGACTTAAAGATGGCTTCTCGATCTTCACCAGTGGCCATATTGGAATTATGTCAAACAGAAATAATCTGGACTAGGTCAGAGTGTTTATGGTGCTTGAGGACAGTTCACATATGCATCCATAATGAATTCTGAAATAAGGAATATAGGCTGTCCCTCCTGAGAGTTCATATTTAGTCAGAGCAGATGTAGGCCAGGAGGTTCTATGGTAACCTGATTGAATATTAACAAATTTGAAACAGAATATGATTGGTTAGCCTTGAAAAGATAGGAAAAGGTGAATTGAGTTCATTCAGCCCACAAATCTATATTGAATGCCTACCAGGTACCAGACATGGGACATGGTGATGAATGAACAAAAAGACAATGTCCTTGACCCTCTCACAGGTCTTAGAATCATTGAGGTATGGCCATTAGCATTCTGTGTGTTATATTGGGGTACTGTGAGTCCACCCCTAAGGGATGGAGCACTTCTTAGAGTGCTACCAAAATCAGGTTGTTGAGTCTTGAGGGCTGGGGCCCAAACCCTATGCTATCATCAATCTCTCAGGCTCTTGAGAAATAGCCAGCTTGGCCACTTGGTGATATCCAATATTTCTGATTAGCTGTTCTTGTTCTCTCTTAATACTTCTGGAAGGAATAGGTCTTATTCATTTCCTCCAAACAATATAGAGCATGGGTCTGAGAGATACTACTTTTCTTTTTTTAACATCTTTATTGGAGTATAATTCCTTTACAATGGTGTGTTAATTTCTGCTTTATGACAAAGTGAATCAGTTATACATATACATATGTTCCCATATCTCTTCCCTCTTATGTCTCCCTCCCTCCCACCCTCCCTATCCCACCCCTCTAGGTGGTCACAAAGCACCGAGCTGATCTCCCTGTGCTATGCGGCTGCTTCCCACTAGCTATCTATTTTATGTTTGGTAGTGTATATATGTCCATGACACTCTCTCACTTTGTCACAGCTTACCTTTCCCCCTCCCCATATCCTCAAGTCCATTCTCTAGTAGGTCTGTGTCTTTATTCCTGTCTTACCCCTAGGTTCTTCATGACCTTTTTTTGTTGTTGTTGTTTTTCTTAGATTCCATATATATGTGTTAGCACATGGTATAAACCCACGCACGTATGGTCACCTTATCTTTGATAAAGGACGCAAGAATATACAGTGGAGAAAAGGCAGCCTCTTCAATAAGTGGTGCTGGGAAAACTGGACAGGTACATGTAAAAGTATGAAATTAGAACACTCCCTAACACCATACACAAAAATAAACTCAAAATGGATTTAAGACCTAAATGTAAGACCAGACACTATCAAACTCTTAGAGGAAAACATAGGCAGAACACTCTATGACATAAATCACAGCAAGATCCTTTCTGATCCACCTCCTACAGAAATGGAAATAAAAACAAAAATAAACAAATGGGACCTAATGAAACTTCAAAGCTTTTGCACAGCAAAGGAAACCATAAACAAGACCAAAAGACAACTCTCAGAATGGGAGAAAATATTTGCCAATGAAACAGCTGACAAAGGATTAATCTCCAAAATTTACAAGCAGCTCATGCAGCTCAATATCAAAAAAACAAACAACCAATTCCAAAAATGGGCAGAAGACCTAAATAGACATTTCTCCAAAGAAGATATACAGATTGCCAGCAAACACATGAAAGAATGCTCAACACCATTAATCATTAGAGAAATGCAAATCAAAACTACAATGAGATATCATCTCACACCGGTCAGAATGGCCATCTTCAAAAAATCTAGAAAGAGTAAATGCTGGAGAGGGTGTGGAAAAAAGGGAACACTCTTGCACTGTTGGTGGGAATGTAAATTGATACAGCCACTATGGAGAACAGTATGGAGTTTCCTTAAAAAACTACAAATAGAACTACCATACGACCCAGCAATCCCACTACTGGGCATATACCCTGAGAAAACCATAATTCAAAAAGAGTCATGTACCAAAATGTTCATTGCAGCTCTATTTACAATAGCCCGGAGATGGAAACAACCTAAGTGTCCATCAACAGATGAATGGATAAAGAAGATGTGGCACATATATACAATGGAATATTACTCAGCCATAAAAAGAAACGAAATTGAGTTATTTGTAGTGAGGTGGATGGACCTAGAGTCTGTCATACAGAGTGAAGTAAGTCAGAATGAGAGATACTACTTTTAAGTCAGCGACAGAATGGATAAGCTCTTCTTTCTTGCTTCCTTTTAGTGGTTCTCTTGTGTCATTCCTTGATCTCATCTTATCCCAGACATCTCCTGCCTCAAGTATGGCTGGCAAATGGCCAGCACATCATCTTATGAGATGTCTATCTACTGTTCAGAGGTCAGAGTCATCTCATGATGTGTTAATTTGCTTTTGACATTTGTTTCCAGTCCATCTGCTTAGAAGTCTGCTGTAATCTAGTTATTGGCAAAGCCAACCTCAGGCTATATCGAAAAAAAAGAAAACCTGAAGTTACCTGCGGTTTTCTAAAGAGATCATTAAGTAGAGCAGCAACTAATTATCCTTTCACAAAATGTCTTTTCTTGGTATCAGCATTTTTCTTTTCTTCTTATTTTTTAGAACTTGTGAGCACAAAAGACTTAAATAGATTTGTGCCTGATGACTAATATCTATTTTTACCATTGTCCTATGCAGATCTCAGTGGTGTTTTGCTTTTCATGCACCAAATGGTATTATAATTCACAGTGGACTTGGTTGAAGAGATTAGTATTAGCCCTGTACTTTTTCATCCAAATTTGAAATGTGAATGTGAACACTTTTCTTTAGGGTGCTATAAGTACTGGCGTATATGTTTGTTTAATTATTTCACCATTCCTTAGGTTTGTAAAAAACAATAACACAAGAGGATGTTTAAAATTTTAAAAAACAGGGTTTTGATTTTGTTTTGTTTTCAAACTAGTGGTAAACCCTGTTTCCATAAAATATGGTGAACCTGATAAAATTAGAGAGACTCTGGCTAAAGCCTGGTGGGCAGGTGAATTTGGTGGAATCCTGGCTTAGAACTCTATACAATACTGTTTTAAAATCTGGAGGTTAGAACTGCAATGTTAAATGCTATTGGTGAAGAGAAAGAAACGGTATATTACTTTGCCATATGTATATGGAAGAGCACTTTGAAAAAGTCCACCAAGACAAACTGGTATCAGTAGAAAGGCTAAAATGGACCTAGAAGCCATAGCAAATTGGGAGCAGAGCAAGCATATGGCCATGGGAATGCTAAGGACGATGACCTGACACTGAGTTAAGGGGAACGCTAGTTACAGATTGCAGAGGAACATCGGAATCAGACTGCAAAAGCTTTCAGGAAGTGTTTAAAGTTATATTAAAATTTGAATGATTCTTTTTGAGCAAAGGAATCAGGACTGCAAAGATAGTGACAGAGTTTAGCTTAATCCATTTATCCTCTATAACGGGCTGGACGCAGTGCTAGGTACTTTCATATTATGTGGTGTACTGAAAACAATGCTGAAGCTAAAAACTAAAAACATGGGTTATTTCATGCCTCATAAACATGCCAGATGGGAATCACTAGCATTCTATTACCTACTAATATGTGGGGCAATGATATATAATGACCAATAGTGTTAGAATTGGGATTTATTCTTTGTATTTGCAACACTGGTTTTTTTTTTTCCATATGGGCAGTGCTAGTAAGAGAGTTTGGAATATATAAAAATATCTGTACATTCAGAGACCAATACATTCCATTTAAATATCCTAATCATCTCAGATTTAATGTACATATTAATGCTTAGATACTGCCTATTGTAGGAGCGTTTAGTGCCAGATTCATTCTATTTTTAGCTAGGTCTCACTCATTGCCAAGTACTGATGTGTTTTCATCCATAAAAATAAAATGCTTGATGATACTTTGCTCATATTCTGCTTATTCTCTTCTGTCTATAACTTTTCCCAAAGCAAAACTCCTCTGCCCCTTCAGTCTCCCTCACATTTATCTTATTCCTTGCCACCACTGTAAAGCTCCCAGATAGTACAGTTTTTATCTCTGAGTATTTCCTTCTCAGCCCACTGCAGTTTGTCTCCTGCTCTCACTGCTCAGAACAAGCAGCCCCTCGGGTCACTGTGTCGACCCACCAAGTGCCGGCTCTGGAGCTTCTCGGCAGCCTCTGTGCCACTCTTCCTATCACTCCTCCGGCTTCTTTGACTGCTTGCTCTCAGTCTCTTTCATGGGTTCTTCTGCTTCTGTTTTTTAATGGCTCCTGAATGTGGGCCCACATCTTCCATTTCTGTAGCGTTTGCCTTAGTTTGGGACTCATCACCTCTCACCTGGTCTGTTTCAAGAGACTCTCAAAATCCTCACCGATTATTGGGCACAAGCCTCTCCCACCAGCTCCAGATCACACTACAAATGGTGGTCAGAGTAGTCACCCCTTAAAACAAGCCTGATTCTCCACTAGATTGCTCAAAACATCCGTTGCCCAGTGGGTAAAACAAAAGTCCTTACCACGGCACACAGGCCCCCTGAGTCTGACTTCCCTTCTCCATCCCTGCCTCATGCCCCTTCTCTCTCCTCCCTGACAGGGGCTGATACCTCTGAACTGCGCCTGCCCGTGTGTCTGTCCCCCTCCCGGTCTGGGAGTCTCCAACACCTTTAACCTCTTTATGCCTTTCCTCATCAATAACAATAAGGGTAACTGCAATGTCCGTATTAAGAAGAGATTGTGATGGTTGAAGGAAATGCTGCCTGTGTAACTGGTGAATTTCCTACAAGCACTGTGTGATGATCTATACATGTTCATTGTGACTTCTGTTATTAGATCACTCTGAGGTGGGCTCGGGAGGGTTTGTAGAGGATGCTCAGGAAACCAATAAAGATAATTAAAAGTTTTGAAAATTAGAGCCATGGAAAACAGGTAAACGAGCAATTATTCAGCCAAGGGAAGAAAAAGCCTAAGGGGAGAGAGAAGAGTGAAAAATTATTTCCTAGAGGATAAACTCAGACCATCCTCTATTAATACAGAGAAGAAAACACAACAAAGCATGTAGGATTTATATTTGCCATAAGAAATTTATATTTCCCAGATAAGGGATTGGCTATCTAGAATTGTTTATTCATGAAACTCCAAAAATTTGTTTATCTATAGACCTAAAAAGATATATTTTCTTCTGTCTAACCTTAGGTATGAAGTGGGCTGAATGCAGAGAATCGGATTAGGGCAGCGGTCCCCAACCTTTTTGGCACCAGGGACCGTGGAAGACAATTTTTCCACAGACCTGGGTGGGGGGGATGGTTTCGGGATGATTCAAGCACATTACATTTACTGTGCACTTTATTTCTATTATTATTACAGTGTAATATATAATGAAATAACTCTACAATGCACCATAATGCTGACAGGAGGCGGAGCTCAGGCGGTAATGTGAGCAATGGGGAGCGGCTGTAAATACAGATGAAGCTTCGCTTGCTCACCTGCCGCTCGACTCCTACTATGCAACCCGGCTCCTAACAGGCCCAGGGGTTGGGGAGCCCTGAATTAGGGGATCTCATGAAGTCCTTTTTCCCTCAGTAAGTCTGTCTCTTTTTGCCCCTATCCAAACCCTCTGAACGTCTCTCTCTGGCTTTCTGTCTTTCTGCCTTTCTATTTCTGTTTCTTTCTCTGTTTTTCTTTCTCTTTGTTCTCTCCTCTTTCTCCCTCCACCCCCCAATATTTCTACCCCATCCTCCAGCCCCAGTATGCAGTATAAGCAAAAGCTTTTCAGAAGTGGTCCAAACACTGCTCTTCTCCTCTTCTTATCTCAAGTTTATTGTATTTTTTGGTTGGCATTACAAATACTTTGGGTTAAAGGAAAATTTCTATTTCTGTAATGAGTTGAGGACAGAAAAGTTTTTATGATCACTTTCTTTGACAGTGTTATTTTCTGAGATCTTCCTCCTGCCGTATACTTTCCTTAGCAAAACTCCCTGTCTCTTCCTTTTGAGAAGATTTTTTCCTATAACTTCTGGACAGTGCATTTGACCAGAGAAGTGTAAAGTTCCTTCATTGCCTGATGTTAGAAGTCCAAGGGAAGGGACATTAATCGTAGCACTGCTCTGGGGAACACAGAGCCCTGCTCACCTTTGAGCAATATCTTTGAATGTCCCATTTCTAACCCTGGGATTTCGTAGATTGTAGATGTTGTATCTTTCTACTTATGTGTGGACTTCCCTTCTTTCTTTTGTTGATGCTGGTGACATTCTTTGTCTTTCTCTCATTAACATTGCCTCATATTTCTTCTCTATGATTTTTTCTATTCTTTTCATTCCTTTTTAATTTTCAGCCTTTGGGGCAGATTTCCCCTTATCTTTTTATGAGATTGGCTCTTCATGGACGTAACCTATGCTAGAATCCTATCAATCGGCCTGCTGATCGATCAGCACCTGCTACTGGAATTCACATGGCAATGAGGTGACAGATATTAAAGCTCATGTTATATGTGAGAAAGTCATATGGCTGAATTGATACAACCATTTCTCTTTTCTCTGAGCAGGGACAGTATCTCATCCTTGACTTTTTTATTAAGTGTTTACTAGATTTTCCCCTTAAGCACTTTAGAAGTTAAAAGGTAATTTAATTTTGTTCCTTTTTTTCTTTTTCTTTTTTTTTACTAACTCTCATGTCATAGTTGAAGAGAACAATCTAGTGTCCATTATCACAGGTTCATTGTGACCCAGCAAACCCCAGAACTAAAGCTTCACAATACAAACTCTAGGGAGAAGAGTGAAATTGACACAGCTCTTGAAGGGTAGAAGAGAGGAAATTAAGATAAGAGAAAGGATCAGTGGCCACTGTAAGCAGTGTAAGTTTCCAGTGTATGAATGGCCACTCTGGACTACCATTTCAACAGGTGCCTCCAAACGTAAGCTGCCCTGGAACAGTTATTGGGAACTGAGTGTAAATAATGCTGCTGTAAAGTAGAATTATTTGTCAATATATTAACTGTAACAGCAAAATCAAGTCACTTAAATTATAGCTTTGTGTTCCCTCCCTCTATCCTTTTCTTCATTTTTTAAAATTATTTTGAGCACACACAATCAATTCAATCAAAATTATATCATTTAAGTGTTTTCAGTTAAGTAGGGTTTGTATTTTTCATGTGTGTGTCACAAATATTTATCGAGCCAGTACCATTTGCTAAGTGTTACTAAATTATCTTATTTATTAATTCATTTAAGCCCCACAAAGGGCCTATGATTTGTATTATTATCTTCATTTTAAATATATGAAAGCAGACACAGTTTTCTAAGAGGGTTAATAACTTGCTTGAGGTCAAACATGACTATAAGTGACAGAGCCTAAGGTTTTTGGAAATTGAACTCCAATTTTCTTTCTATTATACCTTAGCTGTTCCAGTGGGTCTGCTGCTTGGAATGACAATTATATATTGTTATTATGGTGAATAACAATTATATATCTGGGAAAGTACAATTGAAGTATGGAAAATTTCTTCTACAGGTTATTCAAAACAAATTAATACTGACACCAAATTAATAATTGACAAATAATAGATATTGAGTATTTTGTTTTTGGAATAAAAGATGAGTTCTAATTATAGATTGAAAATTTCCTATGTCAGATTTTGAGATTGCTTAGTCCCATTCAAAGAAATGTAGACTTTCTTTTGTAAAACAGAACTTATATGGTAAAAATTTTCTTGTTACTCTTATATCTCTTTTCTCTTTATTAAGCTACTTTACTACTAACACTGCACTCATAATTGAAGGTATCTTCCTTAGATGGCAGTCGGGATAAATGATGACTTGTCTACCTCTCAGTAAAGTTGATGATGGTATAATAAAACAATAGCAACAACAAACAGACATTTATTGAGTAAATTTTAGGAGTCAGAGAAGAAATGTTAAGTAAACTTTCCCCTATTCCCCAGGGCTGGTAAACTGTAGGGTGAGGATTTGAACCCGGGTTTCAGTGATTCCAGAGCTCAGAGTATCAACAGCTACAAAAATTCAAAAAATAAAAGAAAGTCAAGAAATACAATAAATTTTTAAAAATTTAATTCAAAAAATACTAGAAATTCAAAAACTCTTCGAACATCTGCCCAATTCACATAGTCCCTTTGAAAAAATGTTAATATTAAAATTAAAATGAATTTCATAAAACAGTCTTGTTTTCTTTGTGGACAGATGGCCAGAATTGTATCTATGAAACATTTTTTCTTCATATTTTGGAGGCAGGGTATGCAATCATTGTAGGATAGAGCTTCTAAAAGTTGCTCATTTCCTACACTGAACCAATTTAATAACATGGCAGAAAATAACATGGCCATTAGTGTCTGACCTGGCTTCTAGGGGCCAAATAGGCCCTTGCAGTATTTGTTTATGTGGGTCTATAACTTTGTTTATTTTTCATTCTGACACTTTCTAGTAAAATAAGTAAAATTTTCTCAACATTTTAAAACAGACTAAATCTTTGTTCATAGATGTGTTGAACTATGATCAATGCATCCACCAGATAGAATTTAAAAGGAATAGTTCATCTTCTTATTCTCCTTACTTGTCCCACTAATCACTTGTGCCAAAGGGAACATATTATTTAGTTAAGTTTCTATTTTAAAGAAAAATGGCAGCTCTCACTTCCGTATTTCCTTCTTATGTCTCTGCTTAATGGCAGGCAGGAATGAGGTAGCTGCTGGTGCTTGCAAATGAGCGGCCATGGAAAATATACTACTTTGTGGCAAGATAGAAACTCAAAGTAGTGGGCTCACCTCTGCATTTAGGACTGTTTTTTAGTATAGTATTGGGTGAATGTTATAACTCAGAGGTACTGAGTCCAAACCTCAGGGGGACCTTTCTCTGTACAGCTCTCGAATACTTGAGCATATGCCTAAATCAGGTCTTGGATCTGCTTGACCAAAGAAACCATTCTCACATCCACTTCTGGTTTGCTCAGTAGCCTGGGAAAAGTAATTTATTCTCTCTGTGCTTTGTTTCCCCATCTGGTCAGTGAGGCTAATCATACTTACTGCTAACCTCCATCACAGCAGTCTGCTGAGATTAATAAAAGAATATCCACTGAGCGTCATGAACTACTCCCAGATTCCTACATGGAGATTCGATAGTCTAGCCATGCTAGTTTGGTTTTTATAAAAAAAAACTGAAACAAGCCATGGATAAAACATCTCTCCAGTCTTTAATTCACTGTAGGATTTTCTTTTTAAAACTTTATTCTGAATGAATTTTCAGAAAAAGACCATAAGTCACATATCTTTCTTACCTTTCAGAGCTGGATACATGAACTATTTTAGGGTTGGGCAATAATGTAGCACTTGTGTTACCCACTCCTCTTTGTGTACCCATAGCAGACATTGCTGATTCCTTAAAACCCTCCACTCCCTTGAGTACAGACAGAACCTTAGACTTCATTACACTGTGCCAGGCAGTTAGGACCAATCCATCAGACTCGGGATGAATTCAAGCTTCTGTCATTCCTGATCAACTTTCTAATTTACAGAAAAAGTATCTGAAGTCCAAATATTATGTATTTTTTTACTAAAGTCATGCAACTTTTTATTTTTGGTGTCATATGAACTAAAACTCAAATGTACATGATCCCCTCCAGTTTTATTCTATGATACTGTATATCTATAATTATACTATAAGTTTTAAGTCTGGTTGCATTTATAATATTCCTTATATTCTTCATATTTTTCTGATTGATTGCCGCATTCATTTACTCCCTGATTAAGTAACATTTATTGAGCCACTACTATGCCTGAGTTAGTGTTTTTGCAGTCAAACAACTTAGAGTTAAGTAGAGAAAACGAGTCATGTACAAAAATAGCCATGATGCATGATAACGTGCATTCTGATTCAGTTCCCTCCGTTAGAAACACAATTGTGTCTCCCTCATTCCTTAAGCCTATGTGGCCTAATTAGAAACACAGTTGTGTCTCCCTCTTTCCTTAAGCCTATGTGGCCTAATTATCGGTGTGTCTTTCTGTCCCTTTACAGGCAAGCTTTTGGAATTAAAATAAATGCCTGGACTCATTGTCTCCATTTCCTTTCTTCCTAAATATGATCAGACCCCCTGCACCCTAATATTTACTCAACTCGTGGCATGTTCTTGCTGAGATCAACAGTGATCTAAATGTTAAATTTAACAGATATATTTCAATTCTTAATTTTTCACCTCAGTTAAACATTTCATACTGTCAATCATTTTCACTTAAAAAAACTTCTTATTATATTCCATTTTCTTGAATTTCTTATTGTATTTCATTCTGACGATACTCCTAATTTTTTCTGTCTCTAGACAGATCCTGTTCCTGGATCAGCCCTCTCTTTAAATAGTGTGGATTCTTTTTCTCCTTACAGTTCCTTTGAGGTTGATGTTCTTGGGATTCTGATCTTAGTTCCTTTCTTCTCTTTATGGAATTTTACCCACTTTTATAACTGCGAAGTGCAAACTCCACCTCTTACCTAAGTGCTCTTACATCCTTCTCTGCACTCCAGTACAGACTCGTATATTCAGCTACCTATTGAGCATGTCTCTAGTGTTCCACAAGCAGATAAATCTCAGCTTTTCCAAAACTGAATGTATTCTTCACGTTTGCTTCTTTCCCTGTATTTTCTGATTTGATGAATGGCATCACCACCCACTCAGTTGCTGAAGCAGAAATACAGAAGTTACTTTTAACTCCATCCTTTCTCTTACTGTCTTCATCCTGCAAATGAGGACATTTTGTCCCTTATTAGCTTTGACTGTGTCTCCACCTCCTCTCTGCTGCTGGTTCCTTAGGCCCCTATCTTTCACCTGACTCATTGCAGCGGCCTCCTAACTGGTCAAATTTCGTCTCATTGTGGCCCTATCAATCAAGCCTCCATGCTGCTATCAGCTTAGTATCAATAGAAAACAAATTGAATCATTTGACATACAAACCTATGATCAATGAAAACCCCCTTTACATTCAGGATTAAATTTACACAATTCCCTCTTCCAGATCTGTTCCTGCCCGTATTTTCAGCTTTGTCGCTCATCACTCTGATCCGCTTCATCAATTAACCCTTAGCTTGGGATTCAGTTTCTGAGCACTCTGAGCTCCTTGAATGCATCATGGTTTCTCTTGCCTAGTTATTCTTGCATAGATTGTTTCTTCCACCTGAAATTCCCACTACCCCTCTTGCATTCCCAAAATGGACTCATTCATTAAATTCTAGTTCTGATGCCATTTCTACATTGAACCTTTCCTTGAACCATAGTGTATTTTTTTTGTTTTTAATTACAGCACTTTCTGCATAGCATTGCAATTGTCCTTTTTGATCTTTAGCTGTCTATCCCAATGCCTTTTACTCTTCATAACCCATTAGTTGAATCAAATGCACCATAACTGGTTCTTTCCCCAAAGTCTACCCACTCTGTCCTGGGCCTTCTGGACATACTCTTGACAGAGTTCCTCTGCTGGGGTTTGCCAATGCATTGGCTAATGGTGAACAATCGCAATGTCTGATCCTGAAGTCATCAGGGTTTGAGATAAAACCAGGCTATGCCTTGCTTTTGACTAGTGAGGGAGAGAAAAACAAGTGAATTATGGAATAACCTCCCACTTAATTTAGAGCATCATTTTAATATCACCTATATCGGGCATGCAGACTGTTTGTGTTTTTATCTTTGTGGTCAGGCATTACTGTTCACTTCACCATGATATATGTCAGAATGATACTATCTAACTCTTTCAAGTACCTCCTGCTTCTTCGAGTCAAAAGATCTTATCAGTAAAATGTCTTACTATATGTTTGTGTTATAGATTTATTGGGATGTATTGATTATCAGTTATCTTGTTTTATAATCATTTTATAATTTATTTTTATAAATTATTATCTATCTAGTTATCTATCATCTCTCTAATCTTCTGCCACATTTTGTCCTTTCTCACACCTTGATTCTTTTATTTAGAAAATATGTAGAAAATATATTGGAGGAAATTGTAGTAGTTGTTCTGAATGATGGAATGTCAGATGACATCTTCCCTTCAATTTCTAATGCTTTTTCTATTTTAATTGTGAACTTTTTTTTAACCTTTATGATTAATAAAACTTTTTAAAAGAAGAAAAGCAGGGTTTCCCTGGTGGCACAGTGGTTGAGAGTCCGCCTGCCAATGCAGGGGACACGGGTTCGTGCCCCGGTCCGGGAAGATCCCACATGCCGCGGAGCGGCTGGGCCGTGAGCCATGGCCGTTGAGCCTGCGCGTCCGGAGCCTGTGCTCCGCAACGGGAGAGGCCACAACAGTGAGAGGCCCGCGTACCGCAAAAAAAAAAAAAAAAAAAAAAAGAAGAAGAAAAGCAACAAAATAAAGGGGACAATATATTCATGAAAAATAATAACATTTTATATTCAGACCAGTTCCTTTCTCATTGAATAATGACCCAAGTTTCTTTTTAAGAATTATTCAACCAGCAAAAGTTTATTTCAACCAGCAAAAGTTTATTAAGTGCCTAGATTAACCAGGGGGAAAAGTACTGTGATTTAGAAGACAGAAAAACCTAACTCAGCTTTAGAAAGTCGGGGAAGAGGACAAGGAAGAGAAAGTGATACTGGAGCTTTATTTCAAAAGATAAGCAAGGGTCGACTGCTGAAAAAGATAAAGGAAGATATTTCAGGCATAGGAAACAGCAATGTACAAAATCTCACAGACATAGAAAAGCAAGGGGAACCCAGTATGGGTGGAGATTACTATGTGTATGAGAAGGAGAGGAATAGAAAGATTGTTCACCATGTTATTTTGTTCATCCATAAATTTTGGTAGGACTTGGTGAAAGGAAGTACTTTTTCTTTTTTTCTTAGCTTTTCAAGTATTATGCAGTATATCATTTTATTAAAATTAATATACATTGCATTTTTTCTTCAGCCTCCGTTTTCCAGGTATCAGTACTTTTTCACTTCTTTAAACATCACAGTTTATTCGTATGACACCCTTTGGACAAAACTCGCTATATTTTTATTTTGTCATAAGTAGTTTCATTTTCATCTATGGTTTTAAAACACAATTCTCGCATTTTATTTTTCCTGTTCTCAGGCATCATTGGGGAATATAACTCAGCCATTAGCAAAGAGACTTTCCCCAAATTTCTAAAGAAACGAAAGTAATATTAAACTGCCCATCTTTACTCATAATTCATGACCCATCGGTTTTTTGGGGGGGAAACTGACTCCAAAGTGAACAAGAGCAGTTAGGGTGGGGTTATAGCACTTCTGATGCTCCACTTTGAATGCAGCGTGTGCCAGGTACATCCCTTCATGATTGCAGCTCATTTCAACCAGAAGGTCTCTAATTTAAATAAATTCTGGTCTTGTTAATCATCAAAGATATAATTATGTCATCATATGCTATGTGCTTTTAAATCAATGATTCTGAAGCAGATTGTTCTTTGATATTTCCATCATTTCTTCATGAGCTGGCATCGGGAATTGGGGCAGCTAAAAGAATTTCAGTACGCTGAGCAGAGTTTAGATGTCTCCTGATGGCTGGATGGTCACGGTTTTTCTGAATGAGATTGACTGTTAATCTGGTGAACAGGGTCTAATGAATAAATGAGGGTCCTTTGTTGGAAGTAAGGAGGCTGTAAATGTTTCCTTTTTATAAGTCCCAGCTTTGATCATCCCTGATCTACCCAAATGCACTTAAATGTGTCATTTTGGTGCTTTTCATTCGTAGGGTGCTTATGATTCGTAGACTATATTCTGCTTCTTATGGCATATTCTGCTTTACACTGGTCCTTTGTAATGACTCCCGAGACCCTTTGTGGCTCAATGTGGCCATGATGCTCGCTCCAAATTGCCTTCCAGACCACCAGGAGCAGTGTAAAGAAGCCTTAGCTACAGCAGTGGTTCTCAAGTCAGGCTGTGTGTTAGCATCACCAGGAGATTTAAAAAAAATACTGATGTCTGAAGCCCACACCAGCGTAAGTTAGGCTTTTTTGGGAAGGGGCCCAGGCAATGATCCTCTTCAAAGTTCCTCAGGTGAATCTAGATGTAACCAGGACTGAGAATGAGCTGAGCATTGATCAAGACTGAAGGATGGGCAGGGCAAGCTCACCTGTGGACCATGGTGAAGGGAGCTGAGAAGTCTGGGAAGCAGTGTCTTGGAAAGAGAGGAAATGAAATCCAGATAGACTCTTTAAGGTAGCAGTAGTCTGGGTGGAGAGGAAGAGTCAGGCTTAAAGTCAACAGAATGTTGATTGGAAGGCTCGAAGAGGGAAAACTCAAAGCAGAGGGTAGAAGATGTGGGCTGGAACAGCTGCCGTGCATTACCTGATGTCCTTGAAGGTGTGTGCCCAGATCAGGTAAAGCCATATTGTGAAGAGACAAGTTCAGGGGGAAAGGGACAGTTAGTTAAATAGACAACAAATACTTCAAATTAGTAGAACTTCAAATTAGTAGAAGTAATAATTTTCCTCGTTGCTGTCTTCTGTTCTCAATTTTGAGGGCAGCTGATTTGCATGTGGATTGTTAGAAAAACTAAAGCCACTGATGACTTTATCAAGGCAATGTTAAGTAAAAGGTGCCATCTGCCTGGTTTTCCTTACATGTGGGAGTTTATGCATGGCCTATAAAAATCAGGTACGTTTCACCAGGCTCTGATACTGATACTCATCTGGAGGCATCCCTTGGGCCTGATCTTCTGCTCATTTGGTAGGTAGCACTCCTACCATGCCCTTGCTCCAGCTCCAGGAGCTGGATAAAAAGCTAACCATGTGGAGATCAGCTCGGTGCTCTGTGACCACCTGGAGGGGTGGGATAGGGAGAATGGGAGGGAGATGCAAGAGGGAGGAGATATGGGGATATATGTATACATATAGCTGATTCACTTTGTTATACAGCAGCAACTAACACACCATTGTAAAGCAATTATCCTCCAATAAAAGATGTTAAAAAAAAAAAAAGCTAACCATGTGTATACCAGCGGGCTTACTTTTAAGCTCAGTAGTTGCTACTAGCTTCCCTTGTGCCTGCCTATGGACATGGTCCGATTTTGTACTTTGGTGCCCATGTTTCCATTAAATCACCTCCCTGGAGCTGGTGATTTGGTTTTTTCATGGTCTGAGCATCTTTAAATAGGCCTTAGTTATCTGCTAAGCCTAGATTTGGGATCCCAGTTCAGACTCCGATCGCTCAGGCCCTGTCCTGGTTTCTGGTAGTTGGGACACATACATGGCAACCATTGTTAAGAGGTTGAGAGGTGTGTCCCCATGCCCTCTCCTGCCTTGTAACCCACAATTTCACAGGGAATGAGTCACTTAAGGATTCTATAAAGATGTCTAAAAGTATATGTTTGAGTATGAGTGATCCTCAAATTTATAATGAATATATGCTTTTCTCTCAATAACTGAGCATAAATGTATACAATACTCAATTTGGTTTGATATCAACTTCCAGGCCTTCCTCACCCATCAGAAGTTGTGTTTCTCCAGAAGATTAATTTCTCTCCCTTTCTCTTCAGATTTAACATACACTCACTAAACACCTGCAGCATTGGATATTATGTTAGATACTTCTACTTGTGTTTATATAATGCCCCGCAACTCTCAGGATTCCAAAAATAGTTTCTGATCTTCAAGGTGCTGGCTGCCAGTGATTTCATATGCTGTTAAACATTCTATGGTGTTTCTCACAGGCTGATGACTGCTTACTAGAAAGTGCTACTTGTATTATATACAAGGGATAGTGTGTTCAAAGGATAGTCTATTTTTGATGAACAAAATAGGCCGTAATAAAAATGACTAATATAACCACAACCTCTATGTTCAAGAGGAACTAAAAGTGAATACCTTGGGGTTTCAAAAGAATGCTTTTTATGTTGGACATGAATGTACATAATTTACCTGTTGCCATGTAGCTGCAAACAGAAGAGTAAAAAGTTGATGCTTGAAGCAAAAATAATTTTAGTGTAAGAACCTCAGAAAGGGGCTAGAAGGAGAAGAGCTTACAGAGTCTTGTGCTGAAACAACAAAACATAACTCATTACAGATTAAGGTGCAGGTATGCGTTCATGGAAATTGAATTACAATTTCAGAAATACTGTGAAATTTCACAGTTTGAATGATAAAATATTAAGGTGTGACTAAATGTGTATGGACTTCTCAGAGTATTGGTGAGGAGCATCATCTCTATTTGATGAGGTACTATTTGTGTATTTTGTGTGTGCGTGTATTGGGGAAAGTGGAGGCAACGTTACAGGACTTCCATGTTAAATTCCAAAATTACAATCATAGGGATTTAAAAATGTTGTAGCAGGTGTTGATGGGAGTTGTAGTTTTTGGATGTAAAAGCAAGTGTATCTTTAAATGTAAATTGGGACTATGACTTCTGTGCTGGTTTGTTTTTATGTTTCAACTTAGCTAAGCTCTAGTACCCAGCTGTTGAATCCAACACTAATCTCGGTGTTGCTGTAAAGATCTTTTGTAGATATGGTGAACATCTGCAATCAGTTGAGTTGAAGTAAAGGGGCTTACTCTCCATAACGTGGGGGACCTCATCCAGTCAGTAGAAGTGCCTTAAGAGCAAAAACAGGATTCCCAGAGAAAAAAGAAATTCTTCCTAATGATTGCAGCATCAGCTCCTGCCCAAGAAGTTCCAACCTGCTGGCCTGCCCTGCAGATCTCAGGCTTGCCAGGCTCCACGACTGCATAAGTTAATTACTTGAAAGAAATCATTTTGCTTATGTGAATGTATGTGTGTGTGTATGTACTTGTGCCCATCTTTCTATAACTATCTGTATATCTACCTATCTGTCTATCTATCTATCTATCCGTCTCCTACTGGTCTGTTTCTCTGGAGTACACTGACTGATGATAGTTTCCTAAATGGAAAGCACTTTTTTTTTTTTTTTTTTTTTTTTTTTGCGGTACGCGGGCCACTCACTGTTGCGGCCTCTCCCGTTGCGGAGCACAGGCTCCGGACGCGCAGGCTCAGCGGCCAGGCTCACGGGCCCAGCCGTTCCGCGCGGCATGAGGGATCTTCCCGGACCGGGGCACGAAGCCCTGTCCCCTGCATCGGCAGGCGGACTCTCAACCACTGCGCCACCAGGGAAGCCCGGAAAGCATTTTAAAGACATGAAGTCGATAATATTCAGGTAGATGTTGGGATAGTTGGGTGGGGCTTATTGTTCTAATGTTCCCATATCAGTGAGTATTTAAAAAGACAGACTTTGTGAAGGCTCTGCAAAGCCTTCAGTGATGCAGCCCTGGCCCTGGCCTCCCTTCCTGTCTCACTGTGCATCTGGACAGCAGCCCGGAAATGCCCCTGCTTCTCCCTTTAACATGCTTGCTGCTTTCAACCCTCTCTACGTTTGTATGTCTGTTTTGTTCTACTTCAAACGCATTTTCCTTCCTCTGTCCCTCCTCTTGAAGCCTGCTCTTCCCTGGGCCCCTCCCCTTCATGTCAAAAGAACTGGGAGTCTCTCATCTCTACCTCTCCCCTGGTGTACAGCATTTTCTACATAGGGCACTGTTGGTTTATTTGCATTTCTTTTTTCATTTGCTAAATGCTAATGACTACATCTTGCTCATCTTTGTATTCCCAGCACCTCGCACTGTTCCAGCCGTATGGGAGGTGTTCAGTCAATATTGTTGAAAGAATGAATAAATAGGTGACCCTCTCAAGTTAAATTGCAGACGGGGAGGCGTCTTAAGTGGCTATTCTTTTAGGGTTGGATATGCCCCTTGTATCTGAGGTGACTGAAGAGAAATCTCCAGGCAAACAAACCTTTAATTCCTACCCAAGGCCTCTGCTTTCAGTGTTTGTGGAGGATGATATATACACCAAGCAGATTTAAGCTGATCGTGCAGAAATATCTGGCATCATATGTTGGTGGCCTGATTTATTTTAGCCTATCTAATTGATGACTTGAGACTCTGCCTGCATTCATTAGCAAGGAGTCCAGTCTCCCTTCTGAAGTTTGACCTACTCAATTGACCTTAAATTCAGTGCCTTACCTAGTCCAATGTGGGGTCACTGGGGTCTTTTTCAACTATGAGCCATAGAGGAAGCTATTGATTATTCTCCTACTGTCCATGTGTCTCGCTGCCATATAGTGTGACTTTTGAAGCTTGCACCTGCATAGTTACACGCACTCCTGTCCACTCAGCCTTGGTGCCCTCCCTGGCCCAGACCCAACCTTGGCCATGAGTGTATCCCTCACTTCAGAATGACTGGGTTCAGAAGAGCTCCCATCAGTCACACAGTTGCTGAAAACAGCTCTCCCATCCCTGCCCCTGAGTCAGCAGCTTGGCTACCACTTTGCTTACGGCTTTTGTTTGAGGAGGCCTCATGATTCTTTCCTGCCAGTGGGCTGCAGTCACGTCCTCCACAAGCCTCTGTACCTCCCCTCTTGAGGAGCAGATGGACCCATTTTCTCCCCTGTGACTGTCTCTGCATGTCAGGGATCTTGGAGAGCGTTGCCAGAGTCTCAGAAGTTGAATACACCCTTGCCTATTCCACTTCCCCAGCATGGAGCTCCTGGGAAATTACCCAAGTGATTCTTCCAGGAACCGAGGGAACAAGTGCTTCTAGGTGACTTTCTGCTTCACCCCTTGAAATCAATGAAGCAGATAATACATTTTTATAGGTCTTTCAAATGGCACTTGATTTAATCTGTACCTTATCAGGCGTAAGGGATGTCAAACTGGTAGTTCTGGCATTTCATAAGGCGATATCACGTCTTTTCCATTAAGAGATACCAAGAAACATGGTTAGTTAAAAAGCAGAAAGATGTTTAAAATGCAGCGCCTTATGGAAGAAACTCAAGCAATCTAAATTCCAAATGTGAATTGTCCACAGGCTCAGAAACAGGAGCTAAATTACCTTGTGGGTACTCAGTAACCTTCCCTACATAATTAGTTTTCAGCTTCATCTTTCATTTTTCTTTTATACTGTGCTTGCTTTAGCCAGGATCCTTCACTAATTGTACTGGTCCCGCACAGCAGGCTTGCTCACCCTTCAGGAAGCACTCTCGCTCCTCTACGTCCCTTTGTGGTACTCTCCAATCCAACCTAAAAATAATTTTCTCCCAAAAACTGTGTTGGTCTTTTGCGACCCCAGTGTTTCTCCTATTAGGTGACAGTAATAGCTACCATTTCTTAATATTTCCTATAATAATAAGTACTTTCTTTTTGGTAAATTTTTTGAAAATATGGAAATAACATACCTATACAAAAGCACATAGAACACGTATATACAGCTTAATTATTGCAAAGTGAATTATTATCAAATATTTTTAAGTGAACACCCGTGTTATTACCATTTGTATTAAACAAACAAACGAACAAAACATTGCCAGCACCCCAGAAACCCTCTGGCTGTCTTTCCTTATAATAAAGCTCTCTTTCTCCAAAGTAACCCCTATCTCACTTTTATGCTCTATGCTTTCTTGCTTTTTTTTTGTAGTTTTACCACTTATAATACTTTCCTAATCACTGTAGTTTAGTTTTGCCTGTTTCTGAGCTTTATATACTTATAATCATACAATATGTTCTCTTTTATTTTTGTCTGGCTTCTTTTATGTAAGTCTCTGAGCTCCATTCAGGCTTTGTATAATAGTAATTTGTTCACTTTCGTTGTTGAATCGTCTCCATCGTATGGCTGTGCCGTGATATATCTATCCATTCTTCTGATGCTAGACATTCTGGCTGTTTCCACTTTCAGGCTATTACAAATAATGATGCTATAAACATTCCTGCACATTTCTCTTTGGCCCATGTGCACATCTGGGCCTGGAACTTTCCTGTGGAGAAGTTTCTAATTATACATTCAAGTTTGTGAATAGATCTACGTTTTAAATTCTTTTTGATTCCTATGTACATTTTGGTAATTTGTAAATGTTTTTCTAGATATGTGTTGATTTCATCTAAATTTCTTCAAATGCACACTTATTATTTGTTTAACCTCTGCAGGATCTGCAGCAATTCCCCTTTTTCATTTCTGAGATGGTTATTTGTCAGAAATTGTTACTTGTACCTTCTCTCTTTATATGTTGATCAGTCTTGCTAGAGAATGATCAATTTTATGTCTTCACAGAACCAACTTTGTACATCCTCTCTATTGTATAGTTCCATTTTTTCTTCATACATGTTTAATTAAATTTTATTTTTAAAACTTTTTATTATTTTTATCTTTTTGGGTGTATTTTGCTACTTTAATTTCTTGAGAAAGATTCTTAATTCATTAATTTTTAGCGTTTGTTCTTTTTAAAATATATTTGTTTAAAATTGAAAGTTTAAGCATGATTTTAGGTATATCTAACAATATTTTTATTACTATCCAGTTCAAAATATTTTCTCTGTCCCACTAAGATTTCAATTTTGACTCACATGTTACTTGAAGTGTATTTCTTCGTTTCCAAAGATCTGGGGGGATTGTCAAGTTATCTTTTTATTATTGATTTATAGTCTAGTTACATTATGGTCAAAGAATATCCTTTATATAATTCAGTCATTTAAAAATTTTTGAGACTTGCTTTATAGCCTTGTTTATTTTCAAGATGTCTAAATGTTCTCTGTTGCATGAAAAGTATGTGTATTCTGTACATATGGGGTGAGTCTATATATATATATATATATATATATATATATACACACACACACACACATTAAAGAGTTTGCTAATCATCTTATTCAAATCCTTTATGTCCTCACTGATATTTTTGTCTGCTTGTTTCATTGGTTATTGAGAGAAATATGTTGATATATTATACATTTTCTATGTGAATTTGTCTATTTTTTCTTACCACTTTATAAATTTACTTTAATTCCTGTATTTTGGTGGTACCTTATATCTTCCTGATGGGTTGAATCTTTTGTCATTAGTAAGGTTCTCTCCCTTTATAATAATACATTTTGCCTTGATTGATATTATTATAGCTATACCACATTTCTTCTTGTTATTGTTTGCATGTTATCTTTTAAACCTTTTTAACTATTCTATTTTCAACCCTCATGTAGTGTTAGTTTTAGCTGTATTTTTTCATAGACAGCATATAATTGAATTTTGAATTTGCATGTCTGAAAAATATCTTTATTCTCTCTGGACACTTTTTTCTCTGCTCTCTGTATTGTCTATTTCCTCTGAGTGAGTACCTCATTTTTGTTTAGTTTTGAGCTTTTTTTTCTTGTTAGAAATTTACCTCAAATACATGGTAGTGTATGAAGTGAGTTCATTTTCAATAGTGGGCTGTAAAAGATGGTTGGAAAGTCTCTGTGCATAACAAGGCTTGTGACCAGTAAGACTTGTATGGAGGGGGATTGTGGTGAATGGGAATTTGCTTATTTCACTAGGTGATCTTCAATTGTTAATGATTTTTTTGGTGAGGGCAGAGCTGGTCAGTTTTCTTTGAGATGAAACTTGTCTTCAACCCATATAAACAGTATTTAGGTAATGGGACTCGTTTAATATAAAAGGTGTATTTTTATAGCTTTTCTTCTCATTAAGGCGTCTAGCTCTCTGCTTGAATTTCTCCAGGTAGCAAATGCTCATCTTAGCTCGTGGGACAAAAGTCATTTTCTGGTTTTATTGGCTGGAAGAGAGTACATAACTACTCTTCATGCAGGATTTCCAACTCCTGTTTTAAGTTCCATCCTTCCTCTCCCTCACAACCAGAAATACTGAGCCTTCAGTCCCTGAGTATTGTTGAGGTTCAGAGGCAGAATTTAGTTCCTTCCTTAATATCCCCAGAAGGATTTCATACAACAGAAAAAGTTGAAACCGTCACTATTTCTCAATCTGCTTTGCAAAACATTTATACTGCTTTGGGTAGTATAGTCATTTTCACAATATTGATTCTTCCAATCCAAGAACATGGTATATTTCTCCATCTATCTGTGTCATCTTTGATTTCTTTCATCAGTGTTTTATAGTTTTCTGAGTACAAGTTTTTGCCTCCTTAGGTAAGTTTATTCCTAGGTATTTTATTCTTTTTGTTGTGATGGTAAATGGGATTGTTTCCTTAATTTCTCTTTCTGATCTTTTGTTGTTAGTGCATAGGAATGCAAGAAATTTCTGTGCATTAATTTTGTATCCTGCAACTTTACCAGATTCATTGATTAGCTCTAGTAGTTTTCTGGTAGCATCTTTAGGATTTTCTATGTATAGTATCATGTCCTTTGCAAACAGTGACAGTTTTACTTCTTCTTTTCCAATCTATAATCCTTTTATTTTTTTTCCTTTTCTGATTGCCTTCCAAAACTATTTTGAATAAGAGTGGCGAGAGTGGACATCCTTGTCTTGTCTGTTCGTGATCTTAGAGGAAATGCTTTCAGTTTTTCACCATTAAGAATGATGTTTGCTGTGGGTTTGTCATATATGGCCTTTATTATGTTGAGGTAGGTTCCCTCTATGCCCACTGTAGAGAGTTTTGATCATAAATTGGTGTGGAATTTTGTCAAAAGCTCTTTCTGCATCTGTTGAGATGATCATATGGTGTTTGTTATTCAATTTGTTAATACGGTGAATCACATTGATTGATTTGCGTATATTGAAGAATCCTTGCATCCCTGGGATAAATCCCACTTGATCATGGTTTATGATCCTTTTAATGTGTTGTTGGATACTGTATGCTAGTATTTTGTTGAGGATTTTTGTGTATACGTTCATCAGTGATACTGGTCTGTAATTTTCTTTTTCTGTGACATCTTTGTCTGGTTTTGGTATCAGGGTGATGGTGGCCTCGTAGAATGAGTTTGGGAGTATTCCTCCCTCTGCAATTTTTTTGGAAGAGTTTGAGAATGATAGGTGTTAGCTCTTCTCTAAACGTTTGATAGAATTTGCCTGTGAAGCCATCTGGTTCTGGACTTTTGTTTGTTGGAAGGTTTTTAATTACAGTTTCAATTTCACTACTTGTGATTTGTCTGTTTATATTTTATATTTTTCCTGGTTCAGTCTTGGAAAGTTGTACCTTTCCAAGAATTTGTCCATTTCTTCCAGGTTGTCCATTTTATTGTCATATAGTTTCTTGCAGTAGTCTCTTATGATACTTTGTATTTCTGCAGTGTCCATTGTAACTTCTCTTTTTTCATTTCTAATTTTATTGACTTGAGTCCTCTCCCTCTGTTTCTTGATGAGACTGGCTAAAAGTTTATCAATTTTGTTTATCTTTTCAAAGAACCAGTCTTTAGTTTTATTGCTCTTTGCTTTTGTTTTCTTTGTTTCTATTTCGTTTATTTCTGCTCTGATCTTTATGACTTCTTTCCTTCCGCTAACCTTGGGTTTTGTTTGCTCTTCTTTCTCTAGTTCCTTTAGGTGTAAGGATAGATTGTTTCTTTGAGATTTTTCTTGTTTCTTGGGGTAGGATTGTATTGCTGTAAAATTCCCTCTTTTTCGTGTTTTCATTGTCATTTGTCTCTAGGTATTATTTGATTTTCTCTTTGATTTCTTCAGTGATCTCTTGGTTATTTAGTAACATATTGTTTAGCCTCCAAGTGTTTGTGTTTTTTACTTTTTTTCCCCTGTAATTTATTTCTAATCCCATAGCATTGTGGTCGGAAAAGATGCGTGATATGATTTCAATTTTCTTAAATTTACCAAGGCTTGATTTGTGATCCAAGATGTGACCTATCCTGGAGAATGTTGTGAGCTATCCTGAAGAATGTTCCGTGTACACTTGAGAAGAAAGTGTAATCTGCTGTTTTCAGATGGAATGTCCTATAAATATCAATTAAATCTATCTGGTCTATTGTGTCATTTAAAGCTTGTGTTTCCTTATTAATTTACTGTCTGGATGATCCATCCATTGGTGTGAGGTATTAAAGTCCCCCACTATTATTGTGCTACTGTCAATTTCCCCTTTCATGGCTGTTAACATTTGCCTTTTGTATTGAGGTGCTCCTATGTTGGGTGCATAAATATTTACAATTGTTATATCTTCTTCTTGCATTGATCCCTTGATCATTATGTAGTGTCTTTCCTTTTCTCTTGTAACGGTCTTTATTTTAAAGTCTGTTTCATCTGATATGAGTTTTGCTACTCCAGCTTTCTTTTGGTTTCCATTTGCATGGAATATCTTCCTCCATCCCCTCACTTTCAGTCTGTATGTGTCCCTAGGTCTGAAGTGGGTCTCTTGTAGACAGCCTATATACAGGTCTTGTTTTTGGACCCATTCAGCCAGTCTGTGTCTTTTGGTTGGAACATTTAAGGTAATTATTGATACGTAGGTTCCTATTACCATTTTCTTAATTGTTTTGTTTTTGTGGATACTTTTCTTCTCTTGTGTTTCCAGCCTAGAGAAGTTCATTTAGTATTTGTTGTAAAGCTGGTTTGGCGGTGCTGAATTCTCTTAGCTTTTGCTTATCTGTAAAGCTTTTGATTTCTCTGTTGAATCTGAATGAGATCCTTCCTGGATAGAGTAACCTTGGTTGTAGTTTCTTCCCTTTCATCACTTTAAATATATCCTGCCACTCCCTTCTGGCCTGCTGAGAAATCAGCTGATAACCTAATGGGGATTGCCTCTATGTTATTTGTTGCTTTTCCCTTGCTGCTTTTAATATTTTTTGTCTGAATTTAATTTTTGTTGGTTTGATTAATATCTATCTTGGTGTGCTCCTCCTAGGGTTTATCCTGTATGGGATTCTCTGTGCTTCTTGGACTTGGGTGGATATTTCCTTTCCCATGTTAGGGAAGTTAGGGAAGTTTTCAACTATGATCTCTTTTTTTAAAATTTTTTTATTTTTAGCATCACTAATTTATTTATTTATTTTACATCTTTATTGGAGTATAATTGCTTTACAATGGTGTGTTAGTTTCTGCTTTATAACAAAGTGAATCAGTTATACAAATACATATGTTCCCGTATCTCTTCCCTCTTGCGTCTTCCTCCCTCCCACCCTCCCTATCCCACCCCTGTAGGTGGTCACAAAGCACCGAGCTGATCTCCCTGTGCTATGCGGCTGCTTCCCACTAGCTATCTATTTTACGTTTGGTAGTGTATATATGTCCATGCCACTCTCTCGCTTTGTCACAGCTTACCCTTCCCCCTCCGCATATCCTCAAGTCCATTCTCTAGTAGGTCTGTGTCTTTATTCCTGTCTTACCCCTAGGTTCTTCATGACATTTTTTTCCTTAAATTCAATATATATGTTTTAGTGTACAGTATTCGTCTTTCTATTTCTGACTTACTTCACTCTGTATGACAGACTCTAGGTCCATCCACCTCATTACAAATAGCTCAATTTCGTTTCTTTTTATGGCTGAGTAATATTCCATTGTATATATGTGCCACATCTTCTTTATCCATTCATCCTATGATGGACACTTAGGTTGTTTCCATCTCCGGGCCACTGTATATAGAGCTGCAAGGAACATTTTGGTACATGACTCTTTTTGAATTATGGTTTTCTCAGGGTATATTCCTAGTAGTGGGACTGCTGGGTCATATGGTAGTTTTATTTGTAGTTTTTTAAGGAACCTCCATACTGTCCTCCATAGTGGCTGTACCAATTCACATTCCCACCTGCAATGCAAGAGTGTTCCCTTTTCTCCACGTCCTCTCCAGCATTTATTGTTTCTAGATTTTTTGGTGATGGCCACTCTGACTGGTGTGAGATGATATCTCATTGTAGTTTTGATTTGCATTTCTCTAATGATTAATGATGTTGAGCATTTGTTCATGTGTTTGTTGGCAGTCTGTATATCTTCTTTGGAGAAATGTCTATTTAGGTCTTCTGTCCATTTTTGGATTGGGTTGTTTGTTTTTTTGTTATTGAGCTGCATGAGCTGCTTATATATTTTGGAGATTAATCCTTTGTCATCAACTATGATCTCTTCAAATATTTTCTCAAATCCTTTCTCTTTCTCTTCTTCTTCTGAGACCCCTAAATTCGAATGTTGGTGAATTTCATGTTGTCCCAGAGGTCTCTGAGACTGTCCTCAATTCTTTTCATTCTTTTTTCTTTATCCTGCTCCTTGGCAGTTATCTTCACCATTGACTTTATAGGACAAATGTCAAATGTAATTTGCCAGTATACATTTGAAGGGCGATGAAATAAATTTTCTTTCTTTTTTCACATGGATAAAATAAATGTATTTTGCTATATAGCTCTTTCACTGTTTTTGCCAGTAAATTGGTGCACGAAGTTATAGATTGATATCTAGCCTTATTTAAAAGGATTGTTTTAAAACAATAAGATTCAGTAGATACCATGAAGAGATTTTACAATATTTCACTTTTTTCATTATTAGCCAGCTAACTTATATTCAAATTAAATAAATTTCCAGTGTGTGATTGCAGAAAGTCAAAGATGGGTTCTTTATTTTGATTTGATTATATCCTACCCTCTAGTTTTTTATTCTAGAAGAGGTATAAAAATGATAGAGTGATATTCTATTCTAACTTTGTTAGAACATCATAATTAATTACATGGCCCACAATTTATCTGTGGTTTTCTTTTAGTTTTTCTTATATTGCAAATCCTTGTTTTTATCTTTATCCTTTATTCTCTTTCTAGTTGGCCCTGGTGTCAGATGATCTAAATAATCTTTTTATATTAATTAATTAATTCATTGCTTCATTCATTTAAGTATTTTTGTATTCCTAAATCATACTATACACCGAACAAAAATTTTCAGCTGCCTAGATGAAGGAAATATTTTCTTTACACTTGATGAACTAAGTCTTGTGGTAGAAAGGGGCAATGTGAGACAATCATTAGAAGACTTTGGGAAATTTGTTTAACATAGAAGTATATTCAAAGTGTTACAGTAACACCAGGGAAGGGGTGACTTATAGGAATAATAGCAGTCGATTTCTCAGTGGACAGGCTTAGTTAGTAATCTTAGGCCAGAAGAAAGGTATGGCATTCCAGACAATGGGAGCATTGCATGCAAAGATGCTAAGGTATGTCATAGAATGGTGGGATAGTTGGTGAGATTGGTTTTATGGTGGGGAAGAGGGCCTGAAAAAAGGAGACTGTGAGATGAAATATGAATCTGAAAAATAAGATAGCTTGGAGAGAGTGAAGGATCTTCTTATCCATGCTTTGCTTTTTGGGAACCACTACATTATTTTGGAAATGTGAGCCCGTATGTCAGAGATCTAACTTTTTTTTTTCATACCTATTATGAAATAGTTGTGCTAGAAGTTCTATATTCTTTACTGCATGTAATCCTCAAGAAACCCTGTGAAGGGAAGTTATTTTTATCCCCATTCTACAGATAAGGGAATGGATGATTATCAAGTTATTCATTTGTCCCAGGTCATAAAGTGGGGAGGTGGTCTACAAACCTAATACTTTCTGGTTCCAGGACTCTTGCTCTTCTAGTACACCATATTAATTCTCCAGAAGTTACCATAGTGGCAATAAAGAATCTACAGTGAAGTGAAGATAATCACAGGGAAAAAGGAGGTTATTGTGTAATTCAGATTAGAGATGGTTATGAACAGGGTTAAGACATTGGTAGTGGTGATAACAGAAAAACTGCATAGATTTGAGGCCCTTTCAGAAGTAACCTCAGTGGTTAACCAAATGTTGAGGGTAAAAGACAGGGAGGAATTGATGTTATAGTAAGGTTTCTGTATCTACCAAAAACGAATTTCACTGAATGGGGTTAAGCAAGACAAAAATGAAAGGAAGAGTTGATATGTGTATGTGTTAACAATCAGGATGGATTTGTCCAATGAAAACTCCATCTATAGTCTTATATATGTCTTCTTTATAGAAGTTAGAGGGAATGAATGACTAAAATTGGGGAATTTGCGTTGGTATTTTATCTGTAAGCCTTTTTGGGTCCAGATACAATTTTGATCACTCCAGCCTCCTTCTAGCAGTTGTCTGCGGCATTTGTCACCTTCCAATGGATCTTGCTCTGTACTTCATACCCTAGGTCTTGCCTGGAAGGTCCATACACATGTATTGAGCTCTATCAAAGTCTTTCAATAGTCAAGAACTAGCTATTTTGAGCAGAAATATTAAAATGCGGTTATTTGTATAACAGTTGAACAAGTGACTGGATTAAAGGCTATTAATCATTTCATTACAAGTGCAAAGATTGAGAAAGGTTAATATAATAAATCTAGGTTTAATTTCTGGCATTTTATAGTGACAGATTTTCACCTCAAGCCTTAAGAACATTTAGAGTTTTTGCTTGAGTTTCATTGTGTTTAATGCAGGTAAGTCAACTTCTTGTCCATGATTTACTTGTGTATGAAGCCCCCAATCTTGTTTATGTTGCCCGAACATGGCTGAGAGAGACAACTGTGGCGTCATGAATCCAGCTGGCCACAGATGGGTCTTCAGTGAAGCATGAATCCATACTGGTTTGGTGATCTATGTTTACTGCCTCTTGTTAAACTTTTAGAGATTCAGCTCCTAAATCACCTGGCATTAACTGCATCTACTTACATATAAGTAATAGACTGAAGTAAACTGGAGCCTCTGTTGCTAGTACTCAAGACTCTCACCTGTAAGGCCAATTCATTATATTATCATTTCATCGACTACTTAGCCCATGTTAGAGTCTGTTTAGTTTATGGCCATTTAGCACATAGGTTTCGCTAGGCACAGTAGGCTTAGTAGCTCATGTTTTCAGGTTGTTATGATAATTATGAACCTTTCCAAGATCCTGTTGACGTTTACACACATATGTTATGGATTTGACAGTTAAGCCTGAAATCTCAAGAAAAAAATACTGAAGTTGTAGCTTGAAAAGAAATTCATTTAGAATCTTTAAAGAAAATATCAACAATAAATACTTACCTGGAAGGCTGGTAAGACTGCAAGCTTTTCTAGATCTAAGCATAGAAAGCCAGCTAAAGCTCAAAGCAAAACAAACAAAAGATGTATGACTAGTTGAAATAATTAGCTAAAACTCTGAACGAAACTAAAACTTTAACGGTGCCTCCTAGCAAATAAAATTTAAACTGTTGTGTATATAAACTCCACAACTTCACATTTTCAGAGTCTAATGTGATATTCAAACTGGCCAGAATTGCTGATATAAATATATGTACACTCTGTCCTTTACAACCTGAGCAGGAAGTATTGTTAAATGTTAATGAATGTGCAAATCAGTGAACTAGTGGTTGAAAGTTTTTATGGCAGGTCTGCATATTTGTAATTCTTCTTTATATTTGTCCAAAACAGCAAAATTAAGAATAACTACTAATTTTTTTTGGTACAATATATCATTTTAAAAAACATTTTTATTTTATGTGAGACTGTAGTTGATTTACAATATTGTGTTAGTTTCAGGTGTACAGCAAAGTGATTCAGTTATACATACACATTTATCTCTTCCTTTTCAAATTCTTTTCCCATTCAGGTTATTACAGATTATTGAGCAGAGTTCCCTGTGCTACACAGTAGGTCCTGTTGGTTATCTACTTTAAATATAGTAGTGTAGGGCTTCCCTGGTAGCACAGTGGTTGAGAGTCCGCCTGCCGATGCAGGGGACACGGGTTCGTGCCCCGATCTGGGAAGATCCCACATGCCGCGGAGCGGCTGGGCCCGTGAGCCATGGCCGCTGAGCTTGTGCATCCGGAGCCTGTGCTCCACAACGGGAGAGGCTGCAGCGGTGGGAGGCCCGCATACCGCAAAAAAGTAAAAATAAAATAAAATAAAATAAAAAATATATATATATAGTAGTGTGTATATGTTAATCCCAAACTCCCAATTTATCTCTCCCCCCACCACCTTTCCCCTTTGGTAACCATAAGTTTGTTTTCTATGTCTGTGAGTCTGTTTCTGTTTTGTAAATAAGTTCATTTGTATCAATTTTTTTAGATTCTGCATATAAGCGATGTCCTATTATATTTGTCTTTCTCTGACTTACTTAGCGTGATTATCTCCAGGTCCATCCATGTTGCTGCAAATGGCATATTTCATTCTCTTTAATGGTTGAGTAGTATTCCATTGTGCATGTATATATATATATATATATATATATATATATATATATATATACACACACATCTTTATCCATTTAGGACATTAAGTTGCTTCCATGTCTTGGTTATTGTAAACAGCGCTGCAGTGAACATTGCGGTGTATGTATCCTTTCGAACCATGTTTTTCTCTGGATATATGCCCAGGAGTGGATTGCTGGGTCATATGGTAGTTCTATTTGTAGTTTTTTAAGGAAGCTCCATACTGTTCTCCATAGTGGCTGTACCAATTTACATTCCCACCAACAGTGTAGGAGGGTTCCCTCTTCTCCACACCCCGTCCAGCATTTATTATTTGTAGACTTTTTGATGATGGCCATTCTGACTGGTGTGAGGTGATACCTCATTGTAGTTTTGATTTGCATTTCTCTAATATTTAGCGATATTGAGCATCTTTTCATGTGCCTGTTGGTCATCTGTATGTCTTCTTTGGAGAGATGTCTAGAATAACTACTAAATTTTATATATATCACTCTTCACTTTTAAATATATTAATTAATTCATAAATTCTCTGTGCCATCTCCTTTGCATTATCATGCCCAGTACTCACCATGTGCCCACAGCCACAGAGGAGTGACATTCCCCTATTTTGTGCTGACATATCTTTCTAGATGAATACAGGACAGTTATTCTGCAATCAAGGAAATACAAATGTAGTTGGAGAAGTGAAAACACAAAACAATTAAAAAACATATTTAATGGTTTTTTCTGTGGTAAAGTTCTTCATAATTCAACCTTATTTTATTGCTGTTTCTAAGGTTTAATATACATAGGTTTACCTATGTAATATATCGATAAATATGAATAACTTGGGTCACTTTGTTAATTCATACATTAAGCAGATGTTTATTGATCACTTACTTTTTTCAGGCAGTGCTCTAGGTTCTGGGGAATTAACAGTGAAAAAATTAGCTAAAATAAGTCCCAGTCCTCCTGGAGCTTATTATCTAGTTTTAGCTATTGTCTTCTCTCATGGTTTTCAGTGATGGGAACCTCTTTCTTAACATCCTAGTGATTTTTGAATGAATGATGGATTTTATACATAAAAATGTATAGAGGATCTAGATGATACTTTATTCTTCCTGAAAAGGTTCACTCTTTCCTCTATTAGTTGGAAAGAATAGAAGCTGATCACTTTAATTCAGTCATGGAATGGACTGGGTAAGGACTGATTTACAGCTTCATCAAGGACCCATCCATCTCTGGTTTTCTCTAGCCTGCCACATCCCTGTATATCTTGGGCCATTCTCTCTAGCAGGCTCTGAACTATAATAGTTTCCTCAGCATGGTGAAGTTGCCAAACCTCTGCTATACTTTACAGAGACTTTCTGCTTAGTCTCTCAGCATCCCCAGTGTTCAAGTTCATAATTTGGTAAATGTCTTGAAAGGACAACCAACTGTGTATCATGTTCTCTTCTAGGCCTCTCTTTTCTCACAAGAATCTTGGCTCCTTAAATTTCAAATGTTGCCCCTCTAACCCACTGAGACTGCCCTCTGCCCAGGAAAACCCCAGATCCTCCTCTTCTTGCCTTGCACACAGAATCAGTTAATGTCTCCAGAGAAAATATAGTATAGCTAACCTTTCCACAATTCTCTCCAATCTGGTATCTTGGTTTTTCTTGTCCTCATTGCTTCATCAGCTCTCAGATGCCTTTAAGCAGATTTTGGGAGTGACTTTTATATTTTGTTTAGATCTCTTAGTTGTTCTTGGCTGGATCATTGGCCTGTTGCATGCTTACCATCTCATCCCTATTTTTAGATACTGAAATAGAAGAATGATGCCTTCCCTTACACACATCTATACAACCACAAAGAATGTAGCCAGAAATTTCTACCCTAGCCCAATGTATTCTAGAATTACTTGGCAGAGTGGACACGTAGAGATGTATCATTGAATGAAATCTTCAAAATAGGTGTCATTGAAAAAGCTGGACAATCAACAGAGCTAATACTCCATAGTACACTGAGCTCACTGCCCAAGAACTGCTTAGATGGATGAACTCAGTATAAGTGGGAGTCCAAAACCTAATGGTAGCTCTGGGGAGTTGAAGCTTCTGGATGTGACTCTTGACTTCTTATTATGAATTATCTTCACAGGAAGTAATTCTTGATTGTCATTGTCTTACTAAAATACTGGGGAACAGAGATATTCTTTGTGTTTTCTATATCTCTACTAACACTTGTAGGAAGAAGGTATAGCACAGTGGTTAAGTGCCTGGATTTGGGGTCAATCAAATTTAGATTCAAATCTTGTCCATTTACTGGATGCTTGACCTTGAGAAAGTTGCAAAAACTCTCTAAAGCCTTAATTCCATATCTGTGAAACAGGAATAACAATACATTTCACTTTTCTGATATGAAAGTTGATGGAGATTCAGTTTTCAAAGTGCTAATAACAATCTCTAGAACATTGCTAGCATGCAATTTATGGTAGCTAAAAATTTTTTGGCTATTATGGAAGCACATGGAATTAGAGACCCAGAATTTTGAGATGAGACCTTAAGATATTTACATAGACCCTCCATAGACTTTAAGATATTTACACAGCCCCTCCAAAGAATGAAGCATGTGGAAAAAGAACTGTTTTAAGAATTCATAAGTTTGTTTTTGTTGTTAAAAAACTATGTAAACACCTGTTTATGTTATGGATAAAAAACTATCTGAAATAACTCTGGAAAAAAATAACTGAATTGGAAATGGTTTAATTCTCAGCAGCTTCAAAAATGTGCTTCTTCATAGTTTCAATAGATAACTAACAAACATATCATTCCCTACTGCATGTTGTTTTAAAGTTAATCCTCCAGTATGAAATAAAAAGTTAAAAAATGAAGTTAATCTAAGAAGAGGCACGTTTAACTGGCACTCTAAATTGTACAGGTATTATCACGTTTAAGAAAAGGAACAAAATTTAAAGGAAAAGAAATCTAGCAACTAACCCCAATAACTTTAAGAAAAAACAAAGTAAAAGAAGTCTGAGTGAAAAACTTAGAGTTAAAAATAGAGAGAGAGACAAATTTGGTTCCTAGCTACCATCCATTTGTTATGTGGTATTGATTGAGCAGGTTAAGTGATCTCTTTGAGTCCCATTTTTCTCAGAGAAATTACAAGATGGTAAAAATGATACTTAGAATTTTCTTGACTATCAAACAAGAAAATGAAAATGCTTAATAAACAATAAGCATGGTCACATTACTTGTATTTAATGATTGGGTGTACCTATGAATCTCTCTTTCAGCTGTGAGGCGTATGAATTGGTGTTATATAGCAAGCAAACAAGAATTAGCTATGTAAAAAGTGATGAAATGAAGTCTTCTGGTTATTGCTATTTAAGTAATAATTTAAACCACGTATATTTGAGTCAATTTTTACATCACTGTGTGGAAAATTTTCTCTAATCTTGATATTCTTCTGAACATTATTCAGATATATTATACTTAAAGCCTATTCCCAGCACCTTTTCAATAGTTCTGACTCAACAGAACTGAAGGAAAGTGAACTCTTCTCTTCCTTTCAAGTTACTCTAATTCAGGAATTGTTTCTGCGCTCCTCATACTTGAGTGAGTGTGAAATGATGCCTTTGCTGAGTATTTCTGTTTGATTTTCCAAAAGCTATTGTCAGTCCTATAGCTCAAAAACAAAAGGCACGTGGTAATTGGTATAGTCACAGCCAGTCTTCAAATCTAATTAGAACTGACCCAGACACCCTCAGAGCTCCTCCTAGCCTTTCAGATTTGTAAGCATAGATGATGAGATGAAAGCAAGAAAGCTTGTGGAAAGGGGAAAAAGCCCCTTTGCGTGTTGCTGAACCAGAAAGCTTTGACTGTATGGCTCTCTGAGTCCGGACAATGTCTTGTGTGTTTGTTTCCACAGAGCGTATATCATTACAGACTATATGGGCATCCGAAATGAAAGTTTCATGAAATTAGCTGCAGTAGGGACCTGGATGGGGGACTTTGTCACAGCTTGGATGGTAAGAAATTTTAACTTCACCCATTTCAAACGTCAGATGGAAGACATGTTCATAATGTTGGATACACACTACTTTTTTTTTTTAACTTTAAATAACTTCATGAATTATTTTATTTCATGTTACATGTCAAATAACATTCCAAAGTAAAAAAAAAAGGATCTTGTTTTCATGGTTAGCATTATTACATTTGTGCAGAGCCCTCAAACATGAGAAAGTCTCATTTATTTCACAAAATTTGAACGTACAGTCATTTCAGTAACTGGTTTGTTAGATAATCCAAGTCCAGTTATCCCCGGTTTTTCAAGCAACAAGTCACAGGAAATGCTGAGCTCTAACTGTTCGTGTGCCTGTCAGCCCAGCATCCTGATCTCCAGCCCCTTTTTGACACAGCCGTGCTCTTTGTTTTGTTATATCATTCCTCTGTCCTCCCAAGGATTAGAGATATAGTTTCATTTTCTCAACTAATGTGAATTGGATTTTATTGGATACACATTGCTTTTCATGGTTTAGAGCAAAATAGTTACCTCTGTTTCAAGGGGAACAAATTCATGAATATGGACAAATCTAGAGATTATATGCAATATCTGTTTACCTCAGGTAAAAACGTCAATACAATTTTAATACTAATGACTGTCCACCAAGATATATTTATTTATAAAATGCATATATATGTGTATGTACAAAAACATATACATATGCACATATGTGTGGCATACAAACATATACACATTCATAAAATTAGTGGAAAATTCTTTCCTGTGAAATTCTAAATAATTTTGTGAAGATTGTTGTTTTCTGACATGTACACTTTTCAGGTAAGAAATGCTGTATGGCCTGTCTCAAAAGACCGTATGAAACATTCTTTAAGGACTTTAAAAATAGTTTTCTACATTTGTTTTCCTCACTGAACCTACTAACTTAATGGTAACTAAGGAGTTCTGAGAGTTGTCTGTTTTAATCTCTTTTGTGCATTATCAGTCTTTATTACTATACGTCTGCAACAATTAGACAAACCATGTTTCATGCTGAGTTCATCTGCCAGGAGAGTAACTTCTGTTTCTAACCATTGAGTTAATTAAAGACAGTATGTAGCTTAAAGGCCCTAGGTCCTGTAAGTTTACAGGAGAATCTCAGAGTGCAAAGAGCATGACTCTCATAAAAAAGGAACACTTTAACCTTCATTGACACCTTTCATAAGTGTAGCCAATCCTGACACCTTTCATAAGTGTAGTTAATCCTAATTAGCTTTACTCAAATTCATTCACTTGAAAATGAGAGGACTTATCAAAAGAAAGATGATGCCCAAACTAAACACGATTTGGCAGGGACATGCAACTACAGATGTGTTCCTGATACTGCAGGGAGATGCTCACAACAGTTACTGCCACTTCTATTGATAGTTTTGCTTCTTACCTAGAACAGGTGTTTTCAGGGCACAGGAAGCAGTTATATCTTAACTGCTACTACTGTCATCATCCTGCAAGAGTATCAAGTAACCATAAAAGAGTTTGTCTAGCCTGTTTTTGAGCTCCCTCCCACCACTGTTCAATTTTAGAATGTTACCAGAACAAATTACCAGATGCATTCCATTTTGTTAACTTTAAAATCGAAACTTGAAGATGTTATTTATTTGTAATCATTAGAAATAGCAATGAGAATAAGCCAGACATTAAGACCAGGCTGCCTCATCTATTTCCATTGGGAAAAACTATTTAAAAGGAAATATATGAACTTTAAGCTTGTAATTTCCTTAAAATTTGAGGTAATGCCTTTTGGAAATTTCTGCATTAATTGTGGATTATGATTTTGACTCCACTTTATGATGGCTCTACTTACTAAAATGGAAAAGAGAACTGGAACAAGAGTTCAGAAATTTGGATTCTCTGTTGCCACCTATGGTTTGACCTTCCACAAATAATGTATAATCCTTTGAGCCTCAGTCTGCACATTTCTTAAAAGGGATTAATAGTTCCTACTGGTGCTACAGGTTTTTTGTGACTATTAAACGTGTGGTCCTAGAGCAGGACTTAAAATGCTGACATGTAAGGTAGGTATAAGTGCTTTATTGTTATTGTTCATGTTTTTGGACCCCCATCCTCGTGACTGGGCCCAGTTCCTTGAAGTAATGGCAAAGGCAGGTCATTGATCCAAACCTTAGGCTTCCCAGACTTCCTGTCTCTTCTGTGAAGCTCCAGGAGCATGAGAATCCCACCTTATTCCAGGCATGGGGTTCAGAGCATCTGGAGTTTCCTTCCTATTGCCCATGCTAGAGCAGACTAAACCAGTATAGTACTTTGCTTCCTTACTTCTGCCTGATACTGATCCTGACCAAGGTCAGGGGAGAAGCAACAGACCAACAAAACCTAAGAGCTGCTCTGGAGTTTTCAGGCTCAAGTTAGCCATTTGATGCATAAATCACTTTATTTCCCATGATGACATCATTATTTATTTGTAACCCAATTCCACCCAACTTCTCCCCAGACTTTCCCACAAAACAGTGTTTCCTAGGCCATATATAGCTCTGCCCCTATTTATTGGTTATATTATTTTTTTTTTAATTAGGCTATTTTTCTTTTGAACCATAAGGTGGGGTCCAATGCCTAGGCAGCATTGAGAGGCAAATGCATAGTACAGCTTTGACCAAAGACCTTTAACCCTTCCTGGTTGGATTTTTACCATGCACTCTTCTGCCCTACTCTTATGGTTTAGGGGAGTACCAATAATTCCACAGTTCAATCTGTAGTCTTTCTCTCTCTCCATCATCTCTCTTACCTTCAGAGTTTCTCCTAAATTTACTACTTTAATGCCTTCTATTTCTACTAACTAACCTGATAACTTTTTACCTTTTCCTATACCATAGATTACTGCTCCAATCAATACTTCCAATACCACAGAAGTAGGACTAGATTGAGGGTCAAGAAAACTATGTTATAGGTTTAACCCAGCAAACCTTCTGGGGCCTCTCATCTGTTCCTTTCCGCAAACTGAGGAAGAATCAAAATCCCTTTCTGCGTATGTAATCTGAAAAACTGACCTTTCCCCATTAGCCACAGGGATAGAAATGGCAAAAGAAACAGTTCTCTCCTGATTTGAAAGTACAGTCACCCAGGGAGGATTCCCAGAGCACATAATTTCTATTCCCATTTCTATTCACTGACTAGGCAGTACGTTTCCATATAAATATTTATATGTCTACATATGTGTCATTGATAACATTTAAAAAAAATAATAGTTTTCCTCATGAGAGGAGTCTAAGGAAGCTTTGACCTTCATTTCTCCATAGAATTCTCATCATGAAGGTGACTATTTACATTTCCAATAAAAGCGTGTCTTTCAATACAGTTCAGAAATAGAGGCTTTTTCTTTGGTGGAAATAATTCAGAACTTTTCCTTGGTTTTAAAAGGCACATCAGGACTGATGTGATCCACAGGCAAGGCTGATATCAACCAATCTGACAAAAATCTTTGACCCTCACACTACCGAGTGTCGAGCTCTGCTAGGTTCAGTTCCCTGGCAGTCCTGACTTTTCTGGGCTCTGTGGTATGCCTTGTACAGAAGGCTATAAGTATATGTCAGGGTTCAAGTTACTAATTTTTTTGTCAAATAGACTTTTTAAAAATTAGTATAAAAGAAATACATAAAGTGACCAGTGAGGTAATTCATCATTGAGCTGGCCCTTTATGTTAAGAGTTGCAGAGACGAGCTCTGTCACGAGGACACGCAGAAAGCAAAAACGCTGGGTGTCTCATGCGACACCATTGCCACATAGACCCATGTTTGCCCATGCTCTGTGCCATTAAGCAAAGAGCCAAGGAGGGTCAGCTGTTCCACAGCACATGGCTCCAGCTTGACCACCTCCCCCGTGTGGAAGACAGAGGTCATGGCCTCTGCTGAGGTCTAAGGTGGCAGGGCATCCTGTGGACATCATGATGGCCCTTGCTTCTGCCCCTCATTTAATACCAGAGGGAAAAATCACTTCCTATATATGTATACTTAATCATCATCCCCTTTCTCCAGCTCCTGATTCCTCCTGCTCTGGTGGCTTTCTCTTACAGCAAAGTGATTCAGTTTTATATATATATATATATATATATATATATATATATATATCCACTCTTTTTTAGATTCTTTCCCATATAGGCCATTACAGAGTATTCAGTAGAGTTCCCTGTGCTATACAGAAGGTCCTTATTAATTATCTATTTTATATATAGTGGTGTGCATATATCAATCCCAATCTCCCAATTTATTCCTCCCCCTGCCCCTTATGCCCTTGGTAATCACAAGTTTGTTTTCTAAATCTGTAACTCTATTTCTATTTTGTAGATAAGTTCATTGGTACCCTTTTTTTAGATTCCACATATAAGTGATATCATGATATTTGTCTTTCTCTGTCTGACTGACTTAGTATGACATATATATTCTTTTTTAGATTCTTTTCCATTATAAGTTATTACAAGATATTGAATATAATTCCCTGTGCTATACAGTAGGGCCTTGTTGGTTATCTTTTTTATGTATAGGAGTGTATGTATGTTAATCCAAAACTCCTAATTTATCCCTCCCTGTCCTTTCCCCTTTGATAACCATAAAAGTTTGTTTTTTATGTCTGTGAGTCTGTTTCTGCCTTGTAAATACATTCATTTGTATCATTTTTGTTGATGTAATTCTCCTAAATGGTGATGTAACCTTTCGTACAATTTTGCGTTCTTTGGCAAAATAAAGATTGAGACTCTCAGATCCCCCCAGATGATTCCTTGAGTGGTCATTGTTGCTTTCAGGAGCATAGTTCTGCTCCTGGGGGCAACAGAAGGAAACTAGGTTGAGATATATCCCTTTAGCCACTTAAGCAGAGAGCTTTTACTGTACTATGTAAGACAGAAAATTGGTTAAACTTCAGTGGACAGAGGCAGAGAGGATTAAAGAATGGTGTATACTTGAGAATAATTTATACTCTGGGTTAGTATTTATTTACAAATCTAGAACAGAATAGAGAGAGGAACTATTTCTGCAGCATTCAAGAGTAAAGTATTCCTTCTAGCTTAAATATAGAAAATATGAAATACATTTTGTAATTATAAATACATACCTAAAATTTGGTGAGTTTTTCTATTGTCCCATGTTTATTTCACACTTTCTAAGGAAGGAGTGTGATTATCTGTGCTATTTTCATTTCACCACGTTAGTAATAGTTTATTTAAAGTTTTCTGTTATACATGTCACCATTTTGTGGACTGTTCTGCACATGCTAAGTTTGTCAGTGAACAATAACCTGGAATATAACTGACATCATATCTAGTTTGTTATTCTGTCTGGAATTGAGTTTTTCAATTCATATTATGATCAATGCCAGTTTTCTAATTATTTCTTTTCCACTGATATTTCAAAATGACAGAATAAAGAGCATAATTGAGTTGATTTAATATCTGAAATAAAGTAGCAATAATAGCTTTACTGAAGTTCATAATAAAAGAGCATTTAAACTGTGAAATGTTGAATAGAAGGATCATAGTTAGCAAACACATCGAACAAGTATATATGACAAGTGGAAGGGGCAAATCAGATATTAAACCATGCGAGCTGGACCCAAGAGCCCAGCATTAATTTGAGATGTTCTCTTTTGCTCTCTTTCTCTGCCTGTTCATTGAAGCTATTTCGTGGTTGCAGTCTACTTTCTGATTAGTTAGCCCCATGTTTGGTAAGTTTATGTTGCATTTTCCTATTTTATACAGTGAAGTTGGAAACTGGATCAAGCATTTAAATAAGTAATAAACTATCTTTCTATAAAGATTCTTTCTTAAGTGAGATACCATAGAAAAAGAGAATGTCTCAGAGATTTGGGGGCACATGGTTTATTGAGGAAATGCTCTTCAGGGAAATCTGTAAGGAGAGGAGAGAAACAAGAGAGAGATGGGGAAGGAAGAGAGCAAAGATGTAGTCATATGGTCTCAGGTAGTCTATCCTTGGCTTGACCCACTGGGCAGGTGTTATGTTCTTGGGGAGTGGAGTGTACCAGTAAATGAAGGGGATCTGGGTGGGACACCAACATCACCAACATTGATTACCACATTGAGAAAACCCAAGGACATTAGATTGAGTGGCATTCATAATTGCCAGAAAACATTGTCAGTTCGTTTGATTATTTGATTGAAACAGAGAACATAAGAGAGGAAATTTTTTTACATTTTTTTTTTATGCATTAGAAAATTTGAGGGAACCAAATGTGGTCATTTTGCCTCTGTGTCTATAAATATTTTAATGTATCTATAAATATTTTAGCAGTGTGTTTCATGTTCCTTCAAAATAATAAGTTCTTACTAAAAAATTAATAAGACAGGAGAGTCTAACCTCCTGTTTTCTGATAGCATCACAAATGGTGATCAGGAGTCTTTTAATTTTTAGGAATCTTGGAGTTTTAAAGTCCTAACAGAATATGATATGAAAAAAAGGATTTCTGAGTAAAATAGATTATAGTATAGAATATAGATATTTAGGAATAGAAGCACAAATTCTGTCTCTGCTATAACTCTCTTAACTCAATCTCTATCAGAAATTCCATAGTATGTTACAGGTATATTGTATATAATTTATATTCATTTATTAAAAATTTATGCAATATATTATTCTAAGTGTATGAAAGGTACCAGGGAAGTCTATTGGATTGAACTATGTATTGGATTGAACTACATTAAGATGTGAAAGACACTAAGCACATCTCTTATAGAAAGACAGCCCTACTAGAGGCAGGAGATACTCACTTTTCGTCTTTTCCATCCCCAGCTTAGTTTTAGCATTTTTCAATTCCATTACACTTTATTCTGTTACCTGTTATACTTCCTCAAGGCAGGTTTCCTTTTGGTCCACACATTTGTTTTGATTTTTCTAACATGATGTTCCACACCTTTTAAAGTACCATTTATCAGTCATTTGCCTGAAGTTTAAATAAAAGTGGGGGGACATTGATATTTCTTTCCTCTGAAAGTCAATAATATAATGAAATGAATACCAGTTGTTAATATTAGCTCAGAACCTCAAAAAAGAAGCTATGTGCTTCTTTTTGTAGTCATTTTAGAAGTAGTTGGATTATTCCCCTTATACATTTTTTTAATGTTTTATTTAGTGCCTATTCCTGTGGGCCAAGCACTATTTTATGTTTGTGTGTGTGTTGTGTGTGTGTTGTGTGTGTATGGTGTGTGTGTGTGGTATGTGTGTGTGTTGTGTGTGTTGTGTGTGTGTGCTGTGTGTGTGTGGTGTGTGTGTGTGTAAAATTTTAATTAGTTTTCAGAGTTTTCAGTGCTTTCAACTACTATGCTATTTTGCCAAACTAAATAATTTTCTTGGAAATATTTAATCATAGATATCAACAAGACATGGAATATAGCTGTAGAAGTTGGTTTGATACTTTTTTTCTGTCAGTGTGTCAATAAAATTTGTCAAATTTTGTCATTAGTTGGGAGAGGGGAGTTGCATATCTTTTTAGGTACTAAATGATAGTACATCACATCTTTTCCAAACTATTACTTTTAAAGTTTAGAAAACTCAGATATTTTTTCCTGTTCCATTTTGACAAATATAAGTGGTTGAAAGCCTCTTATTTCTGGGACTGGAAGAATGTAAAAACTAGCTTTATATAATCTTTTTCTTTAATATATAATCTTTTTAAGATAGATACTTCAATTCCTGATTTTTTAAGTGTTAATTTTTTTGTTTATATAAAATTGCTATCCTTTAGCAGTTGTTTGCCCCAAGAAAGATTTTTATATTCACAGTGTACATTGCATTTGTAGTTAAATGTTCTATAAACATCAAAATGAAATTTATAACATGAGTGCTAGTACTTATGTTTTATTTTTGTTGCTTTATAAAAATGATTACATCATATTTCAAGAGACTGAAATATTTGAGGAACAGAAGGAATATTTTGATAATGAATGATTAAGTAAAACTATGTTTGGCATATATTCTTCTCTGTTCTTATATATCTGAAGGCTGATTTGGAAATAAAGAACTTCCTTTTGCCTTGACTGACAAAATATGCTAAGGTTTATCCCAGACCTGAGCTTGACTCCAGTATCTTTCACTAGTCTACCAAGTTGCTCAGTGAAACATCTTATGTAGCTTTGTGAACATACTATTTCACAAGGAAAGGAGTAAATTGTGCATACAGTACTAATGGAACTTACTAATTAAGTATAATATCAAATAAATGACCTTTGACATTTCTGAAGATATCAAATAGAACAGATGGTTAAGTTCACATCAGTAGTTTCTTTAATGCAACAGACCAGGGCTCACAGAAAGAAAGTTAGGACACCACATGTGCCAACTTAAAAATTCCAAATTGTTCTTGACTGCTAAGCAGAGAATATATTTGAGAAGTATTGCCTAAATGAGTCAAGTGCTTGAGATGAAACAGGAAACCTGGAGAGATGCCATCTGTTTTCACTGAAAAGAATAGCACCTCTCATAAAGGTTTTAAAGTATATCATGAAAGATACTGTGAACCTGTAGCTTTGGAAGAAAACTGAAAGCTAATAATTTTCAAGATCTGAGTACTTTTTCCCTTGACTTATCTTATAATTATCCTAATTTCTATTTGACATTTTCAATTTCAACTAGAGGTGACAGAATCAATGAAAGATTTTTGACAAATCCAAGTGCAGATTAAAAAAAAAAACCAATGCATCTTATTTCACTTCAATAAAAAAATTAGCAAAATGAATCAACTTTCTGTGTAACCATATGCTAGATATCTCAACTTATTTATTCATTAAATGAGTATTTATTTATATAGTAACCTTATACTTTACTCTACAACCTTATTATACAATGCTTTTCAGTATTAAAGGGGACTAAGTATAATTAAATTTATAAAATTGTTGAAATATTTATTGACCAACAAATTAGATTTACTATATTGGTAGAGATATAAAATGCCTTTTCAAAGACCATTAAAAATTCATTTTTTTTCTAAAGTACAAAAATAACATGTACCCATGTGTAGTAAAGCAAATATATATTTTACAAATCCTTTATTTTGATTATATGAACACAAATAAAGAAGCGGAATAATTATTCTTGGCACCAGTTCATGTACTTTACTTTCCTAGTCCTAAAAGTCTCTATGGTAGTGTCATTGGTATCTTTTTGAAGTTGTTGACACCTCCAAATGATGATATAGACCATAATATTTTTGAGAAAATATGTTCTCTAGTGTCAAAAGCCCTGTGAAACTCAGTGTATTCTACTAAATGGATGACTGTACAAATTTATTTTTAGTAGTATTTTAGCCCCAATATTTCTGCAGATATCATATTTTTGCTTCCATTCAAACTACCTTTTTTTCACAAATATTTTTACATGATACAACTCATCAAATAAGTTTTCTCTGTGTCATTTAAAAATATTTTACCAAATTTTGATGCTGCGAAGTTACAGACCTTTAGCAGCCCAAGACAATTCTGAGGGTCTCCTTCCCTTATTCATTAATCTATTCACTTAATAAATACACACTAAACACCTACAGGAAAATAACAAATGAGTGATGAGTAAACATTAGCATATATTAAATATGGTAAAAATGGAGTTCTAATATCATTACGTTTAACATTAATTTCCTCTTTTTAAAGGAGTCTCCTAAGTGCCTTGCCCTAGCCAGCCCTTCACAAGACTTGCTGCGTTGGCGAGTGTTCAGGCTGTGTGGGAATCGTTGTCCTACACCATCTTTTGGTCTATTTAGATCTTCCCCACCTTCTTTGAGTATCCTCAGTCATCAATTTGTGGTGAGGTTTTAATGAGTGACGGTGGCTTTCTGTGTTAAACTTGCATAAATAATAAATACTGGAGTTGCAAATTCCAATGCCCTGAGGGCCAGCCCACTCTAGTACATTGTGAGACATCGGTATGAGATAAAACGGTGTGCAGTCGGGGGTAGCTGTGTTGGACCAGAGAGCATATTCCCACAAAGAGGCAACAAAAATTCAGTTTTGTGCAAAAATACCAGGAATGAGATGTAGGCTATAATTTCAGTACAGATTCTGACCCCTGTCCACCTGCTTCATGCTTTCATTAAGCTGCAGACTGACACAGGACGTGAACGTGGAGAGATGGGCGTGATGAGTGAACTTCGGGCAGGTGCCATTTCGGAACATCTCAATCACACCTCTTGGTTACGGCCACTGACATGCAGGGGAGACAAGAACTCCCTGTGCTCTAATCACAGCCGATGAGAACACCCGGAGTCCTTGTACCACTTAGTGCTCATCTCACCCAAACAGCGAAGGCTCAAGTGGGCAAAAAACATTTTCACAGTAACACTTTCTGAAGTGTTAATGAAATGCTTGTTATTGAGGTCAAGCTAGCCATTACCAGCACGGGTCGGGTGCAGAGAGACCTAGAGCTCATGCCGAATTTGTTGACTGACTAGCTTTGGTTCATCATAGGGAAATGGTGTGCAGGTGGGTACCTAATGACTATGCATTGTGCAGTTCTTAAGTGAATGCAACTATCATTAAGGTTTCAACATTTATAAAGCTCTGAGGCAGTTTCTAAATAGGTACAATGAACCAAGCTTATTGTTTAGTTGGTAGCCCCAATCAATTTTTTTATCTGCATTCCATAAGGCAGTGGTTTGCAAATTTGTCTTTACATTGGAATCTCCTGGGGAGCTTCAAAGACCACTGATGCCTATGTCCCACTCCCGGGATAGGGACTTAAATTATCTGGACTGTAACCTGGGTGTTGGAATTTTTAAAAGGTTTCCAGAGTTTTAATATGCAGACAAGTTTGGGGCCATTTCTCTTAGGTGATTCCAGGAAGTTTGGTGTGAGAGTGTTTTGACATATGCTATGGGGTCATAACCATCTGATATTAAGGCTGATGGGAAATCAAAGGAAGGAATCTTGTGTTGCTGGGAGACTATACAACAGAGAAGCAGGCATGAAGGCAAAATGGGTGAGAAGAGGGCTGGTCTCACACACCATGCCACAGGGCGATGTAAGTGCTCCGTAAATTTTCCCCGGCCTCCAGTGGTATGTCTAGAACTTGATTTGGGCTTCTTACAGAGCAAATTTGGCCTTGGCTTCCTTCTGATACTCACAGCAGACTCCTCTGAATATATACCAGCCTTGCTGAAAAGCTGACCAGTATCATATGCCTTGGCTTTGGCTCAAATTATTCAAGAAGACTGCCTCTCCAGATAGCAGGACAGGCACCCCCCACCTCCTTCCAGCTCAGAAGATGGAGAAGAATAGTCATGCCATCATTTTGCCTATTCTAATAGAGTATCATCTACGTAAACTTCCTTTCAATCCACCCCTACCAGCAAATGACCCACTCCCCCAATTCTCCATGTGCTTTAATTTGATTCTTTACTTCTCATTGAATGTTACTAAGTATTGGTGCCATTCACTCAGAGGGTGGGTTACTTTTAATAATTATTACTTAGAGAATATGGCTCTGAACTGCTGTGAGATAAAGATAAAGCATGTGGAATTATGATTGTTACTATTGTTAGTGTTACTTAATTTAAAAAATTATAGTGTTTCATAAATGAGAACATCTTAAAATACAGTCTGCAATATGCATTTTCGTAATGAAGACTTTTTACTAATTTTAACATCTTTTAATTTTTACTATACTGTCCTTCCCACAGCTCAGCCAAACTGAACTAACATCAAGATTGTATAGTCACCATTTTACATGCTTTTTAAAAATGAAGTCAGCTTTAAGTAGATCACTCTGAATTATAAATATACATGATGTTAATGTTATGTCATTTGCCAGAATCTCCTGTTTATAGGAATTAAGATATGCATTATATGGATTATATTTAGTGACGAAAACTCCCAATGAAAAGTTTATATTCTTCAACAAATGCTTATATCTCAGCTATGCTTTCCAAAGGTTGACAAGACAATCTTGAGTAAATAAATCATAGTTCCCATTTACTAAAATAAGAGATTAAAAAGTAGTATTGAAAAATGCTGAATTTTAAAATATAATCTTGACACAAAGTAGATAATTTAACTTTTAACTGCCATGAAACTTTATCTCATAATTTTCTCTCCTGATGGGCTCTGAGTTCCAAATAGTATTGGAATTCCTCTACTAAGATTAGAGGCAAAAAAATACACTCATTTAAAAAGGTTTCTTGCCATTTATTTTTAGTCCTGTTTATTTTAGTAGGGTCCAAGTTACAGGTTTTATTAAAATACTAATTTTATAGTCTCTAAAATGGATTACATGCAGAAAAATATGAAGGGAGGGGGTTTGAGCCAAATATGCCATTCAAGAAGAAAACTTGAGAAGCAGATGCGTAAAGATGACATTTTCCCAGTCAATGACAATTATCAGGAGGCTCTCATCTGATTTCCTGCCGCGTTATGTTTCCACGACAGTTCATTGACTTGTCTATAAAAGTAAAGCTTGGAGTCAATTAAGGTGTGACAACAAAGGAATTCAATAGAAAACCCAGGGGATTGTAAGATAAGTGTAGATTTTAATTCGGAAGTTTTGAGAAAACAGCTGCACAAGAACAACAATTTTTGATGCACAGTGGATCTTGACAGAAGCTCAGATCCCTGATATTTCAGCCCTGTTCATTTGTCAACATAAAGGCGAGAGAGAGTCTTATGGGATTAAGCAAACTCCACGTCTAAAAATATAGTTTGACATTTCTTGAATGCACTTGACAAGACTCCACATAAAATTATATGAGCATTCTTTCCAGCTAAGAGAAGAATTTTAAGGGAGGCTGAGTTCTTTTATTCAAATTCAGATTTCATCTTTGGTTGCCATGGCGTCTTAAAAAATTTAATTTTATATTGTTGAGTTTTAAATGTTAGGTATAGGGTGTTTGAGTATAGATGGAAAATAACAAACTTTAAAAATGTTATTGTAGGGCTTCCCTGGTGGCGCAGTGGTTGAGAGTCCGCCTGCCGATGCAGGGGACACGGGTTCGTGCCCCGGTCCGGGAGGATCCCACATGCTGCAGAGCGGCTGGGCCCATGAGCCATGGCCGCTGAGCCTGCGCGTCTGGAGCCTGTGCTCCGCAACGGGAGAGGCCACAGCAGTGAGAGGCCCACGTACCACAAAAAAAAAAAAAAAAAAAGTTATTGTAAAAATTAAATTGCATTTCGACACACACAAAAAATGAGCAAGGCCTGAAAAAAGTCAATTACAGAGATTCTACACAATAGGAAAAGTGATTATTGACTGTGTTGTCAATAGCTGTCCGTGACTGCCCTGCTCTCTGGCTTCCTTGCAGTGGTACAGCTGGCTGACAGATTGTGGCTAATGGGCAAGCGGAGAAGAAAGGTGGTGAGGGTTGCAGGATACAAGATGCCAGCGGCCTGAGAGACTGGGCTGATGCATGTGTGATGGCCGGCGCTGGTGAGGGGCGGGGATCTGCAGGAAAATTCTGTGGTGATTGGGATGATTGGGAGTCGGGGGCGTTCAATGAAAAATATTTAATGGAGAGAGAAGTGGAGGGAATTGTGTAGGTCTTGGAATAACCTTTCAGCAGTGGGGGCAGTGAGCGACAATGATTGCTAATCATCAAATACTACAGCTATGGGAAGTGGAAGGCTGGTACATGTAGTGCCTCAAAATGCTAAGTGTTCCTCTTAGATATAATGTCTGTTACCACCTTAAAAGCTCTGCCTTCTTCGCTTTTCCTTCCCTTTGAGAAACATTTGCCAGCTTGTTGGACTTGAGCTCTTATTCTCTTTTCCTGCAGGAACAACAGACTGCAGCGTCCAACCACATTACTTACTCTTTAAAAACCTTTCTTTTTCTTTTTAAAGAAACAAAACTAAAGTCAGATGGTTTAGTTTTCTGAAACGAATGCAAAGGTGTGAATGCTTAATGAAGCTGAAACAATTGCAGAGCTGTGCTTTTGCAAGCTTGCCGAATGCCAGCCCCACTTTTGAGGTTAGCATTTTTTTTTCCTAAACAGTGGGCCCATAATTTTTAATGGGCTTTGCCCATTCATCCTTGAAATTCATGAGTATAATGTGCAGCCAGATAATCACAAGACTTGGTGTCAAACTGTGAGGCATATAATTTCTGCATGCCTATGAATTAGCACTTGATACCCTCAAATACATTTCCTGTTCTCCCTAAACATACCACTAAAAGTAAAAACGCTGACAAAGTCATTATTAATCACTTTGTGACTTTGTTGACATCATAAACAGAATAAACTTAAGTGGGATGGTTCTTGAGGTACTAAAAGTGACTCAGAAAAAGAATCCAAGCTACCAGATTGCCTGTTGAGAAACAAAGTGCTGATGTGGAAATGACAGAGAAGGCAAAGAAACAAATGTAGGCAGTTTACAGTACTGTGCCTCTCCACTCAGGCTCCGAGTTTCAAGTCAGAGAGTGGAAGGAAGCACAAAAACCCCGGCCAAACGAAGGCTGAGAGAGAAGCGGCAGATTGTAAATTAGCAGGACCCCGTCACTAACCTGGAAAACAACATGACATTTCCCGAGCTGTTCTGAGGATCAAAATAAAGACTGAGAATGTGTAAATATCCAAGCTACTCCCTGGAATAAGGCTCATGAATTTGTAATCAGTGGTAACTCTTAAATCACCAAATCGGTTGTCATTTTAGTGAGCGTCTAAATTACTTTAGTCATGTACTTTTTCCTCATATATACGTGTATATATATATATATCCATATACAGATACATATATACATATATATATATATATATATGATTCATCTGGTGGAAAGTCAATATATAAAAAAATCTAAGTTTCTCCATTCTTCCTTACCTTTTAAAATTTTTATTTTAGAAAATAAATGATGAAAGGAATGATTGGTTACAGTGCAAAATAATCCATCAATGAAGCTTATTTTAAGAAAAAAATGCTATTTATTTTTTAAAAAATGAATTGTACATAATTTTTCAGGAATACTACTATTGAATAGTATTGGATTTCATGTTACTGTTTAAAAAGCTATTTTGTCTGTGCCCTGTTTCAGATTGGTGATTCTAAAGGAATTATTGTAGTTGCCATAGTAACAACAATCACATATAAAATTCATTGAGCCCATGTTCCAGGAACCATTCTAAATGTTTTAAATCATTTGAATTATTTAGACCCAGTCCTATTAGATATATTTATTATTACTCCCATTTTACAGTTGAAGAAATGGAGGCATTGTACGCCAAAGATTACACAATTATTAAGTGATTATAAGCAAGAGGTTTCGTGAGCCTCGGGCAATGGGTTTATTAACGGATACTGAGTAACATCTCATTTATGTGACACCAAAAATGTTTTTTTTCCACTTAATATTTAATCTAAATGCAGCTTAATCCCTGGAGGTTTGTGATTGTAATTGTGTTTTGATGAAAATGTTGCTGAAGTTTGTTGTATGTGTCCCTATCTTAATAAACAAAAAATGATAAAGATAAGTTAACCCGTTTTATTTATAGTGGAAAGAATGTTGAATTTGCCTAGGTCTGGGTTCAGATTTCAATCCTATTTCTTAGGTGTCACATGACCTGGGCCTTAGTTTCAGTATTAGTGAAATGTACTGATACCTACATCCTTGTAAATCACTTAGGGTGGAACTTGGGTCTCAGTAGGCTGTCATAAATGCTAGCTGTTATTATTTTTATTACTTCCATTTCCTTAAAAGGAAAGTGTATATAATGCTCACTTTACAGGGGTTTTGTGAAGTAAATCAGTAGAATTGTATATGCTGTCATTTCTAAATGTGTATGTGTGTGTGATATACCCTAGCACAATGCTTAGTAGTTAAAATTCAATAAGCATATAGATTAAATGGGTTAATGCAGATGAAGCACTTAAAAAAATGCCTGGCACATAGGAAGACTGATTACATGTTAGTTATTGTTATTACTATGGTATCATTTAGTTTCCATCCTTCAGTTTGTTGTCCTTTTATATTTATTCCCTATTCTTGTTGATTTATGGTTATGGTAGGTTAATTAATTCATTAATTTTTATTGAATGCTTCGTTGTGCCAGGTGATTTGTTAGGTCCTCATCACCAAGGTCCATAATTCAGGAAGGAGAGAATTATGTAGTGAGGAAGGTGGTGAGATCAGCTATATGTGTTGGTTTGAGGCATCTATGGGACATCTGAGTACAGGAGCAGAGTCAGCAACTGGATTTAGAAATTAAATCAGGCTCTAGACAGTCATTTGGCAATCATCAAAATTTTTCTATTATTTGAAACAATGAAAGAGAATTTAAAGAATAAGAAAGGGAGTTATGCTGTATTGGAGCTCCAGAGAACATAGACATTCTAGACAACAACTGATGCATATAAAAATAAGCAAAAATAAAACAGAGTGAATAGTCAGAGACATAAGAAGAGAACCATAGCAACTTTGGGCACTGTGTGTGAGCAGAGCGTTCGCGGTCCACCCTGACCTTCAAATGCCTATCTAGTTCTTCTATGACAGTTGACACAGTGCCCCTTGTTTAGGTCTTCATACAAACTTTGGGGTGGCTGCTACTGCCTGGTCCCACTCTCCCCACTTCCTAAGTGTCCCTGCATGAAGCCATCTGATATCTCTCCAGGAATGGCAGTTGACACTCTGCCCTCACAGTGCATTTTTTCTCCCTCCCCAGAGCTGAATGGTGTTGGACAAAAGAATTTGAGCCTGATCTTTCCTATTAGAACTACTCCATCATCTGTCACTCTCTGTATCTCTTAGGTCCTCAGGATCTGACCTAATGCATAGCCATTAACTGGCTGCTTGAGCTGCCCTGGTCCAGAAGCTTTTGTTGCCAAAACATTACTGCTTTCACAAATCGCTATTATCTCTTCTTTTTTTTTCTTCCTTTCTTCCACTTCTATCTGTTTACTGTAGCATTAAGATGGAATGGTTGAATGCATAGATGAGGTTATGGTAGTTGTCAGATCGAATGAATACTGATCACACAGAGGTCCGTGTACTTGTTCCATTGAAAACATCTCTGCTGTCATCTTGCCTCTGTTTCATAAAAGAAGACTAATGTGCATTTAGTTGTGTGGTCATCTCCATGGGTATTATACACTTGCCTTTCTCAAAATTAATTACTGAATCATAGATTTAAAAAAAAAAAAAACAGCCTTTTCCAAGTTATTTTTGTACCCTAGAAAAAATCTTCAGTGATACTATCTGTGTATTTTGACTGGTCAGCAGCATTGGATAAATACATACGGCTAATTTCTGCTGTGCCAGCTTGTGGATCAAAGACACCTCCCTGCCAGCCTCAGCCCTCTTTTCTGGCTCACTTACGTGTCTTACAGAAGACATTGCCATTTGAAGAAGTCAGCTAAAATACTTTAGAAATGGCTTCCTGCAAAGTTTACATTTTCTTCTCGGGAAGAAAGAGAACAATTTAGCAAATCCATAACGTCTACATTTAAACAGAAGTCTAGATACCAGCACACTTAAGATTAAAATTCTTCAGCAGTATGTGCATCATTTTTAAATTGCTCACCAAAGCTTTTCAAACATTCTTAATAACTTCTGTCCACAAGATGATTCCATGACATAGCATCTAGGGATATGGGAAGCTTAAAAATGCTCTAAAACCAATTTTTTTTCAAGATGAGCTCTATATTTATCTAGCAATAGTATAGAATTTCTACCTTTAGCTAAGTCTGCATTTCTGAAATGATCTTTCACTGAAGTTACAAGAAGATAAGAGAATCAGTCAGTAAATAAATTCTTACCTTTGCATGCTTTGCCTTAGAAGCAATAGGTAAATGTGTGACACTTTTGAAAGCACGGTGATAAAGATTTTTGATAGTCATCAGTTTTATTTGTGAGAATTTATAACATTGAACATGAAAAGAGAAAAACTGGATTTATTTTACTTAAGCAGAATGATGATTGGAAAAACTATTTCACTGACTCCTCTGAGAAGGAAATGGTGAGCATCACCAGACCCTACTAATTTCAAGCATTGTTGGATTGCCATTGATTTGCTAGTATTCAGAAATGGGAGCTCTAAAATGTAACGTTCTAGGTAGCATCCTGATTACTTTTTATGTTTTAAGACAAGCATATCTAATCTTTTAATGGCATTTAGGATTATTGAAGCCACTCATCATAATATACCAGGTCAACCGGATTTTTTCTGAAGTATTTTCTTGTTTTCATTTAGCATTGAAGCCCTAGATTGCAGCAACCTGTTGTTTTCTTTCTTCCCAAACACGAGGGATCCCAAGTTAATTGAACTGGCTCCCAAGACTCCTGGGGACATGGGCAGGAGCTAGGGTGGTTTGGGGAATAATGTCTTCTCCATCGCCCATGGAATACACAGTGGAATGAGGGAGGCCAGAGACACAGCACCAAGGAGTAAAAATGTAAACCAAAGCCACAGAACCATACCACTCTGAGGGGCTGGACAAAAACCCTGGTCAAATACAATAGGATGGGAGTATAGAAGAAGAGTTTTGAAATGGAGAGAATAACCTAGGAAGATTCCTTAAGCTCTAGAACCTAATAAGGGGATTTCTGAATTAAGGGGCTAGCAATCTTAGCTGTGGTCGAGTGGGCAGTTGGAGCAGCAGATATGAATACAGTGACCCTGTCAATATTCTGAGAATTGCTTAAACTAAGGTTTGGATGGTACATTTTAACCACATTCATGGTTAGTAGCACTAAGTCCTTCAGTTGGACTTTCTTTTCAAGTGAATCTATAAAAATGAATATTTGGGGGAGGTATTACCAGTAATTTTGTGGAAGAAATGAAGTTTCACGTTGTGTTTGGACCAGAGTCAACTTGAATCTTCTCACTAAGAAGAGTCTTCCAGGGAGAGCCAGCCTAAGCATTGAAAATGCTTGCATTTAGGGGAGGTGTCTTTATGGGGTGAATTACACAAGACTGGTCTGTTTCTAAATGGACAAATCAAATGTTCTAAAATAAACATGTTTTACTACTTAAGTGGTCATGCTGCTACAAGCCTTACAGTTAAAAGATTATATTTATTAGCCCTCTAGTCAGACTGTTATGTTCACTGATATTTAAGCATTCTGTGAAATCTTCCTTATTGAATGGTTAAGAGCAACTTCTGCACAGAATTCTCCAAGTACTTTGTCTTTGAAATTAGCCTCCTTACCCAGATTTACAAAGCTTCTTATCAAACACAGAAATAGCTTAAAATATTCCCAGAGCCTGTCAAATCTTAAAGCCTATAATTTTTCATTCCATACTAGTATTGTGTCTAGCCCCCTGTAGTTGATTGATAAATGTGTGTTGAATGAACACTCTTCTTATAAAAATTGCCACACCTCTTGTAGGATTTTTACATCTTTCTTCTACTTGAGTTTCCCAGAAGTTTGGGATACACTAGGATAGCTCCTAGAGTATTTATTTCCTTAATGGATTTTTATCTAAAATCATATGCAGTAAAATGTACCTTGTTATACTAAACATGAATTTGTATATCACAGGAAATATCTCTATGGATGATTCTACTGTCAAATCATGCAGCATAACAATACTGAATGCACTGTAGTCTTGTTGGATTATAGAGTTTGTCTTATATTAAATTCTCCTCCCCCCTAGAGACTAATACAGTTTTTTTGGATGCCTAGGCACATTCTTCTTGCCCCTATTGTATTTGAGATTTATAGTGTAGAAAAAATAGAAACTGTGGGATCAGATGGTTGGGGTTCTGGCTTCAGTTCTGCCACTTCCAATCTGTGGGACACTGAGTAAGTTACATAGCCTTGTTGAATCCTAGTTTCTTTCCCAGGAGAGTAAAGAAAGTGATGTGTACAGATACACAGTTCTGAGGTTGCATTACATAATATAGGTCATAGTATGCATAATACAGGTGAGTAGTTCAGAGCCCTGCACAGTCAGAGCTAAAAGAAAAGTTATTTAGTCTCCTCTTGAAAATTCCAAACTGTCCTTTTATTTTCTAAGTTCCTATATTTTTAGGTCAGGTAAAAAAATCTTGGATCTGCAGGATTGATGGGCCACCTTGTAGAACCTGCTGCTGTGGTGATTATCCTCCCAAAACATTTTATTTGTACAAGAAATATATGGGTGTTACTGAAGCAATGGAAAAGAAAAAAGAAAAAAATAATCACTCATTCCAACCACCTGAGAAAACCATGGTTAATATTTTATTTTCTTTAAAAATGTTTATGCCTTTGTAAATTATTATGATTACATTTCAATGTTATATTCTAAATTCTATCATTTAGCACACTAACATGAGCATTTACTCAGTGTTATCAAAATCTTTGCAATGACTGCATCATAGCTCTGTATGATTGTAACCTAGTTCAATTAGGATTTTTCATTGTTACGTATTTAGGCTTTTTCTAGTGTTGTGCTATTCTAAATAATGATGCATGTTGTGCATGAAGCTTTTTCAATTTTGTCTTGTTATTTTCCTGTTAGAGATTCCCCAAATTAGAACTTTTGAATGCCCAAATATGTACATAATTTTTTATTGTGGTAATATAAACATAACATAAAATTTACCATTTTAACCTTTTTTTTTTCAGTGAGATACCATCAGACTGCCACAAGGGCAAAGAGTCATAAAATCTAATGTTGGCAAAGACATGTGGAAATGGTCATTTTCATACATTGTTGGGCATTGTTCTGCATTTCTACAAGCTTTTAAGAAAGAAACTATCCCACACCAAAATTTTAAGTAAACTATCTTTTAATTCAGCAATTCCACTCCTAGGAATCTAGGCAACAGAAAATACTTGCACATTGCCAAAAAAGTGTATATACCAAGAATTTCACTACTATGTTGATTATAAGGGCAAAAAGAGGGAAATAACCCAAGTGTATCTCAGTAGTCAAAGAGTTAAATTATGATAAGCTCAGATTTGAGAATATAATGCAACCATTAAAAAAAATGAATTAGGGATACATATGCCTTCATGGAAAGTTTTCCATGATGGAAAATGTCTAGAAGCATATATGCTAAACTATTAAAAGTTAACTATTTTTAATTATACAGTTCAGTGGCATTAATGCTCATTCCTGTGGAACCATCATCACCATTAATCTCCACCACTTTTTCATCTTTCCAAACTGAAACTCTATATCCATTAAATGATAACTTCCATTCTCTCCTTCACCCAGCCCCTGGCAAGAAACATTCTACCTGCTGTATCTATGAATTTGACTACTCTGGGTACCTTATATAAGTGGGATCATATAATATTTGTCTTTTTGTGACTAGCTTATTTTACCTAGCATAATGTCCTCAAGATTCATCCATGTTGTAGCATCTAGCAGAATTTCCTTCATTTTTAAGGCTGAATACTATTCCACTGCATGCATATACTACCTTTTGTGTGTTCATTCATCCAATGAAGGATATTTGGGTTGTTTCCACCTTTTGGCTAATATCTGGCTATGAATATTGGTGTACAGATATCTCCTGAAGTCCCTGCTTTCAGTTGTCTCTCCAGAAGTGGAATTGCTGTATCATATTGTAACTCTGTGTTAAATTTTTTGAAGAACCACCATACTGTTTTCCGCAGCAGCGGCCATACTATTTCACATTCCCACCAGCAACGCACAAGGGTTCCATTCTCACCAACAACTGTTATTTTCTGTTTTGCTTTGTTTTGTGGTGTTTTGTTTTGTTTTTAGTAACAGTCATCCTATTGAATGTGAAAAGGTATTTTACTGTGGTTTTTATTGGAATTTCCCTAATGATTGGTGATGTTGAGCATCTTTTCATCTGCTTATTGGCTATATGTATATCTTCTTTGGCGAAATGTCTATTTAAGTCCTTTGACCATTTTTAATCAGATTGTTTGTTTTCTGTTATTTAGTTGTAGTTCTTTATATATCCCAGATATTAACCCCCTATCAGATATATATGATTTGCAAATATTTTCTCCCATTCCACGAGTTTCCTTTTCACTGTTGATACTGTCCTTTGATGCACAAAGGTTTTAAATTTAGTTGGATGAAGTCCAGTTTATCTATTTTTCATTTTGTTGTGTGTGCTTTAGGTGTCACATCCAAGAAATCATTGCCAAATCCAATGTCATGAAGGTTTTCTCTTATTTTTTCCTCTAAATATTTAATAATTTTAGCTCTTTCTGTTTAGGTCTTTGATTTATTTTGAGTTAATTTTTGTATGTGGTATAAGGAAAGGATGTGAGTTCATTCTTCTGCATGTGGATATCCAGTTTTATCAACACTATTTTGTTGAAAAGACTGTCCTTTTACTGTTGAGTGGTCTTGGCTCCCTTGTCAAAACTCACTTGGCCATATATGCAAGGGTTTATTTCTGAACTCTCTGTTCTATTCCATTGGTCTGTATGTCTCTCTTTATGCCAGTACCATATTGTTTTAATTACTATAGTTTTGTAGTAATTTTTGAAATCAGGAAATGTAAGACCTCCAACTCTATTTTTCTTTTTAAGATGAACTTTTTATAAAACTGAAGTTTCTATGTAGAAATAAGCACATTCATTTTAGGCCAAAGAACCAAGCAAGTTTCTTTCTACCTTCTGGAGGGAGAACCAGTAAATTTTACATCCTGATAGATCGATGCACTCTTTTCCCTGTGACTTAATATTTTTTTATTTTAAACTTTTGTTGGGGAAATAATTTTAGACTGAAAAAACCTTTGCAAAAATACAGAGTGTAACTTTGTATCCTCCAACCTACTTCCCCTAATATTAATGTCTTATATAACCATAATTTAATTATATGAAAGAGAAAATTGGCATTGGTGCAACGCTATTAACTAAATACAGATCTTATTTGAATTTAATCAGTTTCTCTGCCAATGTCTTTTTCTGTTCCAGGATCTGATACAGAATTCCACATTTTCTCTTTGTAATTGACAAAAAAACTTTGGAGATATACCTTTGAGATGACACAAATGTTCTATTTCTCCTCAGACTTTTGCCACTAACTTTAGCATCCATTAGTGAATTTTTCCTGAAACAATTATTACTGTGGTGTTTGCCTAGTGGTGATTTTGTATTTCCCTCATTCCTTCTACATTCATTGATTGGACTTCTTTTGAAAGGAAGAACTATCCCTTCTTCCCCATTTATTTATTTAGAGCATATTTTTAAGCCTCTTAATACAGTTAGCCAAATTGATTCCTAAGAGATTTCTCCTGAGGTATGCTTCTTAGCAATAGTATTTAATATTATAATAAAAATGTTTTGCTCAGTCAGTGGGTCAACATATCACCGTCTCAAAAGGCTCTCTCTGACTACCCTATCTATGTTAGACTCCCCCCAACTCTAATATTCTCTATTTTATAAACTGAGCACCATGAGAGAGAATATCAGGGGACAGTAACTTAAAGGGGATGGTCAGAGACAGTAAGATTTTTGCTGAGACCAGAAGTATGAGAAGGAGTCAGGCAGAGAGAAAATGGAGGTAAGAGTGTTCCAAGCAGAAGAAACAGTGTGTGTACAGCCCTGAGACAGCTAAGTCATTGGTGTACTCAGGAAACTCAAGGAAGGCTAGTGTGGCTGGAGCATAGTGGGCAAGGCAGAGATGCTTAGGAGATGAAGTTGGGTGGTAAGCAGTGGCCACATCCAGCAGAGTCTTGAAGACTTTGTTAAGAAGGATGGCTTTTATGGTAGGGACAGTGGAAGCCACTGGAGGAGGTAGTTTCAACGTTGTCAGTTCTGTTATTTACGTCTGAATTTGTTTCCTAGGGCTGCTATAACAAAGTACTACAAAATAGCAGGATTAAAAAAAGAGATATTTATTCTCACACAAGTTTGGAGGCTAGAAGGCCAAAATCAAGGTTTTAGCAGTACCATGCTTCTTTTGAAGACCCTAGGAGAGAATTTTTTCTTGCCTCTTCCCCGCTTCTGGTGGCTCCAGGCATTCTTTGGCTTGTGGCAACATCTGTGCCTCCATCTCCACATGGTTGACTTCCCCCCGTGCATCTCTGTACCTTTATATAGTGGCCCTTCTCTGTCTCCCTCTGTCTCTCTCCTCTTCTAATGAAAGACACCAGTCATATTGGATTAAGAGCCCACCCTATTCCAGTCGGACATCTTAACCAATTACATCTGCAAAGACCCTATTTCCAAATAAGGTCGCATTCTAAATAAGGTACTGGGGGAGGGATTTCAACATATCTTTTAGGAAGACACAATTCAATCCATAACACTGCCTGTATTTTTTTCTTTTACTTTTGCACACCCACCTATATGGTAGGTTTTGGTAATTTTCAAAATCTACCCTGTTGTCAAATTGTCCCCCTTTTAAGTAGCCTGTTCTTGTTTTACTAATGTAATAACTTCATGTATTTTGCTTAGGCTATAAATTAGAATTGTTTTTGCATTGGAATTTTATAGTTGGGAGCCATTTTCCCTGATGTCTAGTTGATTGCCTTCTTTTGAGTTAGAATGTTCATTTTTCCATACATTTGTGGGATATGTGTAATTTCATGAATTGTCTGTTTTGACATTTATCCTTTGATCACTTAGAACACTAAAATTTTTCTTGCTATCATCTATAAGTACTTAATATGGAAATTATATTAATGTTTCATCTGTTAAATTTCTGCACAAAACATCCCAATTTGTTTTTGGTACTTAAATATTTATTTTTATAAAATATTTAGTTTGGAGTTTTTTATGTGTTTAAGGTTTTTTCTTTGAAATTTCTTTTATACATTTTGAGCACAGAAAATTTATTAAGGAGTCAGATAAATATTCTCCCCATTTGATCTTCTAGTTTTTTGTGTGTTTTTTTTGTTTTTTTTGATCTTCTAGTTTTTATGGGTGAATTTTCTTTACATTTAAAGAGCTTTAATGCTTCTTTTTCCTAATTATTAAAATGATGCACTTCATATCTATTTATAAATGTAAAATAAGTGGTTAATGTTTAAGAAAATTCAGAAAGGTTTGAGGGGAAAACAGTTTCCCATACCTCTATGACTCACTGGTAACTGCTTTTATTATTTGGTTTATTTATTTTCAGGCTTTTTTCCATGCAAATATTTTAACCATATTAATTAAATCTCTGTGTACAATCTGCAGAGTCTCAATTTTCTTGACATTATGATCACAGCATGTTATTGAACATACTTTGTAAATATTTTTAAAGATTGCCAAATGTACCATCATACAGATACTTTAATAAAGGGGTCAGAGAACTATGGCCCATGGGCCAGATCCAACCTACTGTTGGTTTTTGTAAATAAAGTTTTATTGGAATACAGCCACACTCGTTTGTTTACATATTGTGTGTGGCTGCTTTTATGCTACATTGGCAGAGTTGAGGAGTTGTGACAGAGACTGTATAGACCAAAAATCCTAAATATTTCCTATCCAACCCTCTACAGAAAAAGTTTGTAAACTTTTCTCTAATATACTTTATTATTCTTTGAGTTTTATAATTTAAGTAGTTTACTTCTTTTGACTTAATATATAACATGGCAATGAAATTTTGCCTATTATATTTTTCTTTACCTTGAGTTTTCTTAGGCCAGAATTTTGAATACCTTTAATATAGTTATTTGTTTATCCTTTCCTTCATTCAACAAAATATATTAAATATGTATTTTATAACTAATGCTGTATTAGTTTCTGGGGATACACTTACAAACAAGATACACATGATTTGTTCCTTCATAGAGTTTACAATTTAACAAAGACATATATATTAAAACATGTTGAGCATTTAGACAAGCATTTTGATAAGCATTATACAGAACTTATTTAATGAGATTATCACACGTCAGAAAAGCCTGGCTTAAACTGAGGAGGTCAAGCCACTTTTTTTTTTTTTTTTAAGTGGTGGCATGTGAAGAATGAAAATCAGTCTTCAGGTGGAAGAGTGGCATTGGCAGCAGGAATATGGAATCTCAGGGAGAAGCAACGCAATGAAAAAATCCAAAGAGAGATACAGAGAAGTATAAGGACCTCGAAGTCTCAGGATTCTGGCTGAAGCAGCAGGAGTAAGGGGGGAATAGAGCTGGAGAGATTGAAGGAGCAGGTTTCAAAGGCTTTTTTAAGGCCATGGTAATTATCTTGGATTGTAAGTGTTTAAGAAACTACTAAAGCAGATTTGCTCACTACGTTAGCTGGAAAATGGAGACTGTTTTGGAGAAAATGAAGAGTCAATGCAGAAATATCAGTTAGGAGTTCAGGCCAGAGAAGATGGTGGTTATGGTGAAGACAGAAAGAAGGGAACATTATTTGAGGGATATTTTGGAGGTTGGGTTGACAAGATTTTGTGGTAACTAGTGGTAGGCATTGAGAATAGGGAGAAACCAAGGATGACCCTGGTTTCTGGCTTATGAAACTGGGAAGACTTTCATGTCATTCAGTGAGACAAAGAGCATTGGAGAAAGAGGAGTTTCTTGGGAGCGGGGATGGGGATTATGATGATGAGGTTGAGACGGCTGAAAGACCCCTGAAGGCCCATTACTCAGGAAGAGTATAATGTTGGAGATACATATTCTGACATCTGTGGCCGACAGGTGATTATAGATGTCATGGGCGTTGGTGAGCTTACCTGAGTATAAAGTGAGGTGAACATGATAGCCTAGGATAAAGGCCCAAGAAACATCACCATTTTTGGTTAGATAAAGGAGGTAGAGCTATAGAAGGTAGAATAATAAAGGCTGACAACAGAGATGGGAGTAAATCAGAATAATGATATCATAAATCAAAGGACAGACAGTTTTTAAAGAAAGGAGTGACCAACAGTGACAAATGTTGCTGAGAATCATGCCAGCAAAATACTGGAAAAGGGGTTACTGGTTTTATTGAAATGGATGGTCTTTAGTGATGTGTATGAAATTAGTTCAGTCGAGTTGTGATGTAAAAATGACTTGGAGATTGTTGGATTAAGTGGGAGGCGACGGTAAGGAACAGCAAGTGTAAATGATTTATTAAGAAGTTTGTGAAAGAAGAGACATAACATAGAAGCTCAAGGGTGAGGTAGAGCTAAGGAAGGTTTTTTTTGTCTATTTGTTTGATTTTTAAGAAAGAAGCTTAATCTTATACATATTTCCAGAGTTCTTCTTGAACATTATTACTAATTTGTGCTTCCACTATTGGCATGTGAAAGTGCTTGCCTCACTTAGGGCTAACTAGAATAATGGAATTTAAGCTCTGCTAGAGCAGGGATTTTTTTTTTTTTAACATCTTTATTGGAGTATAATTGCTTTACAATGTTGTGTTAGTTTCTGCTGTATAACAAAGTGAATCAGCTATACGTATACATATATCCCCATATCCTCTCCCTCTTGCGTCTCCCTCTCACCCTCCCTATCCCACCCCTCTAGGTGGTCACAAAGCACCGAGCTGATCTCCCTGTGCTATGCAGCTGCTTCCCACTGGCTACCTATTTTACATTTGGTGGTGTATATATGTCCATGCCACTCTCTCGCTTTGTCCCAGCTTACCCTTCCCCCTCCCCGTGTCCTCAAGTCCATTCTCTACATCTGCGTCTTTATTCCTGTCCTGCCCCTAGGTTCTTCAGAACCTTTTTTTTTTTTTTTTTAGATTCCATATATATGTGTTAGCATACGGTATTTGTTTTTCTCTTTCTGACTTACTTCACTCTGTATGACAGACTCTAGGTCCATCCACCTCACTACAAATAACTCAATTTCGTTTCTTTTTATGGCTGAGTAATATTCCATTGTATATGTGTGCCACATCTTCTTTATCTATTCATCTGTTGATAGACACTTAGGTTGCTTCCATGTCTTGGCTATTGTAAATAGAGCTGCAATGAACATTGTGGTACATGTCACTTTTTGAATTATGGTTTTCTCAGGATATATGCCCAGTAGTGGGATTGCTGGGTCGTATTTTAGTTCTATTTATAGTTTTTTAAGGAACCTCCATACTGTTCTCCATAGTGGCTGTATCAATTTACATTCCCACCAACAGTGCAAGAGGGTTCCCTTTTCTCCACACCTAGAGCTGTGATTTTTTTAAAAAAGATCTTTTTTGTTCTTTGCTGTATACCTAGCACCTAGAACACTGTTTGTCACATAGTAGGTGCTCAATAAATTCACCTGTGGAATGAATGAATGAGTGAACCATATATCCTTGTTAAATTGAGATGTGTAAGTGGTATCTCATTAGTGCTTAAGTGTGGAAGTCTTTGTTAACCAGTAATCGCATGCATAGAGTTCCCTGTTAAACTGTGAACTCCTCGGTGGAAAGAGCTATGATTTGTTAATCTATGGATCTCCTCATCTTGTACATATTTTAGCACCTAACAGGCCTTAAACATGTTTGTTCAGAATGACTAAATTTCTGCCTTACATATGTGGGGGAAGGAAGAGAGTTCGATTAACAACCTAGACTCCAAGGGCTATTGAACAGAGAACTTGTTTTCAGCTTTTTAAGCTTTGGTTTACTAAGCCAAAAGCAAGTATTTTCCCTTTTAAAATATTCTGTAGGAAGATTAAAATCAGGTGGTCTTCACTTGACTATGGCCATTTCACTTTCTTCATTGCCCCAGTGCTGGAATTCCAGCTGGTGATGGAGAGAATGTTATGTAATGGTCTTAACATAATTAAAAAGCTGCCCTCAAAGAATTTTATAAAACAACACAGGAAGAGAGTGACCAAGTTAAGAATATAAAAAAAAAATAGCTACTGAGGGCTGGTACAGTGTAACGGAGGACCAACTCAGAAAGGAAAGGGATAAAGTTATATGTGACTAAGGCCCATAGGTAACGCATGTTGGCAACCTGTTATCCCAGCTGCATTTCTCAGATTTAAAAAATTGAGTTACAAACCATTAAAGAGATACAAGTAGTGTTTCCAGCAAAAACCCCATTCCTTGCTGGTTTCTTGTGGGAAAGAACATTCTGTTTACAGTGCAGTACAGACCACTTCAGGAGGGAAATAATGCTTTAGAACAGAAATATACACAACTATTTTGGGCAAAATGGTCAATACACAACTATTTTGGGCAAAAATATACTGGGCAAAATGTTGAATGTCTGTCTTCCTTTCCCTCTTTTCACAAAAGATTTACTGTTATAGCTCATTTAAAGCTCAATGCCAAATGAACACTCTCTTGGCCGTCCCATCACCTAAATCTTAAAACAATCTACTCTTTCCACGTGTATAATCGCAAACCTGGACAGTAATTGAAATATTTATTTATTTATAACTTATTTTTATTCTACATTTGCCTGTGGCTATGATTCTGCAGGTACTGTGAAACGGATTGTTGCAAATTTCATTAACGGTCATGAGCTGAGTATACTCAGGCTGAAACCCCTCACACTTCTTTTTCTTAGATCTTTGCCTCACCTGATTCACCTCACCTCAGGAAAGTTATTAATTTCCTGCCTCACCTCAGGAAAGTTATTAATAATTCAGTATTCAATAATTCAATAATTCAGTATTCACAACTTATAAAGTGAGGACTGATTGGGGTATGAGTTGATTAAAATTTACAGTTACAAATTATCCATTTAATTATAGTTTTTCTGTTTTGAAAGAGAATGTAATGATTATTTTATTAATGTCAATTATCACTGGATTGTAACCTACAACTTTGCCAATGAATTGTCTAGAATAGACTTGTATGCCTCCAGTGACAAAGATCTCATTACCTCACAGGAAACCTCTTCTAGCTCTTGACAAGTCTGACTATTTGAAAGCTTTTCCTTACACTGACCTGAAATCACTTCTCTTGAGCTTATATTTTGGGATTGTTGTTCCAACTGTTGCAGACATACCAAATTTTCCTATTATATATTTAAAGATACATGACATAATTCACCTACATATTTTCTTCTCAGGGGAGGCATCTACAACTTAAGTCATTTCTCAATTGACTTGACTTCAAGATGCCTCAATATCCCAGTCACTACTTTATCAATATTTCTCTTAAAATGTGGATTATGCAATATAATTCATTACTCCAGCTATGGCCCAGCCAACCCAGAAAAGAACTATACTATCATCTCTAATGTTTTAGATATACTAGTAATTTAGCCCAAGATTACATTTGTTTTTGATAATCCCATCAATTTATTCTTTCATATTGAATGTACTGACAACTATACTTTGTCACATAGGCTACTGTTAAGCCATGCCTCTCCCATTCTGTCTAATTTGTTTATTAGCTATGATGATAGAAATGATATTTAACCTTATTTAATTTTAACTTGTAAGATTCAGGCCATTTGTGCATTCCTTTAATATATACTTTGATCTTTTTTTCTAATCTAGTCTACTTATTCTGCCAGTTCCCTGTCACCCACTGGTTTGAAGCATAGAACTGTATATCATCCAATTCATTTATTGATACATTAAACCTCAGCATTCCCTCTAGGTGGGAATTTTTAATTTAAAATAACTTTCTACATCTATTAGTTGCCTTCCCTATCTTATTATATACCCTTACTTTTTTTTTGTATTTTAGTGTATTAAAATACTCCTGTGGACATAATTATAACTACTTTTAACCATTAATTGTGTTGTTATTTTTTTATACATAGGATTCTAGGATTTAGTATACTCAGAAATACATAATGAAAAAAGCAAAACATTGCCAATAATCCTCAGGTAGAGATAGTAACAGTTGAAATTTTGGTGTATTTATAATATTTTACCGACTCATATAAGAGAATTGTTGTTAATTGTTATATTACATTATTTGGTTAGTATAAATATGTCATTGTTCATTCAGGCACCCCCTATTATTGGATGCCTGTCCACACAGCTGTTGTTGCATGTGCCACTGTATTGCACTCTAGTCCCTGAATCAGGTAGAGGGTGTCTGCTGTATGAAATAATGGTTTTGGGGTCATTTATTTAATGGTTTTCCCACTTCTGTGTAACATGATGCACAGGAAAAAAGAATCTGGTTGATGTTTGAGATTAAGCAGTTTATTAGATCTCTTGTTCATTCTCAGACCTACCTAATAGGTACATATAAGCCCCTAATTTCTTACAGTGTTATTATTGGTGTCTTTTTTTTTACATGCCACCTACCACCTGTTCTAACACAAAGCAGCGATTTAAAAACAGGTCACCAGAATGTTCTGTAGCAATGTGAGCAGAGCGTGGTATATATCCAGTAGGAACTTCTAAGGGCATTTCGGCAGAAGGAATGCAGAACGATCAGCAGATGATTTGCCTGGAATCTCTGCCAAAACCCCCACTGTGTGAAAAGGGCTTTTGGGAGTCGTGATAATGAGGTGTGGTTAGGATTCTGACATCTGCTCTTTCAGATATCATGGGAAGCCCCAGCCCTTCCAATACCAGCACTGACAGCTGAGTCAAGCAACCCCGGTTGACTTGCCTTCCCGCTGAACCTTACGCCTCAATGAGAACAATCAGAACATTTTCTCCTACAGAGACCTAGGGTTGGCAAACCAAGAAAGTTGGTCCAGTGAGAGCAGTATCCTTCACTTTACAACTTGTTTGTTTAATTGATAGCCAACTTAGCAAATTCTCTCTGAGCTGTTAAAGGCACATGAAAAGATGCAGAGAGAGAGGCGTGCATGTGTGAATTGCTTACCGTCAAACCTCCCCATATGTTGTGTCATACTTACGCAGTTTTCCTGTGGAACAGGGTAGGTGACAAGGAGAATGATTTACTATCATAATAGCCTATAAGAAACTTATGTTTTAAAAACCTAGTAATATTCAGAACTATGTTCCGTTTAACATAATTTCGAGTAGCCACGTTGTATATCTAGGAAGATTAATTTTACTGTCCCTAATAGAAGGACTACCTTAGCATCCCTCATTTTATAACAACTTTGTGGTAGAAAACCAAGAGGAAAAAGGTTATGAATTTGTAAAAAAAAATAGATACTTTTACACTAGGCAAGCAAAAGTAATTTCATCGCCAATCTGCCAAATAACTGCTACTCTGTGCTCAGTTCTTTGGAACACATTAAAATTTCAAATGAGAGTAAGACTCAGTAGTGGTTCTCTTGTAGGCTGAAGGAATTACCCTATCTTTATTTTATTTATTTAACATCTTTATTGGAGTATAATTGCTTTACACTGGTGTGTCAGTTTCTGCTTTATAACAAAGTGAATCAGCTATTCATATATCCCCATATCTCCTCCTTCTTGCATCTCCCTCCCACTCTCCCTATCCCACCCCTCTAGGTGTTCACAAAGCACTGAGCTGATCTCCCCGTGCTTTGCGGCTGCTTCCCACTAGCTATCTATTTTACCTTTGGTAGTGTATATATGTCCATGCCACTCTCTCACTTCGTCCCAGCTTACCTTCCCACTCCCTGTGTACCCTATCTTTAAACATGCCTAACGTTCTCTTCAGGAGCGATTTGAATGGAGAGAACCTGGGAGTATGTAGAAAATAATCTTACAGTAAACCAGCAATAATTTTATATTTAAGCATCCGCCTTATTTAATTCTGAAGGCAGTCAAGTTTTCTAGTACATATTAGTTTCTTGCACAGATGGACTCTCACTAGGGAGGCTTCTTAAAACTATTTAACGTATATGTGTTTTTTAATTGTATCCAGACTTTTATATTTGCATATTTATTTTCCCCATATCAGTTTAATCCAGATGGACAGAAGTAAATAGGAAAAAATATCAAGGTCATTATGATCTTGAATATTTTCTCTGATTCCTATGATTTGTATGTTTGTCAAAGCAAACTTCTCATTTTTCTATTTTTAAAAAGTATATTATTTTGTGTTATATGCTATAAGAGGAATTTTGACTATGTGTAGTTTCTCCTATTATGCCCTTTAGAGCGAATGCTGTTAACCTAATATTTCTTTTTTCATTTAATCATTTATCAATTATTTGAAAGTCCCTGAAGAGCAAAGCCCATATATTTTTAATGTTTGGCCCTCAGTAATGTTTCTTGAAATAATATAATGTGCCAAAGAAAGTGTGGGGCATTCAGGTTGAATACATTGGGGTCTGTAACCTAGACGTGCTCACAGTCTAATGGGGGAAACGGGTATATTATATTTGTGCTGGGTCTTGAGTCATAAATAGAATTAAACCAAAGAAGTGGGTAGCTTCTCAGGCAAAGTACTATGTCCTAATGTTTGAAGATCAATCATCTACTGCCCTTAACTAATCCCATTTGACCATCAGTATTTGCTTTTCGAGAGAGCTGCTTTATGTAAGGGGTGCAAGTATACACATATTGAGCAGAGAGACGCTTTTTAAGATCCTAGCTGACTCATATGGAGCTCTAACCAATGATTTACTTAGTATTGATCTATCCACTAGGTCTAAGGAAGAATCAATATAGCCAGCTTTCTATTTCAACAGGCAGCTGATGAAATTAAATCCTTGCTTTTAGGTGGCTCTGAGGATGGTTTAAGAGATGAAGTAAAAGAATCCAACCTGGTGTTTGGGGGAAGAACTTGCACATAGTGCCTCTTTTGGAACAAATTTGAAAGAGGGATGTAAAATACAGTATGATAGGGGCACCTCATGAAACAGGAAGGCATACATCCAGGCCTCAAAGATCACATTAAATTACTTGGACAATGTGAGCTACTTACATCTCCATATCTGATTTTACTTCCTGATTTGGGCTCGTCTTTTAGGCCTGTGGTTCTGTTTTCTTTTTCAGTAACTTTAGTCATCTTCCGTTTGAGCATCTAGTAAACGACTTTGGCTTTACTTCTCTGCTGACCCTTTGCTGCTAATCCTGATTCATTTTTCTTTATTGTTTTTCTGGTACTGGTTTTCCATCTTACTACATCTTAATGCTTAACCCATTCAAGGACCCCTTAACTTGGTAAAGAGAATCTGAGAGTAATGGCAGATTATCATGGCTTCTAGAGCAACTCAGCCCTAATTGTGCCATTCCTAGTGAGCAGAGGGCCAAAGAACTCATCAGGTACCAGTCACTTCTTGACTCTTGTCTTCAGAGGTCATTGGATAAAGAAAGGAGGCCAGCAGACTTGAATGACGAGTCTCCTTGCTCCTGCTTCTCTGTGGTTAGCATCTTCCACCCGCTGTCCATTTTGCTGAAATGCCACCTTCTCAACGAAGCCCAAGTACAATTGCAATCATCCCCGTCTTCTGCTACTGCTTCCCCCTGGCATGCCCGTCTGTCTTACCATGCTCATGTTTTTCTCTTTTCCATGTCACTTATTGCCTTATAATATACTATGTAACGTATTTATGCTTATTGTTTAAATTTTGTTTCTCCTTCTACAATGTTAATACCATGATTTTTGTTTGTTTTCATTGATGTAGCCCAAGAATCTAAAATAGTGCTTTAGCGCATTGATAATTCTTAATGAATTAAGAATTCATAATAGAATAAGTGAGTGATTCCCATGTCCAATTCATTGCCATAATTAGGAATGGATTTGTTTTGCATTCTTAATACTTATTTCAAATATCTGTTTGCTGGGAATCTTTCTTTCAGTCAAGTGCTATTGCAGAAAATGGTATTTCTCTGTATTGTATGAAAGGATTACTTATCGCTGTGAAAAATATATAAAGGTTTGTGAGAATGGTTTTGATAAGCTAGAGACGCTAAAAGAATGTTAGATTTTCTTCTGTACAATAGTATATTCTGAGACATAAAGGTATTTACCTTAGGCTCATGTTATCATAAGCATGAATTTATTAACTTGTTTGTAATATACAAAAGGATATGACAGCATGCTATACCTGAAAGAAAAAATAATATATTGTCTTGTTACTCCTCAGAACAACAAAAATATATCAGCAACCTGCAATGCTTAAACATCTCTTTTGTAAAAGGGAAAGGGAAAAAGGTTCAGAAACTTTAATAGGCAAAGAAAAGCAGTAATGTGTTGCTCTTCTTCAAACCTAAAGGAAAGAACTTAGAAGTGGTATCAAAATTAACTTCTCTGCATCACTATAAGGGGATGTAGAAGTGATTTTAGAAAAATTAGATTTATTTTATGAATAAAAATTCAGAGTTTAAATCATTTCTTCTAAATTCTTGGAGCTATGTGCTAGATGAGATGGCTGAAAATGTGTGAAATTCTGGGGTTACTTGTTTTTAAATGAATAGCAACCGAGCATGATTTTCTGACAGAGCTTCACAGACCTATGCCAAAATAAGCTTCATAGACCTATGCCTATGCCTGATTAAATTGCTCAATTAAAGGACTAGAGATGACAAACAGGACCAGCTCTAGACCAAGGATTGATCCACACCAGCTGTGCACACCGTGTGAACTGTAGAAGTGTCCAGCTAGGCAAAGTAATAATAATGAAAATGGCCACTCAAAATACAGAATTTAATGAAATAGACAACCCACTTTCATGATATTCTAATATCATGAAATTTAATTTAACATGAAACATTCTTGTTTGTTGATTTTCTTGAGCTATTAAACCAGATATAGAGCAAAGATATTGTCTCTTAAAATCGTGGTTCTCAAAAAAAGGATGTATAGAAAATCATTTGTAGGACTTTGGAAAAAATACTGAGATCTGGATTCAGACAAATGGGATCTGATTGCCCTGGGGTAAGACTCAGCAACTAAGTGACAGAAGTGTTACTTAGGTGATTCTGCTGCCTGTTGTGGCTTCTACCAGAAAGAGAATTCATTTACTAGATAAATCTGTGGATAAATGAAAGGAACAGATTGAGTAAGAACCCGATGATAAATAATTGTTTCAGTTACATATGCCTGAGATTTATAACTCTTTATCCACAATTCCAAAATCTCAAAAGCTTTGAAAGCCAAAAAGGCAAAACCAGATCTGAACTGACACAAGACCCTTTGTGCTCTTTATTTACCCTGACAAGTGTGAAGACTCATGTGTTTTGTTACAGAAATATGAATATGTTTTATTGTGGAAGTGTTACCTCCTAAACTTATGTCTACTATGTTCCCCTTCTAGAATCTGAAGAATTCTAAATCCTAAAATGTATCTGGCCCCAGTAAATTTTAGATAAGAGTTGGCAGACTTGTAATGGCTTCAACTGACATTTTGTTTTGTTCTGCATCGAACTGATTTGAGATTTTATACTGACTCGTTCTAAACTCCTTGAAGGTAGGGACTCTGATATGCTTGCTTTGTTCAATAATGACCTTACATATTGGATCATTTAATAGTATTTTCTGCTCCAGGCCTATATTAGTCAAGGCTCACCAGAAAAACAGAACCAATAGGAGATATAGATAGATATAGATATAGATTTAGATATAGATATAGATTAGATATAGATATATGTATATATATGAGGATATTTATTATAGGAATTGGTTCCTGGGATTTTGGAGGCCAAGAAATCCCATGATCTGCCATCTGCGAGCTGGAGAGCCAGGAAAGCCAGTATAATTCAGTCTGAGTCCAAGGGCCTAAGAGTAGGGGTTCATTGATATAAGTCCAAGTCCAAAGGACTTTGAGAACATGGAATCCAATGGTATAAGTGCCAGTCCGAGTCCTGAAGGCCCAAGAACCAGGAGCACTGATGTCCAAGGACAGGGGAAGATGGATGTCCCAGCAGGAGCAAAAAGAACAAATTCACCTTTCCTCCACCTTTTGGTCTATTCAGGGTCTCCATGGATTGGATGATGCCCCTAAGTCCAAGGGCTATCTTCTTTACTCAGTCTACCAATTCAAATATTAATCTCTTCTGGAAGCACGCTCACAGACACACTAATAAATAATGTTTCATCAGGTATCTGGGCATCCCTTAGCCCAATCAAGGTAACATAAAATTAACCACCACAAGGGCCACAACAATCTCGTGAGGGACACAGGGCTTATCATCCTCATTATAAGGATGAACAACCTGAAACAAGTCAATGAACTATCATAGTGCTTAGTGGAGGTCACAAGGTTAGTGGTCAGTGAGTATTTAGTAAATTGACCATTGCTTTAAATTGAGTTGAAGTAGCAACTTATTTTTTTCCCATAAGTAAAGAAGTACTTTAGTGTGTGGTGGTTCAAAAACCTTTAAAAGAAAAATACTTAATAAATACTTATAAAATATGTAAACATTTTCCAAATCGTGTGATAAAACATAAAGGACATTTTATTTGTGTATTTATGATCAGAATAAGCTTTACACATAAACAGCAACGTATAAGGGTAAGATTGACACTAAATTGTGGCTCTAAGATGTTTCTTTCTAATTTTTCAGATTTAATGCAGTAATCACACCCCTTTGTATACCATTGCCTCAAATAATAATTTCAATCTTAGCGGAGTAGACCAGTAGTAGGGGAAGTGGGTTTGGGATAAAACTGTAAAGGATAATCTCATGTCAACCTCATTCCCACTCCCGCAGTAGAGTCTTCAGTAGCAGAGCCAGGGGGCCACGCATAGCATCCAAGGTCCTCTGCATCTGAAGCTTGGCCCTTGGCTTCCTGCTCTGTCTCTTAGGACATACTGGATGCTCAGTGTTTTCAGACTTTTCTAAATGGGGTTGTCATATTCCAAATGTAAGTGTCAGTGAGGGAAGAGGATTAAGAACAAGATGGCCTACTTTGGCTGTAAATGCTAAATTGCTCTGTGCATGTCATGAAACTCCTCTGTGTCTGCTTCACCATTTGTTAAATGAAGATTTTCAATTGATGATAAATTATTTGTTGTAATAAATCATCGATAATATTAATGAAGTAGACACAGAGCACACTGGCTGACAGCTTGGACTTTGGAATCGGGCATACTGGCATTTATTCTGCACCTTGGTCCTGTCACACTCTGTCCTTGGACCAGTTATCAAGCCTCCTCTGCTCCCAAAACTGGGAACACAGTAATGCCTAGATCATGGAGAAAATGCATGTGAATTTGCTGTCAATAAACATGTGTTAAACTCCCAAAGATATAAAGTGAAAACTTGATTAGCATCTACTCTGCTTCAGATTAAGGTAGAAATGAGTTATGTGTGGGGAGGGGAGGCATTTCTCAAGTGCAGCCAGCTTTGTACTTGTAGACTGGAAAACAAAACAGAGAACCTATGAGTTTATTTGGATATGCACCTTTGAAAATTATTGAATATCTTTATTCATTCTAGAATTAATTATTTCTAGACATGAATCTAGCCTTTCTAGGATTAGTGATGAAAACTTGGTATCTTTGTTAAAACATCATGTTCTGTACACTGCTAAAGTGAGCGTGATAGAAAGGGTGTGGAAAAATTGAACTGTTACTGGGAATATGGTGAACTAGATAACTGGGGAAAAGCAAAAACAATAACAAAATCAACCACCTTCCAATAACAAACACCTTGACTATATTCATATTTTTAAATAAAACAAATAGAAAATAAAAATAGCAATCTTTTCAAAACCATGGCCTTTTTCTTTTTGGAAAATAAAGGATATCCTTAGAGACCGAAAGTAAAATATGAATCAAACCCAGATAGTTAAGGAGAGGGACAGTGACTGACCTGAGGGCATCTGCCCATTGTTAGTGACTTAGAGCTCTTTTTTTTACACTCATGTGAGGAAAAGAAGACAAAACTGAGGGTCCAGACGAGATGTACTGTCAAATTAGAAACAGTCAACAAAAAGCCAGGAACCTGGAAAAACTTCACTCTCAGTGAGAAAGTTGACTGGTAAAAATTTGCCCTAAATAAGGAAACACCTTAGAAACTTGGCTGCCTTGTCATGGGTTCTGAAGAGAGGAGAAAATGAAGTCTCCCTGAGAATTTATAACCATAAACTGTCCCCCAAGTGGGTGGATGGCCCAAATTCTCACCTCCTGCGGGTTCATAAACTTTACACTAAGAATTTATTTTAAAGTGATCCCAGGTTGGAAGTTTTCTTAGGCCCTTCACAGAACCAAGCATGAGTTCTCTCTGAGGGAACATGTTAACAAACCTGTCCTTAAAATATCTGCATAAATAAAATGCCAATAAACATGACTGTATAATCAAAAATTACAAAAGACACAATAAGTATCATGAGTAACAGCAGTAAATACAACTAGCAGAAACAGACCCACACAGATTTTAGTTTTTAGAATGTTCTATATAGCACATAAAAATGTATTTTCAAATAATATATTCAAATGAATAAAGAAGGAATTGAAAATGTAACTAAGGAATGGAAGACTGGGTAATTTGAAAATGACCCAAACAGAACTTTTTGGAATAAAAATACATAATGATTGAAATGAAAAATTATTTTTGGGTTAAAGAACATATTAGACAAAGATAGATAATTATTAAAGTATAAAATACATCTGAAATATATTTTTCCATAGTGATATACAGAGAAATAGAAAATATTTAAAAGAAGGTAAGAGACATGAAGTGACAAGTTCTTATGTGCATCTAATCAAAATTCCAGAAGGTGGAAATAGGATGGGGTGAAGCAATATTTGAAGGAAAAAAAAAAAGCTTAGATTTTACAAATTTTCAGCTTCCAGAATCACAACAAATTAAAAATAGGAAAAAAATTCCACCCCTAGACAAGTGAGAGTGAAACTACATATCATCAAAGGAAAAATAACCTTAAAAGTAACAAGAAAACAAAACAAATTACCTATAAAGAAATGAAAGATTGACGATTTGTAATCAGCAACAAAAGAGGCCAGGAGAATATCTTCCATATGTTAAAAGAAAATTTTCTTAGAACAGTAAAGCCCATAAAAACTCTTGTGTAACAATACCAGCCAAGTAGAAATTTTCAGAAAAAAGTAAAACAAACTTTATCTTTACAAACTCACTAAAGAAACTTCTCAAGGCAACATTACAATGAAGATATAAGAATAATGATTCTAAAAAGGCAATCTGAGATGCTAGAAGAGATTTGTGGACAAAAAATGTTTAATATGCTTTTAAATATAAGCAAAAAATGACTGTGAAAAATTAACTATAATGACTTATTTGTTAAAAATAAGCAGGTGGTAATAAAAGCCAGATGGAACTAAAATTCTAGACAAATTTGCATGTAAGTTGGGAAGGGGTGATCAGAATTCAATCACTATAAGTTCTTTGAATTGTTTGGGAGTAGAGTAGTGATACTGATTAACTAGATTTTAGTAATTTATGTATACTGGGTAAAATTTCTAGGACAAATTCCTAGTAAATAGAAATAAATACTATAGCATCGAAATCAATACAGAAGAAAGAAATTAAATGCAAATAAAAACTCAATCTGAAAGAAGGCAAAAATGAAGGAGAAAAAGAAAAGTTGAAGTAATAAAGGTAAAAATGAAGTGGTAGAAATAAATTATATTAGTAAGCACAGCTAATGTAACTTTCTTAAAAGACAAATATGGACAGATTAGCTTAAAGCAATTTTAAACTATAAGCTGTATATTAGTTTTCTGTTTCTACATAACAAGTTATCACAAATTTAGCAGCTTAACACAAAACCCATTCATTAGCTTACAGTTCTGTAGGTCAGAAGTCTGCATGAGCTCCACTGGGTTCTCTGTTTCAGATCTCACAAGTCTGGAATCAAAGTTTTGACCATCCTGGGCTCTTACCTGGAGGGTCTGGGGAAGAATCCCCTTCCAAGCTCATTCAGCTTGTTGGCAGAATTCACTGGATCAATTAGGCAAGGGTCATTTGGGATCATTCTTCGAATTCTGCCTGCCACATGCTGTTTTCAAGACTCATGCTCCAAATCTAAAGAAAAAGAAATTTTGAAAGTAAATGAATGGAAAATAGGTACTAGGGGAAGAGTATCCAAAATAAAATTGATGTAGTTACATTGATAGCAAGCAAAATAGACCTTTGGGAGGGAAAATAAAGCCTTTTTAGGGTTAAAGAGAGTTAACCACTGGTTAAAATGAATTCACCAGGAAGGTGTAACAATTTTAAACTAATATGTACCCTATAACATACGTTCAAAATTTATAAAGTATAAACTGACAGAATTTAATAAGTGATAACTCCACCATCATAACACTTACAATAAAAAAAAGAAACACTGAAAATGAATAAATTAAGTGTACAGCATTAAGATCTTAGGGTGAATAAAAACCCTAAGCCAGATGCAGGAAAATCACACTGAATTATTCTGTTTAACTACAAATACACAAAATATATATAACTAAATAATATTTTATTACATTTGTGGTTGCATCCAGATGACATAAAGCCACAAAGAAAAACAAGAAAATGGGAATTATAAAATACAAGATTTAGAATTGTGGTTACCCCAAGGTAATTTGACTGGGGATAAGTACACAGAGGGCTTAAAAGTTTTTGTTTTTATTCTAGTTTTTTCAAGGTACGTAGTGGAAGATGCTGTACTATTTATTTGTATTCTTTATGCCTTAATATACATTATATGTGCTTTGATATAGATGCAATTTTAATAATTTTAATTAAAACATCTTTTTTTTTTTTTTTTTTTTTTTTGCGGTATGTGGGCCTCTCACTGTTGTGGCCTCTCCCGTTGCGGAGCACAGGCTCCGGACGCGCAGGCCCAGCGGCCATGGCTCACGGGCCCAGCCGCTCTGCGGCATGTGGGATCTTCCCGGACCGGGGCATGAACCCGTGTCCCCTGCATCGGTAGGCGGACTCTCAACCACTGCGCCACCAGGGAAGCCCAAAACATCTTGAATATGTAGATGTCTGTGATATATTAACAAAACGACAGAAAACATATTGATTAATGCAACTTCCTAGGTTTAATTTTTAAAATATGCTCTAAAACCAATATTTTACTTGTATTTGAAATGAAAATATTTAGTTTTAGACACTGAATGCTGAAATAATAATCCCACTGCAAAGATACATATTTAGGATACTGCTTTTGAATTCTGAGCTTGCTGTTATGTCACCCAAACGTTTAGTCCATAGTGTTATAATTATATCAGACACCAATATAACATAGAAATAATGCTTAAATTTATAAGGTATGTTACTTGGTGTTTGCCTTACTTGATAATCTCTCAAATTTTGAAAACAGAATGAAGGTGGTTATGTCAGATGGTTGATTTATCAGCCTTTTCTTGAACTTACTTTTTACTAGCAGTAGGAATGACAAGCCAATTCTTTTCAACCCACTGGCCTATAGATTTGGATTTGTCACCTTTCAGAGTTGACTAAAACATTTTAATAAGTATCATGTGAGCAATATGGCAGGTTACATAGTGGTGCTGGGTCTGGGAGACTGAGCCAACTCCATTGATTCTGTCATTAGAGCTAGCATGTTTTAGGCATTTCACTCAGAAACTGGAATGCTGAGATCTTTAAAATGAGATTTATTTTCCCTTTAAGGAGATGTTTGCCCTTTCTGTGTTCTAAGGCTGCTTGGTGAATAATGGTTCTTATAATCACATTTCTGAAAGCATCTTTTATATGTCTTTCTATTGGCCCTCCATTCATACGTACAATCACAAAGCTACCATATTATGGCCTATTTTGTATAATTAATTTCTCTAGTAGCAATCTCTTATCTATGTTAACAAAATAAGGAAAGTATAGATGCTGAAAGCTGCTTATTCCTTCAAGCCACAGAACAAAAATAAATGCTTAACCGTGTAATATTAAGCTACTATCATTTGATAATTTAGCCACTCATAAGGAGTAACATGGCAGAAGATAGTCTAAATATTTTTCTGCTGGCTTCTTGTTCAGCAAAATCAGTAATAATTCTAGTTCTTTCCATTTACTCTATATTATAATTCAAAGTGCTTGACAGCAAATTGTACTGGGGCACATTGTATTTATTCTGCATCTGTTAACACACTATTTGAAACTCTGCAGACCTTGCCTGGGAAGATACTTTTAGATTGTGTATATTTTTGTATTCAGGTAAGTCAGGTATCTTTTTCTAAGTGCTTCTATATACTGAAACATGCCCAATCTCCTTACTTAATAATAAAAACAGTCCATGACTCTTTGTAAATCAGTAGGGATCCAGCAATAAGGTGCAATATATCACAAAAGCAGTGTAGGCTATCAATGGAGATAATAAGCAGGTGCATTAATATTCATGCCTTATGAAATCCTGGTTGTGCTTCTAAAAATCTGTAGAATACATTCCAGGTTTAATGTTCACCAGTAGACGTTTGCCAGTGATTTTCAGATATTTCTTGTAGCAATTCATTCAAGGCATCCCTAGGTAATTTAGGAAAATTTCATCCGTATTTTCCATTTACTTAATTGTATGCTCAGCTAATGTACCTCAGTGAGTATGCATAATCCTTTCTGGTTGACCATTGGCTCTTTCTTTGACTCAGCTGGAAGTGCTGTTCTGTAAGACTGACTGTATGTGTGTGTCCGTGTATGTGGTATGGTGTGTGTAGCGGGGGTCAGGTGGCAGTGATAGGAGAAAAACTACATGCGTTGTCCTGTACAGTACAGTATTTCCTTAGTGTCAAAAAGTGCATTTAGACTTTGTTTCCATATAGAGTGACCTAAAAGGGAGGATAAGAAAATAATGCTATGCTACAAGGAATGCAGAGATACCAATAAAACAGGACCACTACATAAAGATGCACAGGCTGGGTACTGTGCAAGTCCAGAGGCCACCACACACTACCCCCCAGAGTTATACAATGTATCAACACCACAAAAAAAGCATATGAAAGTGTGCTACTGTTCAGTCTTTAAAATAGGGGATTGCTGCGTGTCCTTATTTAGTTCATCTATAAATAAATTCATAATAAAGCAAATATATTATGCACATGGATAATGTGAGTAGCATGCATCTTAGACTTAATATCCTTGTTTGAAATTGTATTTGATTTCTTTATTTTTCCAGACATTGATAAAGACCACTTCTACCTCTTTTGGAATCTTAACTGTATACCTCCTGTGTCTTCCTACCTTTCCAAGAGGTGAAGGGGCAGGGTTGGGAGGAAAAGGAATATTCTACCATCCATGTACTACACTCCTAACACCACTACTGCTACTGCCGCTATTAGCACCATCATCACCACTAAACAGAGAATTCTGAAAGAGCTCTTTGGACTAATAACTATTTATCCTAGCTTTCCCCACTGGCCTGTTCTGCATTCCATGCTCCTGTTGATTCCCTTTGTTTACTCATTCATCCAGTTATCCTTTTATTCATTCATTCAATAAATGTTTACTGAGACCCTATAGTATACTAGATAGAATGCTAGAGGATGGGGACAGAGAGTGAACAAAATATACAAAATCTCTGCAATCATGGAGCTTATATTCTGATAATGAGTATGTTTGCAGGGTTAATTCAACCACTTTAAATCTTTTGCATTCTACAGAGTCTCCCTTTACATTCAGGACATTGTTGCTAGAGCTGGGAGCTTTTACTTCCTCCCTATTTCGTATGAAGGGTTTATACCACATCAGCTTTTTATAAAAAATTTCAATTAACACTTTTATTTTGAGATAACTGAGTCATGTGCTATTGTAAGAAATACTACAGAGAAATCCCATACACCCATTATCCAGATTCCCCCACTGTTACTTCATAGTATGGTATCACAGCTAGTATATTGACATTGGCGCAATCCACCAGTCTCATACAGATTTCTCAAGTTTTACTAGTACTTATTTGTATGTGTGTATGTGTGTGTGTGTTTAGTTTTATACCATTTTATCACATATGTATGTTTGTGTATCCATCACCACAGTTAGGATACAGAACAATTCCATCACCACAGGGATCCCTCATTCTGCCTTATACAACCATATTCACCCCCTGACCTTTGCCACACCTTATTTCCTAACCCCTGGCAACCTCTAATCTGTTCTCCAGTTCAAAAATTTTGTCTGTTCAAAATGTAATCTAAATAGATTTGAAAAGTACGTGACCTTTTGGATTGACTTTTTTTTCACTCACCATAATTCTCTGGAAATTCATACAAATTGTTGTATGTGTCAGTAGTTTGCTCTTTTTCATTGCTAAGTACTATTCCATGACACAGATGTATAACCATGTATTTATCCACCAACTGAAGGATATCTAGATTGTTTCCAGTTTGGGGCTATTTTTAATAAAGCTGACATGAACATTTGTGTACAGATGTTGGTGTTATCATACATTTATTTTTGTGTAGGAAAAATGCCCAAGGGTGCAACTGTTGGACTGTGTTGAAATTGATGTATAGTTTCATAACAAACTGCCAAACTGTTTTCCAGAGTTTCTGTAACATTTCACTTTCCTGGAATATATGGGAGATAGTCTCCCACAATTTCTCCACACCCTCATCTTCATTTGGTGTTGTTACTGTTTTTCATTTTAGTCACTTAGGTAGGTTTTGTCTTTATATAATATTAGCCTTTGATGCATGGAACTAGAGTTTCAAGAATACATTGACGTTTCCTTGACAATCTCTTAGGAGTATCTCAGTTCATTTGAAGACTTTTGCACTGCTGTTTGGTGACGAGAATATGTTTGTATCAGAAGATGCCAAGATTCCATAACAAAAAGTTAGGATCTCAAAGTAGACCTGAGAAAAAAATCACAAAGAACTCTCTACTTGTCATGATGATGTCAAGTTTGCTATTGTTGTGACCGTTCCGTAGAAGTAGGATGGACCCCATCTCAAATTTGTTCAAGTGTTGACAGTGATGATGCCACACTTGCACCAACAGAGTATGAAAAGGTTTATTCCTCCCATAATGAAGGTTCTCAGAGAGCATGGCGGCTCCCAAACAGGGCCAAAAATGGCTTGAAGGAGTCAGAAAAAGAGACTGACATGGGGTTTTTATGGTGGATTTGGGGTGGGTCTGGAGTGAGAATTCCTGCTCGTGGTTTGGACTTCCTGCTGATGCCAAGGGAAGGAGTGCTAGGGTTTTCTCATCAACTTACCCAGATGTGGGGCAAAAGGAGAAGAGTGGATGGTGAAGCTTAAAAGTAGTCAGCAGTCAAATATAAAAAAAAAGAAAAAAATGGAGTCAGACTTCTTACTATAATTTTGATGACATTGAGAAGAATTTGGGGATATATGGCTGCAGCATGAACAAGGACTTTCCATCAATCTGCTTAGAAGCATAGAAGTAAAATGAACAATTTAAAGAAATACTGGAGCCCTGCTCACCATCTTTTCTTCCTCTCCAGCTTAAGTGCTGACATTTCCTGGTTTGTGACCAATGACTTATTACTCACTGTCATGCTCATGTTATTCATAATGATAAGCAATCTCTCCTCTTGGCCTGGGTATGTGAAGATTCACTCATTTTGATATTGGCTTTGGCTATTGGTAAATCACTGTGTCCTGAACCATAATTCTTTGGGCAGCTAAAGCCCTCAAAAGTAAAGTTTGCTATTACAAATTAAAGGAACTTTGTTAACTTCCCATCCTGTCCCTGAATGAACACTATAGGGAATTTCAAAACACCTGCCAAAATATGGGTTTGCTTGGTATTGAAAATTTGGCATTAATTGCCTATTCATTCTTCGTAAGTGCCAATTACTGGCGTATAATTCCATCTAAAGAATTCTGTACAATTAATGTGTACCTGTGATATGCCTCAATGAAATCTAAATAAAAGTGGCATTAATAAAGTCAGGAAAAGAATATTGCAGCTGTGGGGCAGTACATTACTAATAATCTCAATTTACTTTCTTAACTGGACAAGGAACTAAAAACAAACAAAAAACAAATCTTGGTCATAGTAACAATTATATAAGGACCTTTATCCAAGTGTTTAAAAAGTAATTGTAGAAATCCATGAAAATCATCCATTGCTGATGGCATATTTTGATCTAATTTTCATGAGATGGAAGACACTATTAAATTGGGAAACTATTAGCACTATTATCTTTTTTTTTTTTTTTTTTTTGCGGTATGTGGGCCTCTCACTGTTGTGGCCTCTCCCGTTGCGGAGCACAGGCTCCGGACGCGCAGGCCCAGCGGCCATGTCTCACGGGACCAGCCGCTCCGCGGCATGTTGGATCCTCCCGGACCGGGGCACGAACCCGTGTTCCCTGCATCGGCAGGCAGACTCTCAACCACTGCGCTACCAGGGAAGCCCCTAGCACTATTATCTTTACGAGATGAAAATTATAAATGCTCTTACAGAATACTTATCATTCAATTAACTAAACACTTTTTCAAAATTCACGCATATAATAATATAGGTAGCCAGATAAACTAATTACATTTTTATATTACACATATGATGAATATGAAGCAAAGCTTTTCTTCAGAATAATCTCTCAGAAAATCTGAAATTACCTTATATTCAAATACCTACAAAATCTCATATTACGTTTCATTATTTTGTTTTGAATAAAGTTGTATTTGGGGAAGGCATTAATCTAAAACAGCATTAAATAAAAACTAGCTTTGAATGCTATTTAGGTCATCTAATGAATACCATTAAAACAAGGAGACAAGTATATCACAGATGTAGTAATTATTTTTGATGGTATGGCCTCAAAGTTGCCCAAAATACCTGTCATCATGAAAAGGCTTTTAATAATCATTTTAAATAACAATACAGAATTTCCATTTTAAAATAGGACGATTTGGGCAATGAACTAAAAGAGTGTGGAGTATAAGTGTCAGAGATTCTAACTTTATCTTTAACTTTATCTGATTCTAACTAAATCACATCTCTAAATCAGAAGCATGATCTATGATGGAGGGTTGCCAAATGTAGTGACTGTCAAGTATGTTTCATGACAATGCTAAGAGGACATATGGTGACTACAGATCTCAGGCCAAGTTGGCAAAGAACAGTTCTCCAAAGTAGGTGGCCCTCCCTGAAAGGCCTGAAATAATGGGGATGGGGTGTTCTGATTGGGAGTGGGCCCTGTCACCCCTCAACATGAGCCTCTTGCAGAATGCTAGTCCAGGGAAAACCTCACATCATTCAGAAGGCAATCCATTCCAAAGGAACCAGTACGAGAATTTTGTCATTAAGAATAAAAGAGGAAGAAAATAACAAGAAAATCCAATAACAGGTGAAGAACCCTCCACCAGAAAAATGATACCACAAGCCAGAGGAAAATTTTGATTAAAATATCCCAGTGAATTAAAAAAATTAGTTAAATCATTGTCTTTATAAAATAAGGTTTCAAAGCAAAGATACAAGAATGTAGAGAGGATGGTGTGAGACAGTAGAAGATGAAACAAGAGATGGTAGGCTCAGGAAAGGAATGCAGAAGAGAAAAATGTAGAGAAAAAAAGGTCAAATTGGAATCTCCACAAACATTAGTCAACACACCCAAAATCATAGTAAGGGATATGATATGACTGAGTGAAATTAAAAGTTAAAAAGAGGTGTAGACATAGAAGATAGAAAAAAACCAGAATCTGCATAATTGTGTCTCTAAAAAATAGAACTAAAAAAATGGATAAGTAAAGTAATGGTTAAGTATTCCCAAAAGACTTAATAGAATAAAGAAACGTGAATCTTTAGACTTAAAGGGCAAATTGTGCCTAGAAAAGTGACAGCAATCAATAAACTTAGCAAAATTATTACACTAAAAAAAAAAAAAGAGAGAGAATACTGTGGGCATCCAAGCAATTAAAAAATCGATTCACGGGGCTTCCCTGGTGGCGCAGTGGTTGAGAGTCCGCCTGCCAATGCAGGGGACTCGGGTTTATTCCCCGGTCCGGGAAGATCCCACATGCCGCGGAGCGGCTGGGCCCGTGAGCCATGGCCGCTGAGTCTGCGCGTCCGGAGCCTGTGCTCCGCAACGGGAGAGGCCATAGCAGTGAGAGGCCCGTGTACCGTAAAAAAAAAAAAAAAAAATCAATTTACCTGTAAAGATGGAAAAAAATTTTCTGGTTCCAGTTTTCTGATACTGCTTCTTGGCATCACTCAACAGTGTTAAGAAAGTAAAACAATGCCTTCAATTCTAAGGAAAACAGTTGTGATTCAGTAACTTTATACTCAGCCTAATTACTGGTCACGTGTAAAGAAAATAAACAATTTGGTTGTAGGCTGCATTGTTTTCACAAATCTTCCGGAAGAATGTTATAGAGAAAAGTTCAGGCATTGGAAATAGTGGAAAAACTCCAGCAGTAGTACTGGAAAAGATTGTTGAGGCAATTTGAACTAAGGTCAAAAGAAATGCATGGCTTCTGATTATAGACCAGAATATAGAGGTATTCCCAAACCATAACAACATAGAAATGATATATGGTGTAAAAAAGTATAATATTCTGAAGTTCACATCTTTTATAGATGAGGGGAAAAGGTATCATTTAAAGATGATAAATAAAATAGGGACTTAATATATTCAAAGAGTCAAAAAGTTAATAGGAAAAATAATATAATAAGTACAATAGGGTGATGGAGGGGGAGAAGGCAGAGGGAGAAGAAGCAGAAAAATAATTTTGTCAATGCTCATACTAGGGAATAAATAAAATCAACAGAAATAATAAAATACATCTATTAAATGAAGTTTAATTATAAAGATAATAATCAGAAATAATAGAAACCTTTTATATTACAGTAAAATGCACATAATGTAGGATAGAAGATGAAACAAAGAAGAAACTATTTAAATAATTTTACAGGTACTGATGTAAATATAATAATGCTCAAGATATATTGTTAAATAGAGAAAAGTTGTAAAAGAGCATTGCAAAATTGTATGTCTACGTTTGTTCATTAATATCCTTAATGTATATGCTCGTGTATTAATGGCATAGCACTTATTTCTCTTAAATGATACTCCACTGCATAATAGCTATCTCAAGAGAGGCACTATGTAGCTACTGTTATTGTTATTATGTTATGACCTTGTATCCTAATAAATCAGTATTTTTTATTAATATCACATGCTTAACATAAAACTATATGTAGTACCTACATGTGAGTACCTACATGTACAGTTGGACTACTGACCTCCCTTCCCTTTGATTTTTCACAGCAATTTAATCTGTAATGTATTTTAACATTGTACTGTATCTTTGTCACTTTCTAACGGTTCAATATATGATAGTTTTGTCTTTATGGAAGAGATGAGACTGATTGTCAATCCCTTTGACTCCAAATCCAGTTATTCAACACAGTCACAGGAAGCAGAATGATAGACATCAACAATAAACATCTATAATTATTATAACACCTACTAACATGTATTGTGTGCCAATAGATGATGAATAAGAAACTGAGACACAGTGGTTGATTACTTTGCCCCAAATCAAAAAATAGTAAGAGACAAAACTTGGATTAGAAGCCAGGGAGGCTGGCCCCAGAGCTGGTGCACATAACAGTACATTAGAAGTGTGACCCTGCTCACTAACTTCTCTTTCTCCATGGGCGAAAGGCAGGATATAATGACTTATTTTATAAAGTTGCTACAACAATTCTTAAGAAGAATACATCTAAGAGCTTTGTAATCCATGAAGCTCTCTAGCAAATGCCAGATATTACCGATGCCATTGTATCTTCTTGCTGCCCTTGTTACCACCATGTCATATAGGCTAAACTCACAGAGGAGCGAAGTTTTCACTTAGATTGCTGTAGAGATCACTTGCTTTTATGATCATTTACTGACTTTTAAATCTCAACATGCATGTTCCTGCTCAGATTGTACTATACTCAAGCCCCAAGATAAGCTTATATTCTACTGAGAAAGACTGCCAACAAGGCATAAGGGGCGTAATGAAGTTCTGAGTTTTTTGCAAAGACCTAGCAGAGAGGAAAGGAGAAAGGAAGGATTGTGAGACTCAAAGATTTAGACAAATGTCTCCCAGCTTAGAAAGAAAGACCAGCAATTTCAAATTCTAATAATCTTCCCTGGAGCGAAGCATCAACAAGTTTCACATTGTATTTATGCTACACAGCAATATTTTTGCATTGTCCTCAGTCCCCCCTTTCCTGCATGTATTCCCACAAAGACTGTCCTTGACCAACACCAGAAATGAATTTGATTACTCTAATGCAGAAGGTAATTGGATTTTTCTTTATTGAATACATCCCTTTAATGACTGTCTCTGCTCCTGCCAATTTAGCTGCAAGTGACCTGACATTGATCTGATGATATGACTTAAAGAGTTGGAGCTGGGAGTGAAAAAGACCAGCTGTCTGGCATCAGAAAAAATGTTTTTTGCCTCATCTTGCTATTTTCCTGAGAAAATCCTTTGTCCTTGAATGTCATTTTTCCAAAACATGCTGCTGTGATAATTGGTCATATAGCAGCAGATTGCTTCCTTCTAGAAAATATGATAAGTATTTCCCAGAAATTCAAAGGATCGTGAGAGATTACTACAAACAACTATATGCCAATAAAATGGACAACCTGGAAGAAATGGACACATTCTTAGAAAAGCACAACCTTCCGAGACTGAACCAGGAAGAAACAGAAAATATAAACAGACTAATCACAAGCACTGAAATTGAAACTGTGATTAAAAATCTTCCAGCAAACAAAAGCCCAGGACCAGATGGCTTCACAGGCAAATTCTATCAAACATTTAGAAGAGCTAACACCTATCCTTCTCAAACTCTTCCAAAATATAGCAGAGGGAGGAACACTCCCAAACTCATTCTACAAGGACACCATCACCCTGATACCAAAACCAGACAAAGATGACACACACAAAAAAAACTACAGGCCAATATCACTGATGAATATAGATGCCAAAAACCTCAACAAAATACTAGCAAACAGAATCCAACAGCACATTAAAAGGATTATACACTGTGATCAAGTGGGGTTTATCCCAGGAATGCAAGGATTCTTCCATATACACAAATCAATCAATGTGATACACCATATTAACAAATTGAAGGAGAAAAACCATATGATCATATCAATAGATGGAGAAAAAGCTTTTGACAAAATTTAACACCCATTTATGATAAAAACCCTCCAGAAAGTAAGCATAGAGGCAACTTACCTCAACATAATAAAGGCCATATATGACAAACCCACAGCCAACATTGCTCTCGATGGTGAAAAACTGAAACCATTTCCACTAAGATCAGGAACAAGACAAGGTTGCCCACTCTCACCACTCTTATTCAACATAGTTTTGGAAGTTTTAGCCACAGCAATCAGAGGAGAAAAAGAAATAAAAAGAATCCAAATAGGAAAAGAAGAAGTAAAACTGTCACTGTTTGCAGATGACATGATACTATACATAGAGAATCCTAACGATGCTACCAGAAAACTACTAGAGCTAATCAATGAATTTGGTAAAGTAGCAGGATACAAAATTAATGCACAGAAATCTCTTGTATTCCTATACACTAATGATGAAAAATCTGAAAGAGAAATTAAGGCAACACTCCTATTTACCACTACAACAAAAAGAATAAAATACCTAGGAATAAACCTACCTAAGGAGACAAAAGACCTGTATGCAGAAAAGTATAAGACACTGATGAAAGAAATTAAAGATGATACAAACAGATGGAGAGATATACCATGTTCTTGGATTGGAAGAATCAACATTGTGAAAATGACTGTACTACCCAAAGCATTCTACAGATTCAGTGCAATCCCTATCAAACTACCAATGGCATTTTTCACAGAACTAGAACAAAAAATTTCACAGTTTGTATGGAAACACAAAAGACCCTGAATAGCCAAAGCAATCTTGAGAAAGAAAAATGGAGCTGGAGGAATCAGGCTCCCACAGTTGGAGGGAATGGTGAAAACATCACAGTGGTGATGTGACTTTACCCAAGACGGGCAGGATTTGTGCACCTGAGAAAAAGAGGTGGAACATTTTTGGAACAATACTGGATAATTAGAATAATATGCCATAAAAAGGGTTCATGTCTTATATCTCACACATCATTGAAGGGAAAAAGGGAGAGAAAGGAAGGTAATATTTTGACTAGTGATATACGTAAAAATCTAGACACATCAGGAAATGTTTGAATTTTGGAGTTTCTGATTTAGACAAACTTAAAAAGAATATGACATTTTATTTATTATGTTTTTGTTTCTATGGAGAAGTTAATAGTATCTTAAAGATGCCTCCTTGGATAAGGTAATCTTGATGTTTTTTTAAAAAATATCACTATTTGATACGTTGAACAGCCTTAAATATGCTCATTCAATATGTGAAGTCAAATGAACTGTTAAAACTTTTAACTAAAGCATATTCTTCTAATTTTCATCTCTGCATATATTCTAATGTTAAAATACATACATATTTTATTCTTAACAAAATGTGAATTATATACATATTTAAACCTGAATGGAAGATTTCTGAAAGTGCTAAATAAGTTTCTTTCATTGCTTCAGGTCACTGATATGATGCTTCAGGACAAGCCCTATCCTGATTGGGGAAAATCTGCAAGAGCTTTCTGGAAGAAAGGAAATGTTAGGATTATTTTATTCTGGTAAGAGATTGTTTCATTTATTGGCATATGTCTTGCCTCATTCACAAGGACTTGGGGTGGATTTCGTTTTCTTTAGATATATAAAATTCTATCTAGAGAGGCACTTCTAGTGGACACTGTGCTCCATTAAAATGATGAAAACCATTATCCTATTTATCAGTTAATTTCTGCTTACACATTTTTGCATATACACATTTACAAGAGATACATTTACTAATATAGTAAAGCGAATAAGATTTTACCAGAGGTAAGTAGGTTTTTGAGTCAGCAGAAATAAGCTATAAGTTTCATCAATGGAATCGGGTATAAAAATGTCCCCAGTGAGTACTGAATTTCCAGTGTATTTGACAGGATATAATTTTGCTTTGAAGAAATCATACAGTGAAGAAACCTCTCTACAGACCACATCTGGCTCTTTGGCACTTCTTTGTGTACCAATAATTTCCTTTAGCTCTCCAGCCCAATCATTGCAATTAAAAAACAATCCATGTCTTATGGAACTTTGTCTTTTGTGGAGTCAACATTATTTATGTATATCTGAAGAAGCTTAGACAGAAATGGTAGGAATATAGAGACAGCAAGAAGGGCACTTCCACCAGGCCGTGTGACAGTGATTCAACCCAATGTATGAAAAGTTATCTACATTAACACCCAGAAGCCTTTTAATTGATGATGACTTGTGCTTCCTAAATTGCATTCTGTTCACCTGCCTTTCAAAATGAAAAAAAAAAAAAGTCTGTTTATTCTTGGATCTAACTCTGAGGGTTGATTTTTTTTCATGTACAAGCTACAAAAGTCATGGTCACTAAGTACTTGGGGGAAAATATACACTCTAAGCTATCTTTGTGCTTTAGCACTATTACTAAATGTTGCTTCAGATGTATGGCATTTTGAACTCAATTAACAGCAAGTAAACAAAAAGTAGATTTTTCAATAACGTTGTAAAAATGAATATGATCTTGTAGATGTTTATTCACAACTTGCCTCAGAGTCAAGTGTGGCCTATTTTATGGCACATTTACTTCATATTGTTTCCTGTTTGTAAATTCCCCATGTAGCTTGACTAAATAATATGTAATATTATAATTTTAGCAAGTATTCATTGAAGATATGTTTTGCTCCAGGCACTATGCTAAGAACTTACTCATTTAATCCTGATAACCCTGTAAGTAAGTGCTATTATTATAAGCATAGGTCTCTGAATTCAGGGCCCCAGTTACTAAGCATTATATTAGACTGTCTCTAGAAAAACAAAGGATACATCGGTGTGCAAATTCCAAATGATTATCCTTAATCCTTGTTTAGATAATGGTGCTAAACAAGAACATGAGATTCTGGGAAATCATTCTACCCTATAGAATTGTGTACAGGGGTTTTAAGAACCATAATTTAAAAGGAGATAAACTCTAATATTAAAAGTCTTTATGAACTATCTCTCTTTTAAAATATCTACTTACTATGTTTACGGATATTTTGTATCATTTAATGTATCTTCGAAGGCAGCCCATTGATTATTGTTCAACGTGGCCAGTTACCAAGGTCACACGTATATCATTTGCAAAGATGAGCCATGCATATCTGAATGCCTCTATTATTGTTGTCATTAGCTACTCTTAGTTGCAATTGTTGTTTCAGAGGAGAGGAATCCATACTAGATTTCTCCTTAATCATCTTAGTACATTTTCCTTGAACGTTATTACTCAAATCTATGTATTACCAATCTCTGTTTATACAAGTGTGTTTATTTTTGACATATGTGATAACACAGTCCCAATGGATAATCTAAAGCATATTTTGAATGTTGTAAAATAATTTAATTAGTCACTGACAAATAGATAATATTCTTAAATGGAGAGCAAACTAAAATTCACACTTATTCTTGTAGTCATTGTTTCTATAAAATTAATGATTATTAGGTAATATATTTGAGAGATGATTTTTATTGTTATGTTTCAGAAGTAATATTTCAAATCATGGAGAGCATAAAACAACTGGAGGAAAATTTAAATGCCGCTTTGAACATATTTTTTCCTATTTTATCCGTTACATACCGTTAGATTATCTTGACAACAGAATTCATAGTTTTAAAAAAGAAAAATCTGATGCAAAATATTGAACATGGAAATTATGTGGGAAGCAAAAAAATCTCCCTTTTTGTTCATACTTTTCAGATAAAAGGGATTTAGCAAGTGTAAAGGGCATTTGTTTTTTTAGCTCTGGGAGATAAAAATACAGAAATCATTGGCAAGGTTTTAAATGAAATAAAAGATCGTATTTACATACTATGTGTCACCCACTCAAAAAGAGGTATTTTCTTTTGGTTTTACCCTAGTTAAGGAGAGACATATTCGTGTAATAAATCTGTTGTGAAGAAATTTTGCAAAGGAAAGCTTTTATACATTGCAATGTGATTATGAGTTTAAACAGTACAACATGCAATTTTGTTGTAGTAAACTTACCTTACCTAAGTGTAGCTGCTTTAACTCACAAATGCCTGTCAGAAACTATTTCATTTGCAACTGTGTGGCTAAGTTTTCTGATTCTTAGTGATAGATGTCTCTACATTGGAAAGAATGGTTCCTATTTCTTTCTGTAATTGTGCAAAGATGAGTCTGCTATAACACATGGGCCTTTATGCCTGGGAGGAGACTAAATTGTGGTTGATTTGAAAATACTAAATGGGAAAGGGCAGACTATTTATAGAACTTCCCTTCCAAAGCCCCATTCCCAGCCCTTTTGTTAATTAAAAAGAATAAAAATTTAAAATCAAAATCCTAGGTTAATGCCATATACTGTTCTATTTTCCAGAGGGGCTACCAATACCCATTTTCACTCACCTGTGTCTGAAGTAAATGTATACATAAACGTAGACATAAAAAAAATAAGTAGTATGATATTTATATTAGCTTCTATGTCCCCACTTTATTTACTCTCTAGAGACACAATTTATATGATTTTGAGGGGAAGCATCTTGGGATATTTCCCAAAGGTTCAACTTTTTAAAAAATAAGGAAGACACTCTTCTGTGATTAGTCGGGGAATTGGTGGAGGAAAGAGTTGGGAGAGCTCGTGGTCATTAGGTCTTCCTGGATAATTCAATTCCTTGCCTTGGAGACACACGAGGGGTTTGTACCTTTCTGCCCCCTCTGATCACATGACTTGCTTAGACCAATTAAAATGTGAGTGAAAGAGGCTTGTGTCACCTCTAGGTAGAAGCATTTAATTGCCAGCGAGAAGCACTGAAAGGGGCTCCTTTCTAGGTAGCCGTTGTGGAAGTTTGTGTCTAGCTGGAGCACTTGTCATTCAGGTTCCCTGAATGACCTGGATAAGCCCAGCATCCTTTACAACACATGTAGTGTGAGCGAGGAATATACCTCTGCAAATGGTAAGCCATTGAGATTGGGGGATTATTTGATACTGCAACATAAATCAGCCTATCCTGATGTATCCAGTCACTGATCCCTGGAAATGGAGTGCTGTCACAGCAGAAAGCAGAAATTTTAGTCTTGAGGGCTGGACAGCAAATGGCAAGAAAACTAATGAAGGCTGGAAAGATAGTAATACAGGTATTATAGTGGCAAAGCATTTGGTAAAAACTGTGGTCTGTGATTACTTAGATGCCTGGAAATTGGAAAACAGTGCATTGCTGTGTGCATCTGTGTACAACTGTCCACTTCAATTCCATTCTGTTGCACAGAGAAAATTATGTGGGGTTTTTTTGATGATTAGTATATTTATATTTTTAAAAAGTACTTTATCTAGTGCTCTCATGGTTTGGGTGGGCATCCTTTGATCATGATTAACTTTATTCTTGACTGAGAAACAAATGAGCTGCTGCTGGTTTTCCTGCTTTGAGTTTCATGGTTATTATTCAAGTCTAACAAGGTTGTTTAACTTTGACCGTTCAAGAGCTAATCAAGAAACAATTATTGTCTTTTTTTTTTTTAATGGGGAAACGTCTTTATTTTTTTTTATTTTTATTTTTTTTAACATCTTTATTGGAGTATAATTGCTTTACAATGGTGTGTTAGTTTCTGCTTTAGAACAAAGTGAACCAGCTATACATATACATATATCCCCATATCTCTTCCCTCTCGCATCTCCCTCCCTCCCACACTCCCTATCCCACCCCTCTAGGTGGTCACAGAGCACCGAGCTGATCTCCCTGTGCTCTGCAGCTGCTTCCCACTAGCTACCTATTTTACATTTGGTGGTGTATATATGTCCATGCCACTCTCTCGCTTTGTCCCAGCTTACCCTTCCCCCTCCCTGTGTCCTCAAGTACATTCTCTAGTAGGTCTGAGTCTTTATTCCCATCCTTCCCCTAGGTTCTTCATTACCATTCTTTTTTTTTTAGATTCCATATATATGTGTTAGCATATGGTATTTGTTTTTCTCTTTCTGACTTCACTCTGTATGACAGACTCTAAGTCCATCCACCTCACTACAAATAACTCAATTTCGTTTCTTTTTATGGCTGAGTAATATTCCATTGTATATATGTGCCACGTCTTCTTTATCCATTCATCTGTCGATGGACACTAAGGTTGCTTCCATGTCCTGGCTATTGTAAATAGAGCTGCAATGAACATTGTGGTACATGACTCTTTTTGAATTATGGTTTTCTCAGGGTATATGCCCAGTAGTGGGATTGCTGGGTCGTATGTAAGTTCTCTTTGTAGTTTTTTAAGGAACCTCCATACTGTTCTCCATAGTGGCTATATCAATTTACATTCCCACCAACAGTGCAAGAGGGTTCCCTTTTCTCCACACCCTGTCCAGCATTTATTGTTTCTAGATTTTTTGATGATGGCCATTCTGACTGGTGTGAGGTGATATCTCATTGTCGTTTTGATTTGCATTTCTCTAATGATTAATGATGTTGAGCATTCTTTCATGTGTTTGTTGGCAATCTGTATATCTTCTTTGGAGAAATGTCTATTTATATCTTCTGCCCATGTTTGGATTGGGTTGTTTGTTTTTTTTTGATATTGAGCTGCATGAGCTGCTTGTAAATTTTGGAGATTAATCCTTTGTCAGTTGCTTCATTTGCAAATATTTTCTCCCATTCTGAGGGTTTTCTTTTCATCTTGTTTATGGTTTCCTTTGCTGTGCAAAAGCTTTTAAGTTTTATTGGGTCCCATTTGTTTATTTTTATTTCCATTTCTCTGGGAGGTGGGTCAAAAAGGATCTTGCTGTGATTTATGTCATAGAGTGTTCTGCCTATATTTTCCTCTAAGAGTTTGATAGTGTCTGGTCTTACATTTAGGTCTGTAATCCATTTTGACCTTATTTTTGTGTATGGTGTTAGGGAGTGTTCTAATTTTATTGTTTTCCATGTAGCTATCCAGTTTTCCCGGCACCACTTATTGAAGAGGCTGTCTTTTCTCCATTGTATATTCTTGCCTCCTTTATCAAAAGTAAGGTGACCCTATGTGCGTGGGTTTATCTCTGGGCTTTCTATTCTGTTCCATTGATCTATATTTCTGTTTTTGCGCCAGTACCATACTGTCTTGATTACCGTAGCCTTGTAGTATAGTCCGAACTCAGGGAGACTGATTCCTCCAGCTCCATTTTTCTTTCTCAAGATTGCTTTGGCTATTCGGGATCTTTTGTGTTTCCGTACAAATTGTGAAATTTTTTGTTCTAGTTCTGTGAAAAATGCCATTGGTAGTTTGATAGGGATTGCATTGAATCTGTAGATTGCTTTGGGTAGTATAGTCATTTTCACAATGTTGATTCTTCCAATCCAAGATCGTGGTATATCTCTCCATCTGTTTGTATCATCTTTAATTTCTTTCATCAGTGTCTTATAGTTTTCTGCATACAGGTCTTTTGTCTCCTTAGGTAGATTTGTTCCTAGGTATTTGATTCTTTTTGTTGCAATGGTAAATGGGTGTGTTTCCTTAATTTCACTTTAAGAAACAATTATTGTCTTAACATACATGTGTGGAAGAGTGGCATGATAATAATAATAATAAATGGAATAAACTAATAAAAACGACCTGAGAATCAGGGGAAATGTCAGTTAGAAGGGTTTTAGTAATAGCTCTACTAATATCCAACTGTGTGACCTGTATGACTACTTTGAGTTTCCATTTTCTTTTCTGTAAAAGGGATGTTTTGTTATTTTTTGTGGTCCTTTTCAGCTCTACAATGCTATTTTCTACTGTAAGATTAAGGTGTGGGAGAGTGAGTAATTCTGTCTGCTTTGCTCCAGAGGCCAGAATATGGACTGCTATAGTCTGAATGTTTGTATCCCTCCAAAATTCCTGTGTTGAAATCCTAATGCCCTATGTGATGGTATTAGGCAGTAGGGCCTTTGGAAAGTGCTTAGGTCATGATGGTGGAGCCCTCAGAAATGGGATAAGTGAGTTTATAAAAAAACCCTCACAGAGACCCCTAGCCCTTTCCACCATGTGAGGACACAGAGAGAAGGTGCCAGCTATGAATTAGGAAGGAGGCGCTTACCAAACATAACCATGCTGGTGCCTTTATCTTGGACTTCCAGCCTCCAGAATTGTGAGAAATAAATATCTGTTGTATATAAGCCACCCAGTGTGTGATACTTTGTCATAAAAGCCCAAATGGACTAAGATATGAGTCAATGAGTGTTAAGTCACATGGAAGCAGCTTTGGATACATGTATGAAAGAATTCCCTAATAATGAGAGCGTCTGAGTGCTGAATGAGCCTGCCTGGTGAACTGCTGAAATCCCCATCAGTGGAAGTATTCCTGCCAAGGCTACATAGTCTTTCAGGGATGCTATACAGGATTTTCACAATGAATGAGAAAAAAGTAAATCACTTTAAATTTTCATCAAACTTGAAGGTTCTCTGACTCGACATTTTTAACTAGAAAAGTACTGCATATTGATTTTTAATAGACAGGATGCTAATTATATTTTAATATGCTCTATAATGCCATCATCATTATGAACAGAATTTTTACATTAGACAATGATTCATGAAAGTTTCCAGGGGCAACTAGATTATGCACAGCATTTTGCCTCACTTCCCAAATAATAAATTAGCCCATATCTTCTCTCTGGATGGATTTTGTCTTTTTGCCTTCAGCCTTTCTTCTATCTCAACATGTCTCTTTAATTAAAAGCTGCCTCTGTGAGGAAAAGCAGAACATTTTTAGCCCAAAGCATGTAACTGTACCAACTGAATCAGTCACCTTAACTTTAAACATTGCACTAAGTTAACAAGCTCCATTTAAATCTGGCTACTTCTCAGCAGAAGAATCCAAGGATATGCTTCACCTGGTTTTCTTGCTAGATGTTGTTTCCCACTTCTGGCTAAAAAGATGATTGATGTTGCATTACTGTTTTGTTGAATTAATGTGTTGTCATATTATTTAGAGATTTTCATTTAAAAAGTAAATTCTGTATTTATACCTGAGGGATTTAACTCTCAGGTGTATATTTATGCCTGGGCATTAACACAATCCCATGCCCTTCGAGACTTAATTTTGCTGAATTAAGAGCAAGTCTTGTTTGCATTTAACTTATTTAAGTAAATACTTAAGCTCTGAGTACAATATGAAATAGTGGTTAGAAGCAGACTCTGAAGCCAGTTGCCTGACTTTCGGTCCTGGTTTTACTACTTACTATTGTGTTAGTTGTTTTAACTGGTATTATGACATGTTATGACTGGTATTATGAGCACCAGGTGCTCTCCATGTTGCTGAGAATACAACTTTGAGAGAGAAAATAAGGACTCTGACAGCACAATTTTCTATCCAGTGAGAAATATGGGGGCAGGAGGTAATACCCACCAAGGTGTAGGTTCAAGGTGAGCTCTCGGGATGGTTTTGCTAGGGCTGAAGTGTCATCTCAGGATAAGTAGGGGCCAGAAACATGGTGATTGGTTAGCTATGTCGAGTGAGGCAGAGGGAGAAGTTTAGGATATCGTTGAGTAGTTAGGCTTGAGCAGCTGAACAGGAGCTTATGTTACTCACTGAGACAGGAGATCCTGGTGGAGAACTGAGTCTTAAATGGAGGCATAATGAATCCAGGCTTGAGCATGCTGAACTTGATGTACTAATTGAGATACTTAGTAAGCAGGTCCTTATATGGGATCTGCAGCTGAGGAGTGAGGAAGTGAGGTCTGAGACAGAAATATAACTAATATTTATTTCTTGGTTTACATTTTTATACTTTTGTAGATGTAATTATCTACACATATGGGGTGTTTGAGTGGGTGTACAGTGAAAATAAAAGATCTACTAGAGTAAACCTACGGAGCTCTTTTATTTGGGAGCAGGCAGAAGAGGCATCTGGAGAGAAGACAGAGAAAGAGGGGACAAAAAGAATGAAAAGTCCGAAAAGGGTGTGTCATAGATGCCAAGAGAAGAGAGAATATCAAGAGATATAACAATGTCAATAGTCAAATGCTAGCAATATATCAAATAATATCAAAATGCAAAGTGTCTATGGGATTTCACTCTAAGAGGACCATCAGTGATGAGCTTGGCAAGAATGTTTTTCCAGAATGTTGCTGATAGATGCTAGACTTGTACCGGGTCAACCCACGATTAGGACAGGAGGAAACAGGAACAGGGAGGATATTCAGAAGGTGAGAGAGAAGGCTGGAGGGATATCTATATGTAAACATGAATAATCCCCAGGAAAATTTTAAATGTATTTACTGATTTGGCTATTAATTGATTTGTCTTGTCCAGAGCATATTCATTTTTCTCCCAAGAGATGGAGGTCATTTCGAATTACTTGTTGCCCAGGTACTGAATAAAAGGCTCTTAAATTAAATTCTGTGGTGAAATTTCACTCTTTGTTATTCTCATTTTTTAGTAGAAAGATAGAGAATAAATAGTTCATAGGGTTTTAAATTTAAAAACTTTAAAAATTTAAAGAAATGCATTAAAATCAAAATGGTGGCTAAGTTCTCTACATATTTATGCTCAGATCACATTACTTGAGAGCAGGATAGCATCTCACTTATCGTGTCCCTAGGACTTAACATGGTGCCTGGCACACAGTAAGCATTAAATACACTCTTGCTGAATTAACTACTTTGGTGAGGACTTTCAAATATATAATACTCTAGGACAGTTTTGAAAATTTCTTTAGATAGAGGACTTCACTGAAGACGATAAAAGGATGATTAAAAGTATTTTGACTTTGTGATTAACTGATGCTTTATAAGAAGATATATAATCCTTATGAATTTTTTTCTGAAAAATTTTTAGAAATATTTATTTTCAGTATTTAAAAAAAATCGTCTTGGTTGCAAATTATGTGCTTTACCTACAACTAGAAGGTGCATTTAAAAATCGTGGGATATGTTTCTACAGTGATGCAATGTCAGCCCCACACTGACCGTGAGGGTCTTTAACTTAGGATCTTTTCCTCATCTCTTAAAGGTGAGTAAGGTTTAAGGAAAAAGGATTAATTAAACAGTGTTACATTAGTTACTAGTAACCTCCCTATTATAGGCCTTCATTCTAATAGCTAAAGCCTGGAATAGCAACTCTGAGTCCAAGAACAATCCTCCAATTCATGAATCTTTGAAAGAAAATGCCCTTTAATAAAGGCTTGGAAATACTGCATAGTTTTTCTGTATAACAGCTGTTGGTAGAACATAGTTATTCCTCTTCAGTCTTAAATTTATTTGTTGAATGGAATACTCCCCTGAGCTGGGAGACCTAAGTCATACTTATTAAATTTCTAAAGTATAGGTCATGTTTTCAAAGGTCCCTGAGTTTGTATATAATAGTATAAATGCACAAAATTAAAATAGAAGCAATAAATTCTAGAAGAATAGAAAGCAACATTTAACCAAGTTTAATGACTCGATCCATTTCAGCAGTGTGGGAAACCCTGCCTGTCTTTCCCTTCTTTGTCATGAGTGTGTGCCCCCTGTCGCACAATCTCTAATAGACGAAAAATGCAAATCTTTCATATTAACAAAACTCCAAGTATTTCTATGACTCCACCTGTTAGAAAGCCCAGATATTATTTTCACTTTTGCTATTTCCCCACATCTCCCAGTAACCATTGGTAGAATTCTTTGAGGTATTTATCTTCATCCTGCAAATATTTACAAAGTGGCCATAATACAAGTGTCTTAGAGTAAAATGTCTTTGCTAGCATAAAAATCCTCCTTAAAAACATGTTTGTTTTTATGTGCTTTGGTCAAACCTGCCTATTAGGATTAAGGTTTCCTATTCAGGAGACAATTATCATATCAGAAGAGCTGTCATTCTTTATTTAAATCCCTCCCATCAGCTTTCTGTAGATTGAATGGGCCGAGAAAAACATCTCAGTGTCACCAAGGTACAACTGGTTGTTTAGTGCCCATGATTCACTATGGTTCACATCCAATGCTGAGATCTGCAAGCCACCAATTCAGTTTTTTGGTACATTAGTCACTGTTGGAAACTCACAACTGATCGATTTTCAAACCAGAATTGCTGGTAACTAATACTCCGATGTTCTCTGCAAGGCAACTCTTTTACCATTATCAACTGGAAGTGAATCATTGTTTATTTCATGAACCACTGATCAAAATTAAGGGAGATGAAGAGTGCAGGCAGTGTTCATCCAAAACAAGCTGAGGTCTCTGACAGTCCCCATCTATGTGCAGTTTCTTTCTGGTACCAGACTGCTGCTATCACCCAGATCTAATATGAATTCACCCCATTAGCTCTGGTCCCAAAATGCCAGCTCTTGTTTTCAGAGTATCCTATTCATACATTCCCCCCACCCCTGCCGGCCAGAGCTCCCTGTACCTTCTCTCTTTAGAAGAAGGGATGGAGGCATTAACCATATTAAAGGCTGAAATGCTTTGATGTTTGCTGTTGCACCTAGGAAGCTTTCTGATGAACTAGAGGTAGAATGTATAGGCAGGTGTCAAATCAGATGAGGCACTCTGAGTTTGTCCTCACATGTATATTTATTAGCCTAAAGGTTAAATATAGTCTGATTATAATGGCAGGGCATATAAGTAACCCACATTCTGGAAACCAAACAAGAACCAATGTCTCCATACGTAAGCTGGACGAAGCTTTGCTATTGAGTGAAAAACAAAAGTTCAAGCTTGTCTCATACATTCATTCAATCATTCATATTTGTTGACTGTGTTAGGTATTCTACTGGGAATGCAACAGTGAATAGGAAACATACCTAGTTCTTGCCCTCATGTAAGACTTACTGTATATCTTACCAACTAGCTTGCTGGTAGGATAGAAAAAAAAAGAAATAATTTTTAAAAATTATAAATAACAGTAAATTCTAGGAAGGAAACAAATGTCAGGGACTGTACCCCTTTCCAGTTCTCTCCCTCTTCAGGTCACATTTCTTGAAAGACTTGCCCACACTCACTCTCCACCTTGTTATTTGCCAATTACACTGTCATCTCTTCTCTTCTACTCCATGGTGGTTTCTTGCCATCAGTTCTCCTGAATTTCAGCTTGTGTCACACTTCCACTGCACAAACCAGCACTGTTTTGGAGGTTAATCAAGCATTGGTGACTTTGGTGGGCCATCTTTTATTTAAAGTGGGCAGGTATGGAAGGACATAATTGAAAAGTAATACTTTGACTTTTTTTTTCCATCATTTTCAAAACTCAGCTTTATTGAGATATAATTTACATAAAATAAAATTTTATTTACAAAATTTTAAGTGTACATGGGAGTTTGGGATTAGCATAACATTGTGCTAATTAACACAACATTGTAAATCAACTATACTTAAATTTAAAAAAAATAACACATGGAGAGGGACTTCCCTGGTGGCGCAGTGGCCAAGAATCTGCCTGCCAATGCAGGGGACACGGGTTCGATCCCTGCTCCGGGAAGATCCCACTTGCCGCGAAGCAACTAAGCCCGTGCTCCACAACTACTGAGCCTGTGCTTCAGAGCCCAAGAGCCACAACTACTGAAGCCCACGTGCCACAACTACTGAAGCCCGCACACCTAAAGCCCGTGCTCTGCAACAACAGAAGCCACCGCAATGAGAAGCCCGCGCACCGCAACGAAGAGCAACCCCCGCTTACCACAACGAAGACCCAACACAGCCAAAAACAAAATGTAAACAAATAAATAATATCCTGTGATAAACCACAATGGAAAAGAACAGGAAATATAATGCATATTTATGTAAAACCAAATCATCCCTGCACAGCAGAAACCAACACAACACTGCATATCAACTATACCTCAATAAAATAAATTTTTTTAAAGTGGTATACCTGATGAAAGGCAAGTACAGTAAGCCATGGGCATAGCAGGTGGACTTAACCCAATCTTGGGAATCAGAAAGTTGCTCAAGCATTCCAGGAAAGGAAAGAACGTGTGCCAAGCTCTGAGGGGGCAAGCAGGGTGACCTTGATGAAACAAGTGAAGTCCGATAAGGCTAGAGCCTCATAAGCAGCACAGGGGACCAAGCTCATTACAGTAGGGGCGGGCCTGGGACTTTGTGTTTTTGCCAAGTTCTCCAAGCTCTCCTGATGCCCTGAGAACCACGGCCTTAGAAGAGTACTGCATGAGGCTCCGTTTCCCACAGCAGGCCTCACCGGATGGAACTTGCCTCCTAACAGATCTTGCGTCAAGTCTCCACATTGTGCAATCCTCTATCACTTCTTCAATTTTTTTGCAGACTGTGGGTTTTTTTTTTCATTATTATATGCCTTCATTTATTATTATTGTTTTTTAAATTGATGTATAGTTGACTTACGATGCTGTGCCAGCCTCAGGTGCTCAGCAAAGTCATTCAGTTATACATATACATATATATATATACATATATATACATATACATACATACATATATACATATATACATATATATACATACATATACACATATATATATACATATATATACATATATATACATATATACATATACATATATATATACATATACATATATATATACATATATATTCTTTTTCACACTCTTTTCCATCATGATCCATCACAGGACATAGAACACAGCTCCCCATGCCATCCAGCAGGACCCCATTATCTGCTTTATATATAGTAGTTTGATGCCTGTATTTTAAAAATCAGCTTTCTTCAGGTGCAATTTGTATACAACAAATTTTACCAGTTTTAAGTGAGAAATTTCAATGAATTTTGACAAATGTATACAGTTTTAAAACCACCATCACCCAAAAAAGTTATTTTGTGCCCTTTGCAGTCAATCCTCTTCCCCATTCCCAGCCCTGGGCAACCACTAATCAGTTTTCTGAAAGAATAGTTTTGCCTTTTCTATAATTTCATATAAATGAAATTATACAGTATGTGGTCTTCCATGTCTAAGTTCTTTCATTTGTATAATGCTTTTGAGATTCATCATTTTGATGTGCATATCAGTAGTTCATTCCTTTTAGTTGCTAATTCATATTCCATTGTGTGGATGACCATGGTTGTTCACCAGTGGATGGACGTGTGGGTTGTTTCCAGTGTTTGTCTATTACAGATAAAAATTCTATTAAGAAAATAGTATGAGTTTTTGTAGGAATGTGTTTTCATTTGTCTTCAGTAAAGACCCAGGAGAGAGATCGCCGGGTCACATGGTAAATGTATGTTTAACTTTGTAAGAAACGGCCCAACTCCTTTCCAAAGTGGTCATTTTGTGTCCCACCTAAAGTGTGTGAGCGTTCCAGTTCCTCCACGTCCATGTCAACTCTTGGTCTGTCAGTCATTTTTTTTTTTTTGCGGTACACGGGCCTCTCCCGTTGCAGAGCACAGGCTCCGGACGCGCAGGCTCAGCGGCCATGGCTCACGGGCCCAGCCGCTCTGCGGCATGTGGGATCTTCCCGGACCAGGGCACGAACCCATGTCCCCTGCATCGGCAGGCGGACTCTCAACCACTGCGCCACCAGGGAAGCCCTGTCAGTCATTTTTTAAAAAATTTTTATTGAATTATAGTTGATTTACAGTGTTTTGCTGTTTCAAGTGCACAGTAAAGTGATTCAGTTATACTTTTTCAGATTCTTTTCCATTATAAGTTATTACAAGATGTTGAATATAGTTCCCTGTGCTACACAGCAGGTCCCTGTTGGTTATCCATTCCACATACAGTAGTGTGTGTATGTTAATCCCAAACTCCCAATCCATCCCTCCCCACCCTCGCTATCCCCACGGGTAACCGTAAGTTTGTTCTCTATGTCTGTGAGTCTGTTTCTGTTTTGTGGATAAGTTCATTTGTATCATATTTTCGATTCCACATATAAGTGATATCATATGATATTTGTCTTTCTCTGACATCAGTCTTTTTAATTTTACCTGTTTCAGATTGTATTTTAATAAAATCACTCTTCCTGCAGGAAGGAAAATGAGTTTGAAGGGACAAAAGACCCACTGGGTGGCTCTTGCGGGAGCCTAGGTGGGAGGCTCTGAGAGAATTAGAAAACCTACGGTCTGCTTTCTCATCAGCAGACAGAGGGGCTGCAGGAAAGGAATTGTAAAGAAGAATTTACCTTTGAATGTACCGGGCACACTGATTTCACAGAGGAAACATGGACCTGACCAGCATTAAACAGGGAGCGAGTGGCAGGGCCAGAGGAAATGACTGTCCTGTGGATACCTGCTCCTGACCCTGCTTTGGGGACTGGGGACCCCAGCGGTAGAAGGGCAGGGGCAAGGTAAAGATGTAGTTCTTTTGTCCTTAGCTGAGATGATGAAGTAAATCCTCACAGGAAGGGAGTTATAAGTAGTGGTTAGTTGTCTGTAAAATTAATTCCAACAGTGTTCGATTCATTCAATATTCATTTTCAAAGTGGCTGAACTTGACGGGCACTGCGTCCTGTCTGGGAGCACAGACCTCCTGTCCAGTTCCTCACAGTTAGGGGAATTCCCTGGCGGTCCAGCGGCCAGGACTCGGCACTCCCACCGCCAGGGCCCCAGGCCCGATCCCTGGCCAGGGAACCGAGATCCCGCAAGCCACTTGGTGCGGCCAAAAAAAAAAAAAAAATTTGCTTGCACACAGGTTAGTGAGTGAGTGAAGGGAGCTGACCATCATTTCTAACAGTGTTTCCTCAGGCCTCTCATGTATTTATTTGTAATCCCTTGCTGAGTGGGCCCAGACATGCCCAAGGACAGCCCTGGAGTGAACATCCCTGCAACATCCCTGTTGCACAAGGTGAAGTTCACTGCACTCACTTTGCAAGGATGAATTAACATAGTCTCTGTCTTCTAGGATTCCAGCCCTGAGTGCGTACATCCTTAGCTCTGGTTCCCAGAAGCCACCCAAGCACCTTTCGCACCTCCCCCCCACCACTACCTGAGCAAGCTGAGATGGGGGTCGCCCCCAGAGAAACACTAGGAAGACAGAGGTTATACAAGTATACCAATGCCAGTCAATGGCACAGATCGCAGCTCACCAGATTTATCACGAGGCCAATCAGCTCTCAGCGTGCCCCGGGGAGAAAAATGCTTATTCCTTGGGAGAACAGAAAGTGGAGCTTTGGCTGAAACCACTTTGCCTTCAAGAGCAATTTTTTAATCCCTTTGTCTGGTGCATGAAATCAGTTCCCAGAGCACAGGGGTTATTAATAACTATGGGACCTTTTCCCAGCCTCCACATCAATTGGCAGAAGCCTCTGGTTCCTCCCTTCTGGATGCTTCTATTATTTAGAGCTGGGAAGTGGCCTCCTCCTTGAAATGAGTATAGTTTTTTATGTAACTTGGGAATTGCACAGTGCCCTGCCCCCCAGCCCCCAGCCCAACAAACCCAGTCTACCAGGAGGCCTCACCCTCTAGTCCGTCTTCCCAAGCTGGCTCAGGCTGCTGGGGTCTTTGCTTCCGCCGAGATGGCCTGCTCTCCACAGAGCAGTGCAGCCTGTACCTCTCCTCCAGGCTGGCTCTTCACAGCCCAGTGCAGGCCCGAGTGCTGACAGGGATCCAACTGCCAGCAGTAGAGCCGGCCTGATTTAGAATAAGGTCACTTTGAGCCGGCTCCTCTCCTGCAGCTGGTGGAGGCCCCAGCTGTTGGCTAGGTGCTAAGCGAGGCCCAGACCTCAACCTGGGGACATGGGGGCTGCTATGCCAGCAGCTTCCGTGCAGGGGGAGTGTCGTAACGTAGGTCTTCCTTCAGAGCTGCCTCTGTCCTTCTCCTCCTCTTCCGACCCCTCCTGGGGGCCTAGCCATGCCCGTGGCTTTCCCAGGCTCTCAGCTCAGGAAACTTGGATCCTCTGTCTTGCATCCTGCAAGCTCCACATCACCCCCCTGTCTGTTTGCCACCTCCCCAGAGGTGGCTCGCTGGCACCCTAACCCCAGCACAGCACGGGGGAGGGGCAGGCCTGGGGTCACCTCCTGGCCCCAGGCCTGTTAGCTCCCTGTGAAGAAGCTAACACAAGAACACCCACCTCGTGAGGGTGGGTGACAGCGGGCACAAAGCCCTGCCCACACGCGCACACAGCGGACACATCCTAAGGGATGCTCAGAGCTGACTGCATCTTCCCACAAACCTGCTCCTTCCCCCCCACTTCCTGTCTCAGTCAACAGCATCATTCTTCTCTTAGTCACTCAGAGAGAATGACAAAGCAGTTGTCTCACCCATCTTTCATTAGTCCGTGTTTTCCTTTTGTGGCAAAATATACATAACATGATATTTACCATTTTAACCACTATTAAGTGTACAGTTCAGTGACATTGAGTACATTCACATTGTGGTGCTCTGATGGTCCATCTCTAGAACTTCCTGTCTTCTCCAGCTGAAACTCTGTCCCCATTAAACACTAACTCCCCCTTCCCCTCCTCCCAGCCACAGCACCCACCCTTATACTTTCTGTCTCTATGAATGTGACTATTCTAAGTACCTTATGCAGGTGGAATCACACAGTACTTGTCATTTTGTGACTGGTTTATTCCACTGAGCATAATGTCCTCAAAGTTCATCCAGGTTGTAGCCTGTGTCAGGATTTCCCTCCCTTTTTAAGGCTGAATAATATTTCATGGTATGGATATACCACACTGAAAAAAATCCAATCATTGGTCTTTTTTTCTCTCTTTTGGTCACACAGCGTGGCCCGCAGAATCCCAGCTTCCCGACCAGGGACTGAACCCGTCCCCCAACACTGAAAATGCCAAGCCCCAACCACCAGATGGCCAGGGGATTCCTTCCTTGGTCTATTTTTTTAAAGGGTTTTTGGAAAGGAAATTAACACACAGAATTTTTTTTTTTTTTTGGCTGCGTTAGGTCTTCGTTTCTGTGCGAGGGCTTTCTCTAGTTGCGGCAAGCAGGGGCCGCTCTTCATTACGGTGCACAGGCCTCTCACTACTGCGGCCTCTCTTGTTGCGGAGCACAGGCTCCAGACACGCAGGCTCAGTAGTTGTGGCTCACGGGCCTAGTTGCTCCGTGGCATGTGGGATCTTCCCAGACCAGGGCTCGAACCTGTGTCGCCTGCATTGGCAGGCAGATTCTCAACCATTGCACCACCAGGGAAGGCCCAACAAACAGAAATTTTTTTTTAAGTTTTCCAAATTGTTTCTTTTTTTTTAATCACCCATTTTATTTATTGATTGATTGATTGATTGATTGATATTTATTTATTGGCTGCACACCTCGGCATGCAGGACCTTAATTCCCCAACCAGGGATCAAATCCGGACCCCCTGCACCGGGAGCATGGAATCTCAACCACTGGACCCCCAGGGAAGCCCCCAACACACAGAGTTTCAAAACCCACTCAATACAGAGGACTGTGTAATGAAAGCGTGTCTCCTCCCAGCTCAAGGGCAGGACTGTCCCCTCAGCACCAGCCCTCTGACCCTCCCCCAGCAGTGACCGTCCCACTGCCCATCCCTGGTTGCTGCCTGATATTTTCCAGTTCTCACTGGTTTCTCCAACCCAGACTCTGCCTTCTGGGAGCTGTCCTGCTGGGCTGCCAACGGGGCAGTCTTCAGGCGAGCCCTGGCCGTGGCCCTCACCCACAAGGCATTAAATCTGTGGATCAATTCAGAAAGTCCCTTAAAAGTATGAAGCCTTTTGGTCCATGAACACGCGATGTCCCTCCATTTATTTAGGTCTTCCTTAATTTCTTTCAACAACGTTCATTGTACAAATTTTCTACTTCTTTTGTTAGATCTATTCCTAAGTATTTTATTCTTCTTGATGCTATTAGGAGTGGAATTGTTTTCTTCCTTTTCAGAGCAAATGTCTTTTTGCTTCACTGGGATCCATTGGAATTCTCTCTGGGTTGCTGATTTTTACTTAGTGACGTTGAGTGATGACAGAGGCCTTGTGTAGGCAGGCGTCCAAGGCCTGGATCTCTCGTGGGACACATGTGTGAGCTCTCTGAAGAGGCTGCAGGTCTCCACAGAGCACAGTTCCCTGCTCTGGGATACTGATATCCAGTTTCAGGATTCCAACCTTGCCACTCAGCTCCGGCCCTAACGGCATCCCCTGTAGCCACTTTCTGGGTTTTCCTCCCTGCCGTGTGCATCCTCTTGGGTAGAATTCAAAAGCAATAGCTCAAATGCGTTAGCTCCCACTCTGTTCACCTGACAGGTAGAGGCTGACTTTCCAGATCTTATAACTTATGACTGTTGTAAGGGAGCCCAAAGCACAGACGGGAATTCTGGAGGTTCATGGTCCCAATCAGCCATGTGACGTTGGGGAAATCATTTTTCCTTTGGGGTCCTCTATTTACTCATCTGAGTTCTGCCACAACTCCTCAGGGGGGGCCCCAACTCCATTCTCTTGACTTTTTTTGATGTTCTTTAAGTCAAACAATGAGGTGGAACTTTCTCATATGTGTATTAGACATTATGCTATTTTCTTAAATATAAAATGTCATTTCGATAAAATTAATACTAGTATATGAACATCCTTTCGATTGTTTATTGAGAATCAGAATGATACTCTAGAAAAGCACTTTCTCTTCATTCTTTAATTAACACATATGTGTTACATGATCACTCACTTTGTACAGGCTGTTGTAGTTCAGTATTTCAAGCTTCTGAGTTTTGGAAATGGAAGGAGAGGAAGCATGGTTGGGAGGAAGGATCTGGCATGCCTGAACTACACATCAAAATTTGGAACAAAACATGCCTCAAGAGGTAAAATAGGAATGCTAGCTGACTTGAGAGGTAGGAGACATGTATTACACGAGCGTAAACTGTAGACTGAATGTTTGTGTCCCTCCAAAATTTATAGGTTGGAACCTAATCCCCAATGTGACAGTATTTGGAGGTGAGGCCTCTGAGAGGGGATTAGGTCATGAGAGTGGAGGAGTGGAGGCCTCGTGAATGGGGTTAGTGCCCTCATGAAAGAGGCCCCAGGTTGCTCCCTCACCTCTTCCACCAAGTAAGGACACAGCAAGAAGATGGCTGGCAGTGAGCCAGGAAGCAGGCTCTCACCAGATACTGAATCTGCTGGTGTCTTGATCTTGGGTGTTCCGGACTCCAGAATTGTGAGAAATACATTTCTGTTGTTTGTAAGCCTGTCGATGGTATTTTGTTATAGCAGTCCAAACAGACTAAGACAGGATGTCCAGCATAAATAATACTTTAAATATTTTACTGGTTTGAATGACAAATCTAATGTTCTTATTTTGAAATATTTCCAGCTTACAAAGTTGTAAGAATAGTACAACGAATTCCTGTATACCTTTCATCCATATTCCTCAGCTGACAAATTTTTAAGACATTTGCTTTATCATTCTTTCTCACTTGCTATATAATTAGGTAAATGTAATGTTTCAATATTAATTTCCTAATTTTGATGATTAGACTGCAGTCATGTGAGATAATGTCCTTCTTTCAGGAAAGGATAAATAGTTCACTGTACTTCCTAAAACTCTTTTCTTTTAGCAAAGAGTAAATACTTTGTTTTATTTCCTAAAACAAGGATATTTTCTCACACAGTCTAGTTGTCAAAATCAGAATATTAACATCACTACATTATCTTATTCACAGACCTTATTCAGAGTTCACCAGTTGTCTCAATAATGTCCTTTAGATGAAGAGAGAGAGAAATAATAAAAATTAAAACATTGTTTTGTTTTCATCTAGTTTGGTATTCAGTACAGAAACATGCAACACATTTATTTGTCAAGCCTCTTTAGAATTTTTAGATGCATGTTCTTTTATGGGTGCTGAAATAAAATATTTTCATCAATTGATGAAGATATATTAGAACTCCTTCAAGATTTGATGAGCTTTAGACAACACATCGTATACTATGAATATATTTTTATAATACACGCATTTAGGAATTGAATATATTCTTAGTATAACACATATTCAATTTGGCTCAGTGAACTTCTGAGAAATAAATGTTGCTCTCTGCCATTCTTCTTTAAACCTGTCCTTATATTTGTCTTATGTAGTTCAAAATCAGCAGTACTTTAAGCAAGCATTCAATAAGCTGCTAAAATACACTCCATTTTGGGCTCGAATTGTGGAAGAGAGAGAAAACTTGCATCATGATCTCAGCTCCCAAGATCCATGCAAATGATTTGGACAAATCAAAACACACATAAATACAACGGATGGAAGGTAACATGAGATGGTTTGTGAAAAATTATCTCATGCTGACTATGAGTTCTATTTGGAAATGGAACATTACCAAAGAGGATTAAGGTTGTCATGGAAATAATCATAGAGGAAGTTGGCTCTAATTAGACCCTTGAAGAAAGCAAAGGTTAAGAAGAAGCACAGAGAAATAGAGCCTTCAGATAAAGCAAGAAGTAACAAGAGCACTCATATAGGAAGATTGGAACAGTCAGTATTCTAGGGTCCAAATGGGTACCAGGCAAAAAGAAAGATTTTTTTTACATTAAGAATCTTGTCACAAGGCTGGGGTTTCAGAGCAGGAATTGCCCACAGTTCTCGGAGGCACTGGGGTACTGAGAGGTGGGTTACACACATGGACTTACCTGAAAAGATAAGACTGCCTTTTAGGAACTGCCAAAAGCCTATTGACCATAACTAAGCTCCAAACTCAGAACTAGACAAGCAACAGTGTTGGCCCAATGCTGTGTTTCCCCTGGGTCTGAGTCGAAGATACTTAAGAGTCCTCTAATCTCCAATGAAAGACTAAGATTTACAGTTTAGGCTTTATTCCCAATTATGCTAAGAAAGTCTGCATTTTTGTGGTTTTCTTACCATGATCTTCTAACTGTGAGTTTAGGGGAGGGACCAGGTTTTGTTTTGCTCAGTATTCCCAGGGCCTACTAACCATTTAATAAGTATTTGTTCAACTTCTGATGCCAGAATAAATGAGTACAATCTTCCTTGGTAAACAAAACTAGAACCTTCTGATATATATATATTTTTTAGTAGAGAGTTGTTCTGGAAGGAGGACATCCTTGTGGGGAGGGCTCATCAGTACAAGTAGCCCCAGTTTCGTCCCTTGGGGTCTTGCCCTTCCCTTGGGGTTGTCTCATTTACATTCCTGCCACCATCACCAAAACCTGGGCCAAGCATGATAAGACACACATTCTTCATTTCTCGTTATCATAGTTAATAGAGTCCAAAATGTCCCAGAAGACCAGTACTAAACATTAAAAAAAAACAAAAAGAAGTATTTTCAGAATGTGAAGATGTCATAAACACAGTCTGGTATTCTGCATACAGGTTTGTGATCCTCTACCATCTCCTCACTTCAGACATTTGAACAATTTCAGGGACCTTTTACCTTTTTCCACTTGCTGCTCTGACTGATTCTTTGGGGTTAGGGCCACCATATTTCTGGCTGAAATGGAGTCCTTTCTGAGTGAGTTTGGCACAATGCTACAATTACCTTTCCAGTTGTGAGTCTGAGTTATTGACAGGCTGTAGTGATCAATCCACCACTATCTGATCTTGCCCTCCGAGTAGCTATTACTCTACCCAGAGTATTACGTGTGAACCATACAGGAGCCCAAACCTCCACAGAAGAATTAGCAGTAGCTTCAAGTCCCTTTTGTAAGATTCTCAACCATATTACCTTTTCAGTCATTGCCTCACTATTGAAATATCCTTATAAGTCTGTTCCAAAATGACTGTCATTTGCTGAGTGCTCCCTGCATGCCCAGGACTGGGCTGTTCACAGTCATCCTTTCATTTGATCCACACCACCACTCTGAAAGGTGATTATCATCATTATCTGCAGTTTAAAGAAAACCTGTGGCTTACAGAGGTCACACAGCTGGTGAATAACAAGGCTGAGATTCGAGTGAGGGCAGGCTGATTTCAGAATCTGCACGATTCTGCACTGAGCAGCCTCACTTATTCCAAGATTTTAAGACACTTGGCACAGTTAACAATGATTAGCCACATTTTTCACAAATAACTTGCTATAACCCTTTCTTTCTTCTTGCAAATGAATTTGGGTTGACTAAATAAATAAAGTCCAAGAATCCTTTGAGTTTATCTACTTATGTTCTAATACCCTCATATGATTGACACAGAAATTGAAACAAAAGTCAGTCCAGTGACATATTCAAGGTTACAAAATTAATTAATATCTCTATGGCAACGAACACTCAGGGCTATTGGTTCCTAGTTTAATATGCTTTTTTTCCTGTATCACAGTGCTTCCCTATATTATTTTTTTTAATCGATATAATTTGACTAAAAGAACTTGGTGATGATTGGATATGTTAAGGTAACAGGTCTTATAAGCCAATAGTAATAATCAGAACATTCTGTGTAATTTAAATTAATGTAATTGTATATCATTTTTTTTCTCAATTACAAGAATTAAGTAAGAAGAAGTTGCACAATATGTAGTTTAATATGCCAACAAAGCATGATGTATTAACAGAACCTTCACTTAAGTGCTCATATAAAAAGCCAATTGCTGTTTTTCTTATTTTATCTTCAGGAGTTTCAAGGATTTGATTTCTTTAAAGCATATTTGCAAGGTTGAAAATAAAGATTACAGTTGATGTCCTAAAAGCTGGTACTAACAACCACAACAAAAACACAGCATTTTACTAGGGGACACTAGAAGTGAGAAGATATTAACTATTACAGCTAGTCAAAGGAGGGCCCTTTCTCCTTGGAAAATAGTGAATTTAACATTCCTGCAGAAAATATCTGCCAGAGAGAGACTATTTCAGCATTGATTGCAAGAATAGACTAGGTGATAACCAAAGTTTTTTGTATTCTAAAATTCTATGATTCTGGGTAGACAATTTTCTTATCTAAGTTTATCTATGTGTTTGGACAGACATGAAGTGCTCAGAATAATAATTAAAGCAACTCAAAGTAACATTGTAAGGAAATGGTCATTTTAGCTTGCTTATTTTATGGAACACTATCCAGCCATTAGAAGCTATGCTTTGGCAGGATATTTAATGACATGAAAGGTGGAGATAAAAAAAGATGCCAATCTAAGTAACTTTGGGAAACTGTTTTGACTGGGAACTGAAAGTCCAAGAAAATGGGAACTAGACATAAAGAACTGTATTTATTTGGTAAAGTTATTTCTCATGGGGACAAGGGTTAATTGTCAGAATTAACAATTCTGAACCTGCTTCACGTGCATACTGGGATTGATCAATGAATAAATGAATGGTGCATAGTTTTAAGCAGATTTCTCACTGTGGAAGAGGAAAGTTAGAAATAAGCAAGGCGGTTTGGGGGAAGGCCACCATGAATAATGTGGTACTAGATTAGAGTCAGAAACATCAGTATAAACTCATGTTTAGCTTAATATAGAGACAGATGGATACTTACAGAAATAATTTTAGGTACATTTGTATATATGGGTTAGAAAATATATACATATATTTCCTGTTCTGTGCCCTGAGAGGGCTTAGTCAGAACGACACTCTGGTAGCAAAGAACACACCTGGGGCCCAAATCTTGGTTTCTAATGTTGTTCTTCAATAAAAGGAACCAGGACACTTGGGAGAAATGACTGATTCTAGGTCTGGGTCAGAGAATATATAAAATAATCCTGGAGTATCTTGTTGTACCAGAAGTTAAGGAAGTGTTCAAAACCAAAATGATAGAGGCATGTCAAGTATCAAATAAATATTCATGAGTTCATACTAGTAGAGATAAATGACTGAATAAATAAATGGAGAAGAAGATAGAAGTCTCCCATATAGAAGAATTCTAAATAATTTATGGAGAAACTCCTCCCTTAAAGATAGTGAAGCCTAACTCCTCACCCATTGAGCATAGGCTGAAGTTTGTGTCTTGCTTCCAAAGAGTAGAGTAGGGGCAAAAAGTAACCTTACAGTGGAGAAATCTGGAAAACATTACCCCAGCTCTGTGTTCAAGCTTAATATCATCAGTGATGAATCATGTTGGTAGTATATAGATTAAGACTCCATACATCTCTAAAATGCTGTCCTATTATAAACATTTTATATTTACTGGGGCTCAATTTTTGAACTTCTATATCTTCATTAGATCAGAAAGAGAGAAGAAAAGGCTCTTTATCCCCTTTTCTAACAATTTGAGGGGCCTTCTCCCAAACTGTTAAGTAAACTTTAGTTGTTTATAGGAGAAGATGTCTACCTCTGGATAGACCTCAAGGCGGTAGCAGCCACAGGCTTCATATGGCCAGTGATCTAGTCTTTGAATAAGATTCTAATTATGGGGGTTTTTGTTTTATTTACTGATATCATTCCCATCTCAGTATAGAGATATCTCAAGCATATATGTGTTGTAGGTATGCAAAGAAGTTTGAATATATTGTGATCTCTAACTGATCATGCCTTCCTTACAAGCTGTCATGTAGCTACTAGGATTTGGAAATATGGGAGATTATCACAAAAATTTAAATTACTAGTTAGTGATACCTCGGAGGCTTTGGGTCTAAATGGTCACTTTTGGAAGACTCAGTCTTATTTAGTTAAGCCTATCTATTTTGGGTTAATGTTCAGTTTTTCAGATGTCCTTCCCCCACCCACCCTCTTGACTTTCTTGCCTTACTTGATGACAGAGGAAAGGAAAGTCTCTGTATCGTTGCTGATCTCCACAGTGGAGCTGTTGGTTTAGCCTTATCTGTGGACAGTGATGGCTGAGGTACAAATGATTCTCTCTGACCTTTTAAGTCCTTTTCTAGTTAGGAATTCCATTCGCCTCTCCTGGCTTAAGTCTCAACAGTCCTTTTGTCTTGACTGCAGGCCTCTGCTTCGTCTCCAGGAGGTATCTGGAATGGGTTTAATCTTTTGTACCTAGCCCCATCCCTCTACAAATGCCCTAAAACTGTGATATCATTCTTTTGTGGGAAAGACCTGCCACCTTCCTTAGGCTACAGCCAGAGAAGCCCTGATGTGCTTGAGTGCTTTCTTATTCATCTGGGCATTTCTACATGTCACTACATCCTCCTTAAAGTGGACCCTGGTGGTGTAGGGGAAAAAGATACTTGCAGTCTGGTCTCCTCATCCTTCTTCTCTCCCTCTTTTATTTCCAATACTCCATGGCTAGAAGAGCAGATTTCTCCTATTTCCATGGACAGGAATTTATCTTATATTATATATCCATCCTGTACCCAGTCCTCTTGATAGAAGAGCCCTGAGATATTAGAAACTAGGAATCACCAAGGATACCAAAGATTAAAATATATTGGCTTAATAGTTTCAGAATATAATCCCCATTGCATCTCTGCCCTGGTCTTGCATGCAAGCAGTAATACAATGCCCTATATTATACTTTCTAGGAATTTAAATCTTTTCAGAACACTTCATTCTGTAAACCACATATGATGGTTGTAGACCCAGGAAGATGTTGAAACTATAAACTTTGGGGAAAAGTTGTAAACTGAGAATTTGAAAAATCTCCTTGAACTTTCATTTAGTCCCCGGTCCCTAGGCCACTCCATATGAATTTCTTTGCACTGTTTCCCTTATTCCAGCATTATAGTGCCAGTGTTCCTATAGATGACTTGGGCCCTTCACCTGTGTTAAAGTCCCCTCAACCTTCACCCCAGACCTTCTCTCCTCGTGGGGGCTTCTACCTAGACCATCATTTGGAGCTCAATCCTTCAGTTTCTACGCGTATTTGAGAGAGTCTTTCTTACCACCAAAATTAAAATTCACTTATTTTTCATACATGGTTCCAAACAAACACTATTAAAAAATATTCTAATTTTCCCCAAATTGGCACTTCCTTAGCTGCTAAGAATACACCACTCACTTTTTAAATCCAAAGCACTCCCTTCTTCATAAACCATGAGTTTTCTACAAGTTTCAGGGTCTTGCCTCTTAATGTCCGCACCAGAGTTTCACTGTAATTAACTAGCTCAGCAAAGTATAGGTTGTATAGGCTGACTTGGGAGGTCCTATAACAAACCAATGCAACACTAGAAATTTAGGTCAATAATAAACAAAAATACCAAAAATGCCAAGAGAAGCTTCTGAAAAGTATGATTGTCTGCCTCACTCTGCCAATTGGCTGGGCCTTTTCAGAAGATGAGGACTTCCTGGGATGTGATCCATCACCCTGGCTGTCAGCGCACCTCCCCCATATCTTGATAACTTTGTACTATTTACAAAGTTTAGTATTCTTTCATCTTTTTTGGTAAATATTCCTTCCCCTATGCCCTAACCCTTATAGACTCCCTTCTTACTCAAGGAAAATACCTGTAACTTCATTCCAATTTCTATCGCCTGTCTTTGCCTTGACCCCCTTACACATACACACACAGGTACAATACACCTGCATGTGCATACACATTCGCACACAAATGCACATAAGCCCACACACATATACACTCAGACGTGCAGGCACACACGAACATATAGTGAACTGATCGCAATCCTTGGCCCATGACAGTTATTTTATTGACCCTGGTAAGACCGTCTTTTTTCTGTACATCTAGATAAAGTCAATCTTGGACTTTATGGATGTCAATCATTGTCAATTTGCCTAAGAACCCACAAAGTACAATACTTTAAATTGGACTCTTTTGTTCCATCCACCTCAAATCTACCTACTCTTCAATAACCTTTCTCTATCCCCTTCACCTGTGCGAAGTCCAGAACAAAGGGGAGCCAGGAATGAGTAATTATTTTTTAAGTATTTATTTTTTTAATGAAGTCTTAATCTAAAAGGAAATTACCTTTGGCAAAATTTCAAATATTAGAAAGCATGTGAAGGAGGACTTGGAAGTCATTGGGAACTTCATTCTTGCCCCTGAAATCCTACTGTATAAGTATGATCCCCAGTCCCTTTGTTTGTGAAGCTGGCCTTGCTTCTGAATATTCTTTTAGTAACCAAACAACGCCAGAGGCAATTGGATTCACTATGATAACTCTATGAGTGCAGCTGTCATTGTAGGAAAAATGGAGAATTTCACCATAGCTTTGTTCTCTGTAGGCCCACTGCATTTCAGTTTTCCTCAGCCCTCCTCTTCTTACATCTCCCCAGAGTTTTCTGGAAGCTTAGGGCAGAGCAGTCACCTGTCCCACCAGGCTTCCACCCTTCCCTCCATCCATAAGGGATGGGAATGCTGAGCTCCGTGTCCCAACATATGCATGTTTTATTCATATCTGCAGCTTCGGTAGAGTAGAATCACTACGTGCTATGCTTTCTCAGTGCAGCATTTTCATGTGTCTTGGTGTAGAGTGGTAAATTTGGGGTAGGGAAGGGAACAAAGACTATAAGTTGAAAGAAACACTTTATTTTACTAAAATGAGAAAGAACACACCACTTTTAGGTTTTTCCTCACACTTGTAAAATACTGGCTGGGATTCTCTTGTAATGTATCATGAAGCAACTTAGTACTTAATGAAATGAAATTTGAGTACCACGATAAGGAAATGACAGGCTTAAAAACTGCCAGGAAACTACATTAAAATATATTTGAGGGCTTCCCTGGTGGCGCAGTGGTTGAGAGTCCGCCTGCCGATAGAGGGGATACGGGTTCGTGTCCCGGTCCGGGAAGATCCCACATGCCGCAGAGTGGCTGGGCCTGTGAGCCATGGCCGCTGAGCCTGCACATCCGGAGCCTGTTCTCCACAACGGGAGAGGCCAGAACAGTGAGAGGGCCGCGTACCGCTAAAAAAAATATATATATATATATATATATGTTTGACATCCATTTGAATTATCCCAGTCACATTGCAAAAATAGTGCCAAGTTGCCTTTAGGCACTTACTGCAGTCTGTTCAGGTACCGTGGCCATCTTCTCTGTGTCAGTGAGCACTGGGCTGAGACGTGGGCTCTGTTTCTGGATAAGAACGGGATGGAGGGCAGAGATAAAGGTCATTGAAATGCCCTTAAAATAGCATTAATAGAATGGGTTTTTTCTAAATAAGATATAATATGCCACCAGCAGACCCCCTGGGTTTAGTATCATAGATTTTCTTCTACCCGAAGTGGGGAGAGTTTACCTCACTTAAATTCCAGTGAAATCAATAAATATATTGAACTCAAAACATCTTTATATGTGTATATATGCATATATTTAATATAAAATAGATAATACATGTTTAATATATGTATATATACACAAATATCATATACACGTTTTATGGCCTGAATATGTCTCCCCCAAATTCATATTTGAAGTCCTAACCCCCAATACCTCAAAGTGTGACTGTAATTAAGTAATTAATAGTAATAAGTTAAAATTAGGTCATTAGGGTGGGCCATATTCCAACATGACTTAGATCCCTATAAGAAGAGGAAATTAAGTCACAGATACACATAGGGAAGATCATGTGAAGACACGGGGAGAAGACAGAGGAGAGAGGCCTCAGAAGAAACCAGCTCCACTGGCACCTTGGTCTTGGACTTCTAAGCTCCAGATTTGAGAGAAAATAAATTTCTGATATTTATGCCACCTGGTCTGTAGTGCTTTGTTACGGCAGCCCTAGCAAACTTATACACATGTATAATATAAATATAATAAAAATCAGCCTAACCGGTCCCAGTCCCCAAACAATGAATTTTTTTTTAAGTAATAAAGAGTTAAATAATGCAAAAATAACCTAATATCATGGATTTTTGCAAAGGCGATTTCTCAGGCCTGGATGCCGTTGGCTCATTACATGTTATGTCCAGTCTTCCACATATTCAATATTTGCACTACAGAGTCACAGCAGTGGTTGATTTGCAGAAACAGGACCCTGGGGCACTTTATTATTTGCAGTCATGAAAGAAAAGATTCAATCATGTTTAGTCTATTACACTTTTGAAAGCAAGCAATGGACTATTCAATTTTTGAAATATTTGCAAGTTGGAACAAAATGGGTTTTCAAGTTAGCTAGAAATTCAGTTCACTCAAACAGCTTTTTCTGCCTAAACATGTGTTAAGGCAGAGCAGACTTTACTGAAAACAAACCTTATACTTAACTTCTGTATTTGAACAATAATACGAACTTACACGCTTTGCATTTCTAGTGTGCTTTACAATCGATAAAGGACCTTTCAAGGCTTGTCTCCTCTTCTGGGAAGCCTTCCCAGGCTCTGCCAATAGATTCAGCACCATTTGACCTCATGTCACCCAGCTTTCCCTCTGTTATAGCTTTCACTGCACCATAATGTGGTCTGTCTACTCCCACGTTGATCTCCTCAAAGGCAGTGACTAAGGCTGTTCACATTTCTGTTCCCAGGGCCCAGCAGAGTTCCTGGCACACAGCAGATGTCCAGTAAATATTTGTGGAGCTTCTTATGCCTTCCCAGAAATACTATTTTTACAACTGAAGAACTCAACATCCAGAAAGTTTAATTAACAAGTCGGGTTAGGGAGAGACACAAAAACCAGAAGTTGGGATAGGCGAGGTAGTGATATGGGAGCACTGGTAAGCAGTCAGAGGCTGGATCACCGTAGGTGTTAAGACTTTATTCTAAGGGAGATGGAAAGCCATGGAGAGTTTTAAACAGATGCACAATATGATTTCATTTACATTTTTAAAGATTGCTCTGGCTGCTGAGGGAAGCAAGGAGACCAATTAAGAGGACATTTCAGGCAACTTGATTCTAGATATATTTCGGAAGGAGAACTGAAAGGATTTTCTGACATATTAGACCCGAGGGGGTTACTTATTAGTTTGGCAAATATTTATTACCTGTTGTGTGTTAAGTCACTGTTTTAGAAACTGAACAGATATGGGAAAGATCAGATAAGATACCTGGTATCAGGACATGCAGTTTACATTCTGGTGGAGTTATACAGGCAAAACCAAACAAACAAGCAAAAAATTAAATAAAAAGCCCATAAGGGTTTTTGCCATAAAGAAGATAAAACAGGGTGGTGACCCAAAGAGGCCACTTTAAATTGTATGGTCAGGGAAATTCCCATGGATACTTAATTAGAGAACTGAATGACAAGAAGGAATCAACCATATGAAGATCCAGGAGAAAGTATTCCATGCAGAGGAAATGGTTCATGCAAAAGCCCTGAGATAAGAACAAGTTTGGCATGTTCCAAGAATAGAAAAAAGGCCAGTGTGGCTTACAGGGAGTGAAAAAGTTGGAGAGTCCTTCGAGATTAGGTAGCTCCAAAAGGCAGCAAAGGGCAAGGTGTGGTATGGAGCCTGTGGGTCACCCTAAAGAGTAGAGCAGAAAGCCATTGTGAAATTGTAGTCAGTTTTGAAAAATAGTTACTCTAGTTACTGTGTACAGAACGGATTGTAGGAAGGCAATATGAAAACGTGACCTGGGCAAGACATGATGTTGGCTTGCATCAAAATGCTAGTGGTGGAGATGGAGGGGTGAACATTGATTCAGAATATATCTTAGAGGAAAAATAGACATGAGGAGTAATAGAAAGAGATGATCCGAAGATGACTTGTAACTTGTGGCCTTGAGCACCTGGGCAGATGATGGTGCCATTTAGAGATGGAAAATTGGCAGAGGAGCAGATTTGGAGATGAGAATCAAGATTTCTCTTTGCACGTGTGTCTATTAAATACCCAAGTTATTATGTCAAAAAGGTTGGTTATCAGAGAAAGAAAAGGAAAAGAGATGTTACTTCCAAAGTTTCTGGTTTGAGCAATAAAATATTAAATGTTCAGTTGAGATACCTATTAAACATCATGTTAGAGATACTAACGAAACAACCTAGCTTATGTAGACCATTCTAGCTTAAATGAATCAAAAAACAAACAAAACAAAAAACCCAAACTCTGTATTTATGAGTGAGTGGAGCCACACCACCATGACCTCCCATAGGTTGAGACAACGTCACAATTCCTAGTACATAGTTGCCAGAGAGGGACATGTGCTTACTGAACCCAGATGCATGTACCGTGCTCGAGGAAAGGGCACACCACACAGCTCATACACATTGCACAGGGAATCTGGAGCAACTCGCTTCTGGATTTCCGCCTCCCCCATTTTTCACTTTTTAGACACCATCTTTTGACTCCCTCTAATCCCCGGGAGCCTTTCCCGCACATTTGCCTCCTTGCTTTGTAAAGCTGGTAGAGACCATAGATATGCTTCTATTTTCACCAGCTCCACTGTTTATAAGACATCCTTTGGGAACTATAATTAATGTTTTAACATCGAACAAGTGTTCACTACATTGGAAGAAATTTTATTGTAGATTACACTTGTAAGCATTGGGGGAAAATGTTACTCTTTATTCCAATGCTTTTCATATGGAGTCACATTCAACACACAAATCAATGGAATTATTTACTTATAAAATCAACACAAATCAGACTAAGTTTACATTTTTGAAATCCTGCTTTGTTCAATTTTGTGAGCTACTTAACTCTTCAGTCACATGCACCTGCTTAATGATGTGCTTTTCCATACAACATCTAAAAGCACCCTATTATCCGCATTCCAGATTCAGATTCAGTGTCAAGCCACTCTTCTGACCTGAGCAAGGTGCTTTTATACTACCTAATTTAATCAGCACATCAACTCCGTGTAATAGTAATATTACCCGGTTTTGTACATGAGGAAACAAGAGTGGCCCATGACTTGCTTGATATCATGCAGTTAGTAAGTAGAGGATCTGACACCCACACCCTTCTTTTGAATCATGATCAAGTTAACTTGGTTTAAAAATTAATCATGCCACCTTGCCCTACTATAATTATTCTTTCAGCTTGCTCTTTAGCCAACTTATTGAAACACATGCTATGGTTTTATAGAAATATTTACTTTCATTCACTAAATTTTCATATCCCAAAATTACAGTGTAAAGCAAATGGTGGCTCTCAATTCTCTTTCTCCACCTGGCTTTTACCTGAGCTTCAGATTTATGAAAATTTCATAAGAGCAGGGCCTATGTCGTTTCACCCTTATATTCTCAGTGTCTAGAACAGCAGACATCCAATAAATATATACCAGATGGTTGGTTAACCCTATTGTTTACTGAATATCTCATCTTGAATGTCCCGGAGACTCCCAAAGGGAACTGTTTTCTGCTCTATTCTGCTCTTTTCTCCTCTCTCCCACCCCACCTCCCATCTCCCTCTCCCTCTCTCCCCGCCATCTCTCTGTCTCTGTCTCTGTTTCTCTCTCTCTCATTCTCTCTCTTTCTGTATCAGAATGCCACTATCATCAATTTACTTTTATTTTCTATTCATCACTGCTACATCCAATAATTCAGCAAGTCCTGAAAATTCTTACTTTTCGTAGCTGTGGAATCTGTCCAGTATTTGCTACCCTTTCTGCCATTTCCCCAGTTCAGATTATCACCCTTTTTCTTCTGAAATACCACAACAGCTACCTAACTCATTTCCTGCCTACATCGTTGCCCTTTCTTAACCTATTCTTCACTCAAAAGCCAGAATAAAATGTCTGTCTTGTTTAAAGCCTTTCAATGGTCCCCTTAAGATGGCTCTTATGATAACTTCCAAAATTTTTAATAGGATTTCAAAGCAAATCCAACAATACATTAAACGGATCATACACCATGATCAAATGAGATTTATCCCAGGGATGCAAGGATTCTTCAGTATATGCAAGTCAATCAGTGTGATGCATATTTGTAAGCCTTACATATTAACAAACTAAAGAATAAACACCATATGATCATCTCGATAAATGCAGAAAAAGCTTTTGACAAAATTCAACACCCATTTATGATAAAAAAAACTCTTCAGAAAGTGGGCATAGAGGGAACCCACCTCAACATAATAAATGCCATATATGACAAACCCACAGCAAACATCATTCTCAATGGTGAAAAACTAAAAGGATTTCCTCTAAGATCAGGAAGAAGACAAGGATGTCCATTCTCACCACTATTATTCAACATAGTTTTGGAAGTCCTAGCCATGGCAATCAGAGAAGAAAAAGAAATAAAAGAAATCCAAATTGGAAAAGAGGAAGTAAAACTGTCACTATTTGCAGATGACATGATATTATACATAGAAAATACTAAAGAGGCTACCAGAAGACAATTAGAGCTCATCAGTGAATTTGGTAAAGTTGCAGGATACAAAATTAATACACAATCTTTTGCATTCCTGTACACTAACGACGAAAGATCAGAAAAAGAAATCAAGGAAACAATCCGACTTACCATCGCATCAAAAAGAATAAAATACCTAGGAATAAACCTTCCTAAGGGGACAAAAGACCTCTACTCTGAAAACTATAAGACAGTGATGAATGAAATTGGAAATGACACAAACATGTGGAAACATATACCATGTTCTTGGATTGGAAGAATCAATATTGTCAAAATGACTATACTACCCAAGGCAATCTACAGATTTAATGCAATCCCTATCAAATTACCAATGGCACCTCTCACAGAACTAGAACAAAAAATTCTAAAATTTATACGGAAACACAAAAGACCCTGAATAGCCAAAGCCATCCTGATAAAGAAAAAGAACTGGAGGAATCAGGCTCCCTGACTTCAGACTATACTAGGATTTCAAAGTGGATTTTATGAAATTGTGTTTGACTCTTTAGCTTCATCCCTTGTCACTTTCCACCTTCAACTCCCTTGGCACTCTTCCTTCTAGCCATAATGAATGTCTTTGATTTCTACATGGCTTGACACTGTCGCTTGCCTTTGTATCTTTACACATTTTTTGCCCTCTGCCTGGAGCACTTAAAACTTTTTTTTTTAATTGTGAAATAAAACGCACACAGAGAAAAAGACTTAAACATAAGGTACTATATAACGAGTAATTATAAAGTGAAAACCTGTGTATCCTCTGCTAAGTCAAAAAAAAAAAAAAAGTCACCAACATCCCAGAGACTCTCCAATAGCTCTTTTATATTAAACCCTCCTTATCGCCTTCCCTCCACAGCCAAGTTAGCCACTATTTGGACTTCATTTCCTTGCTTTTTTTAAAAAAATAAATTTATTTATTTATCTATTTTGGCTACGGTGGGTCTTCGTTGCTGCACACGGGCTTTTCTAGTTGCGGTGAGCGGGGGCCCCTCCGCTGCGGTGTGCGGGCCTCTCATTGCGGTGGCCTCTCTCGCCACGGAGCACGGGCTCCAGGCACGCGGGCCTCAGCAGTCGCGGCTCGCGGACTCCAGAGCGCAGGCCCAGCAGCTGCGGCACATGGGCCTAGTTGCTCCATGGCATGTGGGACCCTCCCAGACCAGGGCCCGAACTCGGGTCCCCTGCACCGGCAGGCAGACTCCCAACCACTGCGCCACCAGGGAGGCCCCTCCTTGCTTTTAAAAAAAAAATAGTTTACCAATCACACGTGAATTCCTAAACAGTATGGTTTAGTTCTTTCCCTTTTTAAAATTTATATAATCATGCTCTATGTTTTCCTTCTTTCACGCATAATTATGTTGGTAAGCCTTATACATGCTTTAGTGAGTATCTCTAGTTACATCAGCATGTCAATTTCCCCAAGAAAACTGGAATTTGGACTACAAGTTCACTGAAACTATAGATCAACTTGTGAAGAATTCACAATTTAACAATTTTGAATTCCAGTTCTTGAACAGGGATACATTTTCCTTTATTTGGGTCTTTTAAAATGTTTCTCAGTAAATTATATAATTTTGATATTTACAAAGCACCTGGTACTTTTGGATACTGTTGTAAATTATAGTATTTTTATACTTTCATTTGTCAGCTTTTGCTGGTACATGGAATAAAACTAGATATTATATATTGATCTTGTATCCATCGAGCTTACTAAGTCCTCTTAGTACATTTTAATGATTTACATTCAATTTATTTGGATTTTCGTGAATAACGATAGTTTTGTTTTTACTTTTTTTCAGTCCTTGCGCTTTTTAAATCTTTTTCTTGCCTTACTGTGATGGCTAAAGCTACCAATACAACACTTGAGTAGAAGTGGGAAGAGTTGAGTTGTTCTTGATTTTGATAATGTCTTTATTAAGGATGATATTTGCAGTGGGCTTATTTGTAGTTTGTCTTTATTAGATTAATAAATTTTCTTTCCATTCTTAGTTTTCTCAGAATTGTATTATGTATGGATGGTGAATTTCATAAAATGATTTTCTGCACCTGTGGAGATAATCATATGATTATATATTTTTCAGTTAATGTGGTACGTTACATTAATTTTCTTATATTCTTTTTCTTAAAAGTTTTTCTTTGAACCTCAGGTACATGGAATTAGATTGATCATAATTTTTGAGTCAGGACATTATCTCATCTCTGGCTCATTCATGCTCACATTATGTATTCACTTAATTATTTTAGTTAACTGCTTTTAATAATACATTAAGTATGTTTAGCACTACCATGCAAAGCAATACTATATCACTCA